>NW_005842202.1:1333426-1349386 GCF_000455745.1 Alligator sinensis | reverse complement strand
ACTCTTTCCATAGGAATTATTAAGAAATTTCAAAATATGTTTATTCATATTCAACTCCCAGCACTGGGACTTCTTAAGCATTTGCGCTGCTTAAGATGCCTGGCAATATCCCTTCAGGAGATCAATTACAGCAACCCAAATTCAAAAGTTTGCTTCACAGGAAACACATGCTCGAACCTGCCATGAATAAAGCACTGTTTCAAACTGCAGTTGTACGCATCAGACAAGCCGGGGAGGCTTGCGTAGAATAGCAACCCGCAACACTGGGAACACAAGACTGTCTGCCTTTTCATATGGGTCCGGATCATTGCAACCCCCAGCAGGCCAGAGAGCTACATTTAAAGAAACCAGAGCTTGGTCCTGTCGGGTACGACTGAAATTTTGCAAGACCAAGTCCTGGTCACCAAGGGGCACACAAACGCATCACGTCTGCTATCAACCGCTCTTCTCCCCGTAAAAAACCCACACAACTCTGCTGCAGGATAATGTAGGAGCGACAGCTTTAACAAAGGCTCCTGCCTGCCAAAACAACACGCTCCTGCTTTTAATGCATTTTCACCACCCTTCTAACCAAGGACATAACATGAGGTGGTAATGGGCACGATGAATTCCTCTGCTCTGACAAACGGCTGCTAGTCGATACGAACACTTCGCAGGGGAAGCGTTAGCTGCCCACCAGGCCGGATTGTGAGGCTGACCCAGCACTCCTGGAACGTGGGCTGCTGTCCGCAGCTGTGGCTAAGTTTAGATGCACACTGGCACCGTTAACCACTGGTTTTCCAGGAGCTTTTTCCAGCCAGAGCCTGACTTATGAGACCTCAGCATGGCAGCAGGTTGAAGAGTTCATTCACAATCAAATTAATCCTTTTTTCTTTATGCAATGAAGCAAGAAATGAGAAGTGCTGCATGGCGAGAGTCAGCCTTCCTGACTTGGCTTGGGCAGTGTTTTTTCCACACAGGCAGCCCCCAGAGATTTTTGCAGGGTGAGGAAGAGGATTAGGATCCAGTCAATCATAAAAAGCATAAGCACCCCCATCCTCCCCCTGCCACAAGCTTCTTGCAGTACATGCCAGGGCAGGAAAGCTGCCTCCCTCCCTCCGCTGCAATCTTTGCAAGGTAAATGAAGAAGCAGGCAAGAAACGGGAGAGAATGGGCCCCTGTACTCTGCCCCCGAGTCGTGGCTAGGTTCTCATGGCCATGCAGGCAAACGCCAATGTTCATGCAAGGTGCCAATCCAGCTCTTAGCAATGTCGACACCTCGCTCCCCCGTTCACAAGCATGTGCCCACAGCATCAATGCAAAAGCAGAAGTTGTGCAGTGCAATGCCATCCCTTGCCTGATGCCTGTGGGGTCACATGTGCAGAGGCAGGAAGGGAAACTGGGGTCCTCGTTCTGCCCGAGTTACTGACACTTGAAAACGAAGCGCCTTTCATGCCAACTGCTGAGAAGCACCACTTCTAAAAGCAGAACTTCCCAGCTGAACGATTAACTGCTGTTCACTTCCCATCAAAGTACCCAGTAACACCCTCCACCGTCTCCCCTGCAGGGCTGAAAACCCAGACATCCTTCAAGTCTGGAACTTGGCTTCTCCCTTTCCATCCCCTCAGATCCCCGCCCCAGCCTGGCCCACGGCTACTCCCCTTGAAACAACCGGCAGAACTCCTGGGCCCGTCGCTGGCCCCCGGCAGGTCAACTGCTCGTGAAGAAACGGTTGCGCTCAGGTCTTCATCTCTCTCAAAACACTCCGAATATCTGCAGCTGAGCCAGGCTCTCTCCTGCATACGCTAGCAGCTAAGCCGCCCACACAGTCCAGCCCAATCTGTGATTTTCCAGAACCTCACTTCCCCGTTTCTCTGTTGCGTTAAACAGGAGAAGCAGAATCGTGCAAGGTGCTCGAGCCTTGCTTTCAAAAGTGACCTGGGGCTACTGCACCCATGCCCCTCCATCCGGCGTCTGCAGCACAGCAGAGAGCAGCAATTCCCAATCCGTGGTCTGTGGACTGCTGGTAGCTCAGTGGGCCTCGGTCAGGAATCTGCAGCTGGTCTGTGGACTGCATGTGGCCCAATGTGCTGGTAGAGCATTTTCAGTGAAGAGTTTGGTGGGAAGGGAGCATGGCAGTCCACGAGAAGTTTTGAGCAGCGGCAGGGATCCATAGGCCTAGAAAGCTTGAGAACTGCTGACAGGCATCCCTTGGCTTGCTCACCACTTGTACTTGGAGCGCCTGGCCACTGTGCTCCCATGGACAGAGACCTGGGAGAGTTCAAGGAGCCTCTTTTGAAGCTGCACTCGCTTAATGCTGGTGCTTAATGCTGGAGCTGAGCCTAATCCTCATGAGGCCCTCTTTGGGAGGGGAAGGAGAGAGGAAAGCCTGGCTTAGAACAGGTTCAAACCCACTTTCAGCAAAAAGCACCGGGGCTTATGTCCTGCTCGCAGCCATGGTCCAAGTGCTCAGGCAGCAGTCACTTAAGTAGCCCTGTTAGCAAACCCGCAAGGGACACTAAGGTAAGACTATTCGAAGCAAGGTGGCACTACACAGACACAGCCCAAGCTGGGAGCAAGCATGGCAGCTCCAGACCCAGGTGTATAGGCCTGTGAGTACAGCACGCTACCTAGGTTAATTAGCTGTGCTGAGAACAAGCTCCAAGCAAGCCTGAGGGGTAGCGTGCTGAGGCTGCTCATCCAGCCTGAACCCAGATGTTCCCTATTTGGAGGAGGAAAGGATTTGGTGCAACTGATCTGGCCTTGGCCCCAGGGCACTGTGCAAGTAGAAGAATACAGTCCTCCTCAGCCCGTCATCTTATCTAATGACAGCAGGAGGAGCTGGAAAGTCTCAGTGATCTCACACAAAGAGCTGTGCACCACACACATGTACAACCAGGTCCTGACATCTCTCCAAGGCTTACAGGATCCTTCTCCATCTCATACACGAAATGCAGCCTTCCCCTTTCATCCTCACAACTAAATCTCTTGCCTAGACTCTCACGCTCTCCATTACTGGCAGCACCCTCTACTCGGGCCTTGACAAGTGCCAGCTTGCCCGGCTCGGATCCAAGCAGGTTGCTTCTGCAGTGGTCATTTGACTAGGCCACTGCTCTGACCACATCACCTCTGTATGCTCCCCCGCAGCCCCCTTTTTCCTATCACTGAGATGTTCCCCTTCACTCCCACCACCTTGTGCAGCCTACTGAGAGGTGGTGAATTGCCAACTCCATCCCCTACTTGTTAGGTTTGCAGACTGGGTGCTTTGTGCTGCTGGTCGTGCCTGAGAAGAGGTCCCCACAACCGCCCTCAGCGCTACCTTGTTATCTTCCTTCTGCGTCTCCTTTGCCACAATGCCTACAAAAACACTTGACAAGCGTTAGCGGTGGATGTACTAGCACGGCTGGCTGTCACGCTGACCGATCCCGTGTCGTCGCTGCCTTCTGCTCTCCCGTCTGTCTATCTCCATCTGTTCCCTCTTGTCAGAGACTATAAACTCTTTGGGGCAAGGAGTGTGTTTTGCTTGCTCTGTGTTTACGCCATGCCTCACGCAGCGGTGTCCTGGTCCATGACCAGGGCTTCCGGGCACTGCTCTAATACACAATCACCACCGCACTGAAAAGGAGCACCAGAATGCAAAACCTTTGCTCACCTCCAGCCACGCTCACTCCAAGAGCACCTTCTTTTGCATTCAATGGAGCCAGCCAACTGCTATTCCTTGGGAAGAAGCAGCTGGCTCATAGCTATGAAAAATATGGCACCATATCCCAAGAGCTCACAGGTTCCCCGTTCTGACCTAGGCCCTCCCCGGGGAATAGTTTAACTCATATGTGGGAAGAAAGGGTTTCTTGTCCCTTCCTTCACAACAACTGGATCTGGCCACTAAGAGAGATGGGAGATTAGACTAGATGGACCACAGGACTGGCCCAGTCTGTGCTCCACTCCAGCTGCTATGCTGTCTGGGATCTTTCAAGAATGACAAGGCTTATTCCCACTAACACAGAAAAAGAACATGGAAAGGGCATGTAGGGGGCAAGGTCATCCCCGTGGTGAATCTAGATACAGGAGATAGCCATGGAGTTCATGCATGAGTCTCCACTCAAGGAGGCTGGAGAGGAGCTGGAGAAATCTGGCCTCTTTGGAGGAAGCAGCTTCCCTCTGAATTATTAATGCAGAACTGAGCTGTACTCAGGATTTTACACCAGGGATAATTCAACCTTAATTGTTCTACCAATAAAGGCAGCTTGAAACGATCTGCCAACACCATGACCTGGGTAAAACAGATCTCCCCCACAGCTGTGTGATAAGGACCCCAGCAACCCCCTTTTCCCTCAATGCTTTGCTGCTTAGTAGATGATCGGGCTAAAGAAGCTAGTCCTGCCGCAGATTTCAGTCACTAGTTCTTCGTTATTTTCCCTTGCAGACGGACATGTTCAGGAAACTGAGAGGGACTCTATTTTGGCCGCTCTTCCTTTAACAGACACTGCGAGCACATTTGTATTCTGCTTCCAAGTTCGTGCAATAAAGGCCTTTTTAGCATCACATAATAACTGCATTAAAAGGCTCCTTCGCAATTGCACAATAACACTTTTTATAGCTCTCCCCTCCCCCACATCTTTCATCGGGATGCAGAGTTCCTCGGCCCCCCAAATAAAGCTGAATAATTCCCCATTGATTGAAAAACGCTGCTAATGCAACTCCGCATTCGTCTGTGGTTAAATATAATTAGTTTTGCATTTCAACAAAAGAAATGAGCTCAAATTACCCTGTGATTTTGGTAAGAGGCGGGGAGGATGTCTCCCTGCTGGGCTAAGACTAAGGCAGACGCAGCGGGCTCTACCTGCTAAGTTAATAACATGCCACTTTAAGTAGGGGAAAGTGGGTTAATTGCCGGGTATCGGCTCTACATCTGTCTAAATTCACATGGACTCAAGCAACGGTAGAGTGTAAACGCTTCCCTGGGGGGTGCGGCTGCCGCAGAAGCAGGCGGCCTTGTGCACACCCCTATCTAGCAGTCCCAACAGACACCAGGAGACCTCTCTCTTTCCAGATCACCAACCATCCTGCTCCACGCAGTGGTATTCTTGCAAAAGAAGACCCTGTGGGGATTCTTCCCTGCTGCACCGTAGGCCATATTCTTACTATGTTGTATCTTCCCCACCATAGCAGCCACGACCACAGTGTCTTGCCACTGACTTCAGTGAATACAGGACTGGCTCCTTCCCATCTTGCAGTGGGCAAGTTTGTTGGGACAAGTCAGCAGTGCCCTCCCTAAGTCATCCATAAGAGCATGCTGGCACGCAATGCAAGGTTACAGCCTCTTGGCTGGGTCAGCTAAGAGCTGCTGCTGCCCTGGCGGGTCACCCAGTTAGGGCAGCAAAATGCAATAAAGCAACACTGGACTAGGAAAGATTTCTAGCTCATTCATCTATCTGTAGGGCCCAGGACCACAAGCTCTGCAAGTAGTATGTCACTGAACAAGCAATCTCCGGGGATGTTCTCAACCAAGAGCCTACGTCCGCTGGAGGCCCAGCTGCCTTCCACTCTCCTTGACACACTCCTTTCAATTAAAGACTGCAATGAGCACAGGGAGGGAAATGCCCTTTCCAGACAGTCCTGGGCGTGCAACTGGGCAGAGCAAAGATGCCGAATCCCTGAAATTCCCTACTCACCCTCCAAAACCTGACACCTTCTCTCTGCCTGCCTTAAAGACGTCATTTGAGGACTGTGAGGAATTCAGCAGCGAGGGCATCACTGCCTACCTCTCTGCATCGGCTATTAGCTTTCCACCCTCTTAGAGCAATACTGCAGAACGGTGTGCGCATCGAACCACCTCGCACATCAACCTGCTCAGAAACCTTCCTGCTCGTTAACGCACCAGGCGTCCACTGCCCCATTGCTCAGTGCTAGTAAATTCTGTGATTGGTTTTCAGCAGCAATCACACTTAGTCTATCTCTATTCCCCATGAAAGCAGTGGGAGCCCGACCGCTGACTTCAGGGTCAGAGTGGTGCCAGCACCGTGTGCCTTTAGACAGCCTGATCATGCACACAACTTCCTTGGCAGAAGGACCCCTGCCAAGGCAGACCGTGGGGCTGAACAAAATGAGAGGAAACATCCACTGCTCAATGATTCCTAGGAGCTGCCACTGGAAACCTAACAGAGATGGTCCACAGTACTGCATGCTGGTTTCCCAGACTAATGCATAAAAGTGTTGTCCTCACCCTGGAAGCTTAACTTCTCTTGCAAACTTCCAGCAGTGGATACCTGCTGGCTGGGCAGGATGGAATCAGAGACTAGGAAACCAAACCTAACTTGGCTGTGAAACCCTTGCTGTGCCAGAAACCAAAGGCGGAAGGGGCTGTGAGGATCAGCTGAGGCTTGCACTGTGGTGGCAGACACAATTAGAGCTCCCTAGGCTTGAGGCGTCACATAGCACGTTGCGTTCAGAGGCTCTCGAGGAGAAGCAGTGCGCTTATCAGCTCAGCGTGCTTCCTAGCACAAGAGCAAGACGCTTGCTGGAGCAGCGCACTCATGCTCTTCGTGTCGTTTCAAAGCAGGCAGTGCCTGGGCACGGTCTGCACAATGGGCTGGGGTGTCTGAACCCAGAGCTCTTAATTACCATGAAGTGCAAGGAGGTAGATGCACAGAGACAGCTCAGCAAGAAAGCAAGCTGTGGTTTGCAAAGGAACCTAAAGGGACTTAGGCACCCTAGACTCACTGATGTTACCTGGGAAACTGAGGTCCAGCTCTCTTAGGTCCCTTGAAATATTCCCAGCTCAAATAAACATGAGGCCTCTCTTGCGAGGGCTACTGGCAGCCAACGTGGGCCACAGCCCTGCAAGCCATCTCCCAGTGAGCAAGTTCTCACAGCTGGGCCTCCATGCCTGGTGGTGTGGTCGCTCAGCTGACCAGCGGAGGGGGCTGCAGTGCAATTATTTACTTCCAGCCTCTGGAAAAACAGAGCAAGGCTCAGGCTGTTGTTCCAAGTCCTCTCCAGACCCCAGCTCCTGCCCCTGGCTCGCCTTCCAGCTAGCTGACTTTGGCTCCTAATTGTGGCTTGTCTCCTGACATGCCATTCCTGGCTCCCAAACTTGGATCTACTCCCAGTGCTGCTCGTAGCCTTGGTCATAACCACCTAACAATTCTTGCCTTTCCTAGGCTACAGCGATCAGTACTGAATGCTAACGGAGACCTGCTTACTAGTCAGAGCAGGTAGTCATCTCACTCCAAAGCCAAACCCCACTCCACATATGAGGGCCTAAGGAGACTTATGTGCCTGTGTATGACCTTATCTCACCCTGCTCCAGTCCCCACTGCACCACCCTACCATCTTCACTGTAAGGCTCGGTCACAGAAAAAGCAGCAAGCAGGAAGGGGACTCATTTTCAGGGAGGAGGATGGGACAGGATCAAACACAGGCACCTAAGAAGTAGAATAGGATCTAGCTCCCATCTTCTGCCAGCAGTGCTACAGAAAATCAGACACATCAGACTCCCACCTCCTGTATTCAGCATAACGTTAGTGTGCTCTGCAGCCATTACTGGCAGACTTAAGACTCATCTGTGCAGCACTTCCACGAGGATGCTAGTCCCCGTGGCACCAGTCCCTGAACTGGTTTGCCCACTACCCATAAGAAAAATAAGAAATGAGATGGATCCCTGAACAAGTCTCATACAACCCACATACAGCCTCAAGCAGTCTTAGCACCTGAGCTCTGAGGCTGCTGAATTCTGCCCATTAAAGCAACAGGAGCTTGCAGAAAGATCCCCTATCATGGGGCAAGGTGGGTTCAGCCATTTGGGGGAGGGGGGGAGAGGAGGGAAAAGCATATTCTAAGAAGGGGTAGAGTGGGTACATGATGCCACCAAAGATGTCCCCATCCTATGCATCCCACAGATGTTAGTCTGACTCTCAGACTCAGTTGAGTCCAGACCAATACTGTGGTGTGGGGCATTACCTCCGAAGTCCAGCAGCCTGCTTCTGACACATCAGACTCTGTCGCTGCAGGCCAGCGCTTACAAAACACTGTGATGTCCCTGCTGCACCAAAAGGGATGTCAAGAGAGGCTCTGACTTGCCAAGCTGCCCCAAAGGACTGGAACAGAGCACGCGTTTCCCTGATCCACCCACATGGGTCGTGTGGTACAGGGGCCTCGGTGGACGGCAATGGAGATGGGCTGCACTAGAGCTGCGGTGAAGATGGGGAAGGAGTTAATGCTCAGTGCTGCACGCAGGAGCTTCGCTGTCACGTGGCAATGCAGCCTCGCTCCACTTGCATGGACGCTATCTCCCCGTGGCTCATTGCAAAGGGCCAGACTGGCTCTAGTAAGTGTTTGTGTCAACATCAGATGTCCTCACATCAAAGCCCTGCAAATGCTGTGTAATCCCAGTTATGCATCCCCTTGCAATCCAGTGTCTGACTGATGGCTAATCTGGCGCTGTAGAGCACCCTCCGCTCCGAGCCCCTCACTCACTGAAGCCTGTTCTGTGCAAGGCCCGAGATTTAATCGTTTACTTTTCCAACCCTCATTTTGTTTCTGGCGACCACTTCTTGCCCATCTTGCCTCCAGCCCTGCTGACACGGGACTCACGGCCAGCCAGAGCACAAGTGCGGACACACATGCTCTGGTAGTATTACCTGAGACACCCACCACCCCTCCCTGCTTCACAGGGAATTAGCCCCAAACGCAGGGCTCGTGGTACATGCCTATGATGCAGTGACCTCACTAGACTGATGCAAAGTCTTTGCAAACTGCTATGCTGGAAGCCCACCTGCAACCATCGCCTGCCCTATGCCGACACAGAACCTGCCCTTTTGAGCTCCTGAATAGCCAGAAAGGACCAAGGTGCAACCCAGCTTGCCTCTTTCTCTGCCTGAAGCCTTCCCTCCTATTAGGAGAGGCAGCAGGAACTCCCCCCAAAGCAGCAGGAACAGCCCCTTAATGGTCTCCCTCAGCATCCAGCCCCGCTGCCATCTGAGACATAGGAATTAAGGCAGTGAGCATCACCGTCTACTAGGCACACGCAGCTGTTAGCACATCCTGCCACTAGGGTGGTGTATTGAAGCAGCAAGGAAGCCATACCCCACCATCACTGCTCGCCTCGACAGGAGATGCTCGCTGTGCCGACATCAACAACAAAAGCTATGGACAAACCAAGGGAACAATCTGCAGCCTTCACATCTGTCCTGAACAGCCCTGCTCTTTGCTTTATCCCCCACAGCTTGAGCAGGCAGTCACAAGCTATTAAATGGTATTGAATTTTTTTATTTTTTTGGGGGGTGGGGGACGGACGACTAACACCCTGACATGGCCTGTGCAGACAGCAGCAGCTTTCCTCTTCTTCCTGGCCGAGCCGCCAGTTCCAGCTGTTTATTCTGTGTGTATTCAAGCCTCAACCCTGCAGAAGTCTCCCAAAGATTAAGCTGTTTTTACGAATGGCGACAAGACAGGGGACTTGCCTCAAGCCAACAAGAAGGAAACAAAGACAAAAGCTGGGGTGATACCTTGGTGCGATATTTTCAGCTGCATTTCCAAATGATGAATTGCAGTTGGGACCCTTGCACTGGAACGAGCCACACGCGGCCTGTTCTTCCCACCGCCCTCATGGGACACAGCAGCTCAAACATGATTCATGGATCCCCCGAAAGACAATCTGCCACCATCACCAGTACGAGTTGTGTTAGTAATTTGCTGTAATCTCCTGCGCAGTGCACAGTCTAGACCCCCCTAACAGGCCATAACTGAGGGAACTCTGCTGACTTCCAGGAATGCATTTTGTGGAGCAGCAGCAGCACCCCCCTACTCCTGAGACAAGCAAATCAATTAATTTAAACAATGTAATGCTACCCTCCCAAGCAGAGATTTCTGGGGGAAAGCCAAAGAGACTTCATCAGTCCCACTCAGGACGCTGGCCTGATGTCACTGATTTCTCCTGGAAGATGCTCGCACACACCAGTGATGGACAGCTCAGTCTAGTTCTAGGATGTCACTGCAATGCATCCCGGCATGGCCAGGGGGCTGCTTTCAGTCACGATCTGCCACCCTCTCCCAGTTGGACACGCCACAACCCGGAGTGTGGTCTGGAAGCCATCTGCTCTCAAGCACAGTCGGGGAAAGGGTCTTGAGGGTCCCTCTGGGGATGGACACCCCTGAAGTGGCTTCATGGTCACATTTCTGGGTGTGGCATGTCTGAGTACTAGGGACAAAGTGCAGAGACAAGACTCCGGACAAAGGGCCATGTCTTCAGTTCCTAAAACCTTCTGAGCTTCTAACACCTGGCCCTGGTGTATGACTTTTCAGCGCCTGGATCAAGAAGGAAAACAACCTTGCATTAACACTGCAGTGAAAAACTGGCGTCTAAGCAGGGAAAGACTTAACAGAAGCAGCACCTTCCTCCGTAGCAGGCTCAGCATTAGCCACTGGTTTCCTACAATGGTCAGTGCCCCACACGACCTGGAAAACAGAAAATCTGACTGATCTGCAGTGGAGAGAGAAGCATTTGGGGCTCCCATAAAATGCTTTTGCACAATTGAAGATGACGAAAAAATACAGCTCTTTCTGATACTGGGAACAAAACACTAGCCTGCAACCCAGCAGAAGCACAGACCAATGAGAGAACATGACTGTTAGAGGAGTGTGTTAAAGGCTTTTCCTTCAGACTTTAAAATGACTGATTCCTGAGCTCTGGGCTAGAAATATAAGAGCAAGGTAACAGCAAAAATGTGCCAATTCAGAAGCATGCAAAGTTCTTCACCTTCTAGGAAACGCAACAAAGCTGCAAGGAGACAACGTCCTGCCCCTTTCACCTACAGTGCTCTACTTCCCAGCATCTGGTTGCTGGTACCAAGAAGCAAATTCAGAGGGGATGCAGAGTGTGGTATAAATTAAACCTCCTTGCAATACCTAAGGACAGATGAGGGACATTGCACTGATGGCTACAGGAATCTAAGGGCACATCTAGCCTGGGAAACTTGCACTAGTCTTCCAACACATTTCTGCACAGGCACAAAACCTCCTTCAGTGTGTCTGGACTAAACGATGCAGAGGAAGAGGCTCACCCAGGACTGGAGTTCAAACCTCTGTCCCACCACAGACTATTTGTGTGACCAAGGGCATGTCACTCGCTGTGCCATAGCTCCCTAACTTTAAAATGGGGCTTGCAGCACATCCCTGTCCCACAGGGCCATTGCGAGGTTAACCACATGAAAAAGATTACAAAGGCATTGGTATACTACAGTAATGGGGTCATAAGCAGCCAGGTGAGAGAAAAAGCCAGGACAGAAATCTACAATAGCCAGAAGGGGCTGTAATAAGTTAGAAAATGGTACGTCGCAGCATGAAAAACAGGAGGAAAGCAGAAAAACGAGTAGAGTGAAATCCTTTAGCATGAAGCTTCAAGAGGAAAGGGAAAGGAATAGTTGTCCTATTCAACATGTGATCATCTCAGCAGAAGCAGATACTACAGCAATGAGGGTCCTTTTCCGCTTCTAGATAGAGAGCTACCTACACAGGTGCTTGACAGATGAAGAGACACAAATAAAACTCTTCCATTTCATCAGTTAAGTTCTCTTAACAGATATTATTAAATAACCATCCACCTGAAGTGCATTATTCTCAGCTCCTCCTGTAAGCTCTGCCAACATGCACAGTATTTCTCTTCAAGGTTATGGGAACCTCTTCAGCAATGGGAACACTCAACTGCTAGTCATTTAGATTGGGGATGGAGATTTTGGTTTCTTTCTCCTACAATGAGCAATTAGCCCTTGATAAAACAGAGACCTACTTCTCCAAGATGACTTGGGTACTCTTCAAAATGTAGTTACCCAGCGGGACTCATACATATCTAGAGATGCAAACACAGGGCCTAAGTCCCAATGGAGGCCCATGGAAATGAGAGACTTTAGTGAATTTGTGCCTCTGAAATCCTGCCCTAGGCTCTTTAAACTGATTAATCTTTCCAATTTCTTCTACCCAGAAAAAATACTGGTAGTGCATGCCTGTGTACAGAGAGGGACAGAATGCATACGTCGATGGTCAGTTCAGGCCTTCTGACTTTCCTGTGGTTACCCACAGCTCTGGCTAATCCCACATATGGCTTGCATCTGACTTCTTCACAGAAGCCACAGCACAGCATAAGAGACGCATTTCTACATCTTGCTTAGAACGGGTCCGGCCATCTGCAGCTGCTGAAGCAGCAATTTTCCTTGTCTGTCACCGATACCCTTGTCACAACTGTCACAACAAAGCAACTGGTCTTTCAACTCGCAAGACCCACAGGGCTTATTGTCACTGCGATGAAACAAAAGCTGCAGCAAATGCCACTCTGCTTTAAATAAAATAGTGGGGGATTTGGACTGAATCCTGGGATGCAGCTGGGGACCTACCCATGAAGCAATGGGCTTCCTTAAAAAAGATGTCCTTGGAGGGGACCTGCAGCTCCAACAGTTGCTCAGAACTTCTCCAAGGTTTATTTGGGCTCAAGTTTTTATTGTCAGCCATTAGTCAAAGGGAGAATAACCCAGAGACACACCTGCTCACTGGTCAGTTCTCCAGAGGGTGTCTGGGTGAGTACACAAGGGGACAAACCTTCCCACCCATGAACTCACAGCAGTATCTTCCTAATCAGCAAATTCATTTTGGAACCAAAAGATGAAACCTGCTGCCGATCTCTCCTTAAAATGAAACCACTGCTAGAACTGGCCAGCCATGTCCTCCATGTCACTACCTCCACGCACAGCCAGCCCATCCGTGCCAAAGGCATGCTCTGTGCCAGTTCTTTTCCAAGAACCCTGGCTCCTACCCTCCCATGTACACTATTAGTGGGATCAGCCGGACTGAAATACTTGGCAATGAACAAGTCCTAGCAAAAAAACTGACAATGGTCCTGAGACTTTGGTTTGCCAAGACTCCCTTTTTTTCCCCATGTAGATGCCAGAGAAAGCATTGCTGGGCCCACAGTTCTGAGAAAGCTGGGAATAGAGGATAGGGCAATGTGGGCTCATCTGTAACATTAGTGCAATGGACAGCTCTGCACCAGGGACCAAGGGCTGCTGAGGCAAGTAGGCCGCTGGTCTGCACTGCTCCAGCTCTATGGCTGTGTTCAGCCACGTGCCTCGCTGCTGCTCCAGGTCCATACCATCGATCAGCTCCCCCAGCCACTGCAACTGCTTAAACAGTGCTTAAACAGACAGCCACAATCCTGCAGCACCCCCCAACCCTCCCAGAAATGAGCAGCAGAGACTGGAATAAAACAAATACGGATCAAGTTATAATTTTTGTAAAGAAAGAAACTAAATATGGGGCTCCACGGCTGCTTTCCAGTGCCCCAATTACTTTCCCTGAGCAGGATCTGTCCTGCATTAGACAAGGCTGGCACATGGTTGCCCAGCGCAGCACAAGGGGGAATGTGTGGGAAGCGGTGCATGGGAGCTAGTGTGGTGTTACGGCTATTCAGCTCAATGCACGAGGACGGCTGAGATGGCCTAATGCTCCTGACTCTCTTTAAAATCTCTGAATCTGTGCATTATGCGTCTAATGGGGTGCAGCCCTAAACACCGCAAAACTACGGCTTGAGCTGAGGGCCCATTTCAGCACCAAAGCAAGCGACCCGCTTTTTAAACAGCTCCACAGGACAGGAGGGGAGCTCGTCTGCTCATTCTGCTCCAAGCGCAGAGGTGAGTGTGCCTGAGTGCATATACAGCTATAGAAATATGAATGAAGGTGTGCACACTTCTGCAGGAGAGGCATTTCTCTGCCCGCTAAACAGCTTCCATGCTGCTACTCCTCTTCAGCCCTATGCAATTGTTTCTTTAGGATAGGACAAAGAGTAGAGATCTATTCCTCCACCCATTCTCCCAGCTTCCTCTTCAAAGACAAAACAAGACGTTAGAAGCCCTTTAAATATTACTTATTCAGAGCTGTATTTTTCCCAGTGCTTTCTTCTGCTAGAAAGCACAGGCTGACAAGCCACCATTTTCATGTGATGCCTCTGCACTTGCTGTCCTAGCCAGATTGCAGCTAAATTTACTTCATTCACTGATGTTCTTCCTATTCCGAGTCCCCAAGCTGCAAAATTAGCTTTGAGCCACAGAAGTGCAGGTTTGCATGGGCCTAGGTTACTATCAAACCCAAAGACAGACACGACACTCGTGCACGAAGCCAGAGAAAGCCTATTTAACTAGTGACATTACATACCAGTTTCTTCCTCTTTCTAAAAGAATCACTCACCGGAACAGCCTGATTTTGGGGCAGATCACTGCAGTCAGGACTGAAAGCTGCCTCTTGAATTATCCCCGCATTAGATAAAAAAAACAAACATGCAAATTAGGTTTGCATAATGATGTCCTGAAGCAGGTTCAGAGCAGTTTAAAGGGACATTACTGTAAAACGGAAGACCCCCCTACCCCTACCCCGACTAGCGTCATGAATTTCAGCTTCTTATTTCACTATGCTTAACAGTTTACAATATTAAAAAATGCAGTAAATCTACGGTAACCAGATTGAGAACAAGCATCTGTCGTCTCTAGACCGATCAATCTTCTGCATTTGCTATTTGGAACTAAATGGATTTTAAGGAAATTCTCAGAAAGAAACATAAAACAAAATGTAGATTCTGCCAGTGCATGTGCCAGCAGGTAAAGCACAATATTCTTGCTTTTTTTTTCTTTTTTAAGTTTCCTCTTCAGATCACATTAGTTTGCCTATGTATAGAAATAAAGCCAAAGAAGAAAACCATAAGCTAATGGCACCAGAAAAATAGGTGCAGTAGAAGGAATTAAGAGCAGGTAAAGGATGGGGGAGTGTCATGGCCTACAAGGCCTTCAGCTCTGTGACAAAGAGAGGACATTATTACCATTTATTACTGTTTTCTGGCAGAGCGTAGGAGCCTTAGTGCTGGACACCAGTGTGCTGGTCTTTACAAAGAACATGACGGTCCCTGCCCCAAAGAACTTCCTTTCTATCTAGTGGACAGGATACATCCCTGGGAGCTCAGGACCTGGATTCAAGCCCCAGCTCTGTCAAGTGCTGCTGTGCAACCTCAAGGAGATCGTCTCAACTTTGCTACCAACTCCTTCACCCATTGTCTGGTTTATTTAAACAAGTTCTCTGGGGAAGGGGCTGTATCTTGCTCCTGGTATGTTCAGCACTTAACACAACGGGGCCTCAATCTCAGCCAGTTCCTACAGCTACTGTTACGATGTAAATCATTGTACGGGCCATCAACAGACCCCTGGAATTCACTTCCAGTGTTGCACTGGGAGAAAAAAGAAAAAAAAAAAAGATTTGCTCCCTTTAAGGACCCGGGATGTCTCCGTTTTGTTTTACTTCTTTCCAGTGATACCTAGATTACCAGCATGCATGCAGCTTCTTGATCGAGGGCTGGGTCTCTAGGTAGTGATCTGGGTAGCTTCAAATGGTCGAAGCGCTCAGGTTTTTAGTACAACTGAAGCCTCGACACAACATTCGTTCGATGTCACTTATTAATAATAATACGCTGACTGCTCAGGAGTGAGAGGCGGGCCGCGGGGATTGATCCCAGTCCTCCAGCGGTTGCCATGGCAACCGCTCAGTAATCCCACGATGAATCGGAGGAGAGGAGAGTTGATGGCTTTGGAGAATATCAGAACATAAAGATGCAGAAAGGAGGCGAGCGGCTGCTTGCTGCTGCACTGTGTCAACAAGCAACGGGCCGCATCCTGGGACTAGAATAAGGGTGAATTGCAAGCAGCACATGGTGGGGGAGGACTGCCTATCCCCTTAGGGGGACAGTTTTCACTCCCATTTCTCCTGCTACGTGGGAACGTACGATATCCATGCCACACAGAGAGAGTGGCAGCCTGACCACCCTCTGCTTCTCATCACGGGGGCATGGAGAAACGTGTCGGGCAGCAGCATTGTTGAAGAAAGTCTAAACCTTGGGCAGGCAGGAGGTCAACCCCTCAGGGACGTATGACCCATGGCCCCTTTGGCTGAGACAGG
>NW_005842202.1:1323369-1333395 GCF_000455745.1 Alligator sinensis | reverse complement strand
TGATGCTAGGACCCAGGTACTGAACATGGGCAACCACCCCACTTCATGGATCAGCACAGATGCTGGATGCAAGCTGTCTTGAAGTCTGAGGTTGAGGCCAGGACTTAGGAGTAGTTGTTCTCCAGAGAGATGGCAAGCACCAGCAACAGACCCAACATGGCCTGTCAAAGTGAAAAGCTCATTTCAAGCCTCTAAAGTAGGGGTAGGCATAGGCAGCCCCTGGCACGGGTGCCAGAGTGGGGCACTCAAAAGACATTTTGCTTGGCACGTGTGCCTCTGGGTGGATTACAGGGAAGGGACTGGGGCTACATGGCCACAACAAGGATCAGGCCCTTTGTGCCTCCCCCGCCATCTGCTCTGGGCGTGCCAACATCTTACAAGATGAAATTGTGAGTGTTTTTGTCACTCTGCCTGAAAATGTTGCCGAACCCTGCTCGAAGGGAAAGGGCTCTCTCAGTGGTCCTTTGTTGTGGCAACTGGGTACTGTTCTCCTTAATGTCAATGTGCTTTAAAACTGTCACGTGAATAAATCTCCACCGCTTTTCTAACACACCACTTGAAAAATACCAACCCCTCTCACTTGGGGTGTTTGCTCCCCAAATGCCTCTTGTCCTTCTCTGCTCTCGGCAGGCACTGAGCCTGACTCATCGCTGCTTTACATCCACACAGACACCAAGGTGAGCTTCAATCTTTATCGTTCCTATTTGGCTGCACTTTGCTCCTGGGTGAGTGACTCGGTGACAGGGCTACGGTGAATCAGTGAAGATCAGTGCAATTCTCAACACTGAGCCACAAACATCTGCTGGATGATTTAAAGCCATGCTTAATGTCACTGTATATTCTTGGGGAAAGGTGTGCTCATTTTAGCTTTTCCCCCATCGAATTGTTCCCGTAAGCCATTCGTTTTAAAACAGATCCTAGCATCTCTAACTCACTTGTGTCAGGTGCTGGACATGCATCAAGTAAGAGAATATCCTCGCCCTAAAGAGCTTATGCCCTAACTAGACAAGATAGGCAAACGTGCACACATTTAACCATGAGCCTGGGAGCAACCTTAGTGACTGGAGAAGGACCCTTAACCTGTTCAATGTTAAGCCTACATATATGCATTTGCAGTGCTGGGGCCAAAGTGATTACCCCAAGTCACATGGGCAATCTGCAGCAGAGCCATTATGCTAAGTCCCAAAGCACTGCCTTAACCACAGGCCTGTCTTTGGCAGGGGCTGAATCCATGTTCACCTTGTGCAGTTTTAATTTTTAAAGTGACCCTCACATGAGCTGCAATGGGAAATGCACTATCAATATACACTTCCCCTGTAGCAACTGGAAAGCACTGTAAAGATTCCCAGAGATATCAATAATTTTATAAGGAACACAGTTTTATGCCTCTTCTGATGATGTTCTTGATAAAAGCTCTTTAATGCTATGAGGTGGGATCGTAAAACTAATAGCCCTGCTATTTGCCACAGCAAATATTTTCATTCACCTGAGGCAGAGTAAGCCAAGATGCTTTATGGAGCCATTAAACCAGAGCATGGACAATTTTAATTAAAAACTAAAAGGTAGCTGTGCTCTTTCTTCCACTGAGACCTATGGGTAGGGGAGATGGTACTGTGGGCCCATGTCAGAATCCAGCAATGGGGCAAAATCCAGTTTCAAAAACCCTCCTTCCTAGTTCCTTTCTAGCTGCAGGATGCTGCTGCTTTCCCAGACTGCACGTGCGCACACACACACCACCCTCTGGACTGCATGTGAAAAATGAAGCTATTGTTTTAAATGTACTGCAAGACTAACCAAAGGCCCTAAGCCAACCTGTGACTCCTGAGACACTCTCAAAACTGCAGCCACTGCACTGAAGTGTTTTCTACTGCCCAAGGGCCAAATTCCCAACCAGGCTGCTTCAATTTTATGTTGCTGTCACTCAACTGCAATGGAGCAAAGCTGAGCGTTTAATCAAGTGCTGATTCTCCAATCAGGAGAGTGTGACTTATTATGATGGTTAAACACCTTTAAAAAGAAAGTATTCTTCTAACTCAGTGACAGTGGTTAATGCAGAACAAACAGAAAAATGTCAGAGGAAACACATTTTTGTTGGGAGATGACAGTCATGCGTTTCTCTGCAGGTAAAACCGAAACACCCATTTTGGGTCTGACACAGCTGCCCGTGTCCCACGGGAGTCGCAGTTCTGGGAGTCTGCACCTCCGTTTTCCCTTCTGTGCTGACGCATGGTGGGGGCACTCCGTTTTTCAGTCAGCTCTAGTTAAAAGGGAAAAAGGAGAGAAACATGGAACACGTATCCCATCTCCTCCTTACCTTCCCCAAAAGGCCAATCTTTCTTGGATAGGAAGAAAACACTGTATCCATTTCACAGTGAGGATACAGATGGAGGGCATTTTCCTAATTGACACAAGCTGACATTTCAAAGCCCTGACACTTCTTCTTGGTGGTAAAACCTTCCCTAGTTTCACCGAGAGCAGAACGAGGCTAGATCCCTTTTGAAACTACCACCTATAAGAAGCCTTTCTTTTCTCTTTTGCTGAGCTTGCTTTCAGGGTTGAAGATAACTTCTTATTAAGAATTGCACCTTTTCCCCAAGGTCTTCTGTACCAAGGTGGCAGGCACCCTAGGTTTAGCAACAACAGATCTTCTCTCCTCTTTGATACAGGCTGCGTGTGCTCTTCTTAGAGCTCACGGTTTTGTAGAGTGTTAATGAGGGAAGTGGCTGTAACAATAGGTGAAAGATCATGTCAAAAATCAATGCTGTCTCTTGCGTTGCCTTGTTACACTGCTGTAAATCAAGAGATCTCCTGGATGCCGGAGCTCTGATCAGTCGACAGAACCTCAGAAGACTCGCTGTATAACAGGGCCTTTCCTAACCTACGGGTCTTCAAATGTATTATCTTGGAATCCTTCTAGCACGTAGGAGCAGAGGAAAGCGATGGCTTGGCGGAAGGAGAAAAAGGATTACGGTTTTTCAAGAGTGACTAGAAATTTTAGGAGCCTCACTTCCCGCACGTTCTTTATGGGACACCTAAATGGGCCTGGTTTTCCGAAGGCAGGTGTTCAGCTCCGTTCCATCCACTTGTCCCTTTAATGGGATTTACGGACTCTGCACCATCTGGATTGCTACACCCAGCAGTGTCGTAATCAGAACAACGGCTCCTTAACAATGCACAACAATAACCCTCACAAACCATTGCAGGAAAGCTCCCTCTGCACATCTTTCCCTTTATGGATAGACTGCAATTCCCCTTTATAGCTGCCCTCATTAATGAAGAGAAGTGAAAAGCTGCTGTACTGAATATCCAATTTGAGCAATACAATCCAACTCACGGCCTTTAATTGGGGATGATTAATCAATTATTTACTTACTAGGCACCATCTTCCCATCCTCTAACTCATATTTAATATCAACCTATTATTCTCTACTATCAGCACTGAGCCAAAGCCCTTTATGCATTGTTTTCTGTGAGAGGATTTCACACTTCTGGCATCAAAATCCTTAAGTGGTCCACGTGCATTTTGCAGATGTACTGCCTCATAAATTGTGGTTCACATGCTCACTTCAGAAAGAACACTACATACTGAAGAGGGAAACTTCTTATCTGGGGCCATGTCTTGACAAGTAGGAAGTGCCAGAAATGCATACTCTGTTTAACTTGCAAATTATGCTATACTATCTAGTGGGATTTAGGTATTCTCGGGTATCACGTTTGTAAGAAAACCACCTTGAAACGTCCCAAATGATATAGGTTTACTCAGAAATTCCAGGTTGGAAAAAAAAAGATTTTTGCTACTTTGTTAGCTAACAAACACTAACAGGATTACCATGATTAAAAAATGGGGGGATATACTCTAACAAACAGACAGGCATTTCTGCAGAAATGGTATTATAGCTTAGAATTTAAGTCTGAATCTTTATATTAAAGAGAGGCTTTCAGTAAATTTCTCTTTCAAACATCAGATTACTAAAATGTAACAACAATCATCAAGCTCACCTTCACCTCCATACGTATTTAGGGCAACTGGTCAGGACCATGTTCAGGGACCCCCTGCCCCAGCCCCTTCACTATGCTAGACACACACACATCCATGCACGCACACATACTGCTCATATTGAAAAGGTAGAGCTGAAAAAGTGCAACAGGAGAGGCTACCTCAACATATAAGCACTATATCATGTCCAAACACTGATATGTAAGAGACCTGATTCATTCACCCTGCTCTTCAGATTAAACTGTGCTGAACTGAGTGCACATTACTGGTAGCAGTGCTATTTTTCCTTAACCACAGGATGATTCCTCCCTCTGAAAAGCCTTTTCATTTTGCAAATGAGTTCACTCAGAGCGAGAGCTGGAAAAAGGTCACCTGCTTGTAAGGCATCCAAACAATCTGAACTCTTCTAATCGGGTCCCTGGCATTGCTGCCATCATTTGGAAATGAGGACCGAGGGTCATTTCTGTAGAGGTTGTTCTGCCAGGGCTTGGGAATGTTCCTACACGGACTGAGGCATTCACAGAGCAGCCACTGTCTGCTGTAGGCAGCACTCGCTAAAATGCTCAAGCGCGCCTGGGGGGGTCTGTAGTTGCTATAGGACATTGCACAGTACTCATGTAAGTGCTTACTTTCCCTCCTTTGCAACGAGGCTATGAAGGGTGTTGCAAGAAAACTGAGCTTGTGAAGACATTGGTGACTGCATGTCTCTGCGTAGCCGCAGGGAGAGCCTTGTGCCCAGCTCTGGCAGTAATGATAAAACAGAGAGACAGGATTACCTTACATAACAAGTCTACTGCTCACTCTTAGTACACATTTAACTCCAGGCAACAACTGTTTGCCCAGACTTGCATCTGCAAATCTTTGTGCAGTCCACTGTGCCTGATGAGATCATGAGCACAAGAGGAAGGGAGGAAGCATGGACAGTGCAGGGAAGACATGGATGCAGTGAAGAGGCAGCTGTCTTCTGCAGACAACACACCATGGGCCAGATCAGGCTCCTTTTTCTAGTTCCGTAGGTGGAGACATTAAGGCCATATGGGACCATGGTGGTCATCTAATCTGACCTCTTGTGTCATTATTTAGCATGAACACATATCAGAAATGAGGCGTTTTCAGGTGCTTTTCTACCTGGCATACGATGAGGCAAAGGTGAAGCAAGGTCTCCTGTCTGGCCAGCAGTCCTACAGAGTTCACCCACACCTCTGCTACAGGGGGGCACTGCATCCTATGACAATGCCTGTGCAAAGACCATACAATATGCAGCAGGCATCTGGCTAAATGAAACTAAGGGCTCCCCTTTGGTTTACTCCAAAAGAAACTGCAATATTTTTGCATCCAAACGGCTTTTCTCTCATCACCTGACAATCCATCAGTAACCGCTCTCTCACACTGGAGCACTGTGTGTATATAAACAGTTTCCTCCGTGCACAGTAAACGTATTAATTCAGGTTTCCTTCTCTAACGCTCCGGTCTTCACTTTTCTTTGTTTTAATGGTCAATTTATTCCAGATTAACTGTGCAGTTTTGTTTTTTGGGGGATAAAATCTGCAAGAATTAGCACTGTGTCTTATCTGCCCATTCAAAGCAACAATGTAATAAGAGGCACCAGTTCAATAGCACAACGGGATTGTTTTTTTCATTGAGCGCAAAGAGAAAAACTACTGGGGTTGTGTGTAGCATACGTGCATACATATCCCCCACATGGGCCAGATCCTCTGCTCAGGAAAGGGTTGTGGCTCTTTTGACTACCCTGGCCCACACAAGTGTCCACCCCTGCTGTTTATTGTATGTCTGACAGCAGCACTTCCCATCCTTATTCCAGGACCAACTCGCTGTACAGACAATGAAACAGGACAGCGCCTGCTCACAAAGCTTCACCTCTTGAGTGACAAACAGGATGCCAATGGTAGACAGACAAACTGAAAAGGAGATGGGCTGTCAGAATTAAATGACAGTTGAATGACAACAGATGATGGCCTGGCAACCGAGCTAGCAAAGGCAAGAGGCTAGCAAATTATTGTTCAGCCTCTAATATGCCGCATACAAAGCATCACAGATGTGCTAAGCTTTCTAAGTAATTAGAAGTCACAGCATGACTTCTACGATTTGTCAGGGCTGCACACTAAAGGAAATCCATAACATTTTACTGAAATTGATATTAATGTTAGCAAGAGTATTTTAAAAAACCTGTGGAAAGTCAAAACTGTCAAACTTACGGTTCCAGCAGCCAAACTATATACATCACTGACATATTACAAGGCCAGGAGTGACCAGAGTTACTGCCATCCATAAGATGCTGTTTTCCTTGCACATCAGATGCTCACGCCACAACAGAAGCCACCACTGTGCCCTGGTATATTGTCTTACAAATTATTTTAATTAGAACACGAGCGAAGTCAGTGTGAAGAAGCAACTACAAAGAAGAGAACCCACGTCCTATCTTAATCTCTAGAACGGGGGTAGACTCTTGGGCAAAACTTCTTCCTGGTCATTAGGCATCAATGTGTGGACTGTGGCTTCTGGAAACAGGGACTGGCCATATGCTGTTTGTGACCACCTCTGTCTGAGGACTACTGTATGGTGCAGAAATACAAGTTACACAAAGAAAATACCCTGCCACTGCAGCACTACTTTTCCTTCAATAAGAAACTGCCCTGCCAGCCTTTAAACTTTGCAGCCACCTGGAAAACAATCAGCATTTGATTAGGGAAACCAGTGTCTTCTGGTCACAGTCCCTTTTAAAATCAGTGATACATAAGAATGCGATGCCCTATCTGACCCCACTGGCTACATTTCAGCAGAGCCTTGCTGAGCGTGCCTCTGTTCTCATGTTTTGGGGCCACAGCCCAAATCTGTGTAATGCAGATGCACTCAATCTGAACAGCATTTGCTCTCACTGGGTGCATCTACACCTGCAATTCGCATGGAGCAATAAACTTTGGCGCAGTCTGTGCTGGAGTTTATTGCTCCTGGGTGCAGTGTTTACATGCGCACGTGGGACCACAGCTGGGGCACAGCAGCCCCAGCTAGCAGGGGGCTCAGGAGGTGCCTGCCAGCCTGGGGCTGCTCCTCTCCAGCTCAATGTGCTGCGGAGGGGCTGGCTGGGGCACAAGGGTGTTACACTGTAGGGCTAGCTGGCAGGCAGCCCCCACACTAGCACCTTCATGCCCCAGCCAGTCCCAGTCACCGTCTACATGTGCGTTTGGGCACACACAACTACTCCACTGTAGGACAGTACTTGTCCTGGACAGTACTAACCTACAGCGGAGTTAATTTACTGCACCCTAATACGAGCATGCATGTACACAGCAATGCTTTACTGCAGAGCTAATTAGTCAGCTCTGCAGTAAAGCGCACGTCTAGATGCACCCCTTGGGGTCGTTTTTTCATCCGCCTTACACCCAGAAGACGGAAAGCTTCCCTATGCAGATTTTCCCAGAGGAGACCTCCCTACTCCTAAGCCAAAGCTGGCACAAGAAGCTAATGAGACCAGTGTCTTCCCTTCCCCTTCTTCTTTTGGCTGCTGAATAGGATATGGATGTTTCATTTGCATTTTCTCTCCCTCCCTCTTTGGCTCGGTTGCCTCTCCTCCCCATTGTCAGCAAGGCACAGAAGAACAACACAATCTGCAAACTGTCCCAGCTCTGTCCTATTAACTTGACTGTATATATTTTTCAAGTGCTTTGTTTGCTGTAAAGCAACCTTTTATCTGAAGAGCATTTTAGATTAAGGAAATGCCATTTTAAAAACGGTTAATTCCCTCACCGTGGTTTCCTTTAAAGTTCTAATTACTTGTGCAAAGTAATGAAATCTGTAAATTGGAGTGTGTCATTAAAAGCTTTTTGAGGCATGGAAGGGCCTCATAATGAATCTACCGCAATCCACTGTCTTGGCTAAAGAGTTGGCTTTAAATGGAGGTTTCATATTTTGGGAGCTGTCATCATCTTCCCCAAGTGTTGCAGTGTCACATCAACATTTAGTGCTTAATGCTAACAAAATGCCAGGCTAAGTAGTAATTAAGGTTTGTATGCAGTGCTTTTTTGCTCATTATCTGAAGGCTGGAAAACTAATGTGTAATGCAGTCCCCTGAAAAAAAAAAACCTCCCATTGAAAAGCAGATTACAATAGTTTTAATTAGAAAATGGCCCATCACTGCTGGTTACTAATTGTGCTCCCTAATGGTCAGGAAACAGTTGGTTTTCCAGATAATTTAGGAACCATCCCACAAAAAGATTATGCTAATTTTCCTGTTTGTTCGTACTGACATTATAAGCCTATAGGACAGTTCATGCCATAGCAGGCTCTTTTAGTTAGCCCTACACATGCTGAATATTTCCTCTACTTGCAAGGATAGCCGTTTAATGGGACGGTTAACTCCCGAGTCGTGCTTATGTTAATGGAGAACCACTCAACTAAATCCTGCCCCACGTGCTTGATGCGCACCCCTAGATACAATGGTGCGTTGAGAACGATGGGATGCAACTGCTACTGTTGTTTTCTGCCTTCCCAAGCCACCTGGCGCCTTTTCAACAACAAAATGCAGAAATGCAACTCGCCGGTTATTATCTGGAGATAAAAAAAACTGACCCTGCTCATTACTCCACAAGACAGAGGAAATGAGAGTTGGGGCCCCAAGGTAACTACAATCTAAAGACAGAATCCCATGAGCATCGCACATAAAACCCTTTTGCCAGGTGTCATCCAGAAAGGTTTCTTTCCTGGACTTTAGACCCATCTCTGGTGATAGAAACCTCTTGTTTTTAACCTGAAGCATGTGAGGAAACCATTGTCTGGAATGAGGCTACTCAGATGCTCCAAGATGGGCATCCCTGGTTGAGCTAGAACACTCAGCCTCTTTTGACACCAAGCCATACATCCTCTAGTTCAGAGTGAAAGCTCAATTCCCCCACATAAGCATCATCACATAAGCAACCAGTCTGGTGATTTCCTGAGGTATGCAGCCTTGCCATAGAGCAGGGTGAACAATATGGAAATACCTAGGCGCCCCCTGCTCACTACAGTCAGACATATTCTCATTGGCACTGGATTAGGACCACTTGACAGCCCCCAAGACTGCAATCAGACCAATCTGTTCCAAAGACAAATCTGACTTCCCAGTGTGAAGATGCACATTTAAATACCAACTGGCTCCCCACACATTGTACATGGAAGACTGCCCATGTTAAAACACCAAGATGCTATCTTTTTTCTGGTCCAAAAGTCTCCTGACTGCAGTTCAGTTATTAAACTGAGTTGGTTTCTCCTCCTGATCAATAACTAAGGGCATTTATAGATGTGCGCCGGGAGTGGGGTGGGGGGAAAGGGGCGCTTTAGAGTGGCTTTCAGAGCCGCTCTAATTAAAGCACCCAGAGTATCATGTGCATCAGCGTCCCCACACTGAAAGATGGTGGTGGGAGCTATTTAACTAAAGCTCGTCAAATGAGCTTCAGTGAAAGTGCCCCTGCTGCCATTTTTCTTTGCAGGGATGCTGATACACGTGACGCTGGAGACTGCTGGAGCGCAGTAATTACAGAGCATCAGAGCAACCTCGCTGCATGTCTATAGGTATCCAAAGTGCCAGGAAACCAAACCAAACAGTGTAATTAGAAGTCACATGGAGTCACTGATTTTGTAAGATCCCATTACAACAGGCTGCTAATTGCACCTGATTGCCTATGTGCCTTCTTCCCAACAGACATTTATCATCTTGAAAGCATTAGAGGATATGTATCTTCTGCTCAAACTACTCCACTTACCCAGGTGACAAGGATGCTTCAAGAGACTTCTTAGGCCTGATTTACACTTACAGTTATACAAAATATAATTAGAATCATCTATAAAAAAACGGGAGGGGAGCATGACAGATGATATATTATTTCAAGTAAAAGAGACCCAAACACCTTCCTGGTGTAACTGAATGGAAGTCAGCAGCTTCATATCAGGAATGAATTTGGTCCAGAATACCAAGAACCACAGCTGTGCACTGATACTTTTTAGCCTAGTTCACTCCCCACGTCCTTAAAAGCATT
>NW_005842202.1:1321066-1323338 GCF_000455745.1 Alligator sinensis | reverse complement strand
TTCCTGCTGCAGAGGCAGTGCTAGCTCAGTACTTCTCTTACAAACCCACCATCTCAAAGGTTTAATTGGCTATAAGAATCAGGCCTGGGGAGGATCTCGGCACACAAGCCATTGGACCTGCAGTAGTAAGGAAGCAAGTCTAGGAAGAGCACCATTAGCACAGCAAAGTTAGCATGGCAGAGAGATTGTGCCTGGGGAAATTATTTTAGTTGAGACCAAAACAGGAGGGAAAATGAAGTAGGGACAGCCAGAAAAAGTGCTTAAAATACACTAGCCTTGGCAGATCACAGCCATAGGGATTGGCTAATAATGCTCCTTCTGGAGACCCTGTGCAACTGTCATTAGTCAAATCAGCATTTGTCAAGTGAACTATCCAAGTTGGATTGTAGCCACTAATGAACAGACGTTGGCCAGCTAAGATAACATTCAGGGAGCACAGCTTCCAAAAGGTGATTCGTGAGCATTCATCAATGACACTGCGAGCAGAAATATACTGATGGTTATCAGGGACCAGACAAAATGAGACGTGTTTAATACCAGCAGAGATAAAACATTAAAAAAAGAGCACTACAGATTTATAGCTGGTAAATGGGAACTACCATGTGTTGTCTTACATCTCATATTGCGCGATTAAACACTCCCAATTCTTCCCACGGTAGTATGCCAGTAATAAATATAATTCCTTACCTTTACATTGAGAACAGGAGACAGGTACAGGTTATTTATTCCACCACAAGATAACACAGGAAAAAACACATTGGAGAAGAGTAAAAAAAAAAGAAGAAAAGAAAAGAAATAAAATAACACATTAATTTCTTATGGCAGGGGTGGGGAAGGGAAATAATTTCATTAATGTCAACTGCTTTACAAGAGCATCTCTAATAATCAGATAATACTGTACTGCCCATCAGCCTACGTCATGCCAAGTATTTGTACCTTCAGCTTACAGTGCCTAGTAAGGTTTAGGAACCTTTGCTTCCAGTAACATAAGTGTGCCCCTGAGGAAAGGACTTATTATTTATGTCCATCTCTCAATCTCTCTTTCCATATATAACATGCCAGTGACGAACAAATACTAACAATGCACAAGACATGATGCCCAATACAGCCCTTCCATTTTTGTCATCCCTTTTTGAGGAGTCTCTGCACAGTCCCAGTTTACCCAGGCCATTTCTGTGATGTGTTCCAGCAGCAGTTAGGGGCCCCGGACAGGCTAAGAGCCCTGCTCTAATGGTTGTGGTTCACAAAGGCAACCTCTGTCCCGAAGGGTTCACAACCTCAGCCTGGAATCTCTACATCCATTGCTGAATTCAGCTTGGCTTAGAAATTTGATGAAGGCGCTCTCTGCTGCCAGGAGGTAACCCACAGCAATTCAGTTTTAATCAGTGCAAGGACCCATTTCTCCCACACTAACCCACTGCATTGCGATCCACTAATTGGGCACTCTGGGATGCGTCCAGTGAGAAACCACAACGTGTAACCATAGGAATCCAATGTCATTATGGCTCTGCAAAATGATTATGTTTCAGCATCATTTTTTTTTTGTGGAAACTATAAGGCCTACCGCCTCACCCAGATGCATGCCTGGTGACGTGCTGCACAAAAGCCCAATGCTCTGGGTGTCAGATCTCAAATCACAAGGCCCCCAAGAAGAGGAGCAAGGCATTTGCTGTCTTCTGGCAGTGAGAAAGAAAGGCAGCATGGTGCATAGAGGAGGGTGCTGGGCGTGGAGTCAGGACTCCCGAGATCTAGGCCTTGCACCACACAGCCACCACCCTCTACCATCTTTCGAGTGGCAGTGAGGTGATCCAAGGCCTTCACATGCCCCAGTGTAAAACCAGTAGCTCAACAGGGGAGCTGCCCTGAAAATCCTGAGAAACACAAGTATTTGCAGGAGCCTCTCCAGGCCTGCTGCATGCTTGTGCAGGGAACGGAGCACCTGTGAGTGCAGCTCTTCATTGAATGGGTCAGAGAGGAGCATGCACAAAATCCCTTCTCTCCATGGAGACTTAGGCATCTAGCCCCTTGGACGGCCTCTGTGGCCCTCACAGACGCCCCACCCCGAGGAGCTCTTCCAGGGCTAAGCTCAGCCCTTCACCTCGGGCTGTGCAATGATGGAAAGCTACTGCAGCGCCCAGGTGGTAATGCCGAGAGAACAAAGGCACTGCAGCAAAGAACAGCAATGCAAAGACCGGCCTGGGCCAGTCCTGGCTATGTCTAGGAATTGCTTTAGTCTTTGGTGCTGAAAATCTTACAGGAGAACAAACCGTTT
>NW_005842202.1:1312425-1321055 GCF_000455745.1 Alligator sinensis | reverse complement strand
GGGGGGGGGGGCTGGAAATCAGAAAGGCTGATCCAATCTGACCCACCGAAACCAGCTTCGAGGAGGACAGCTTCAAAGCTAGTCACTCGCCAGAGAGTTCAAAACAGCTTCCAGCATTATCCCATGTCCCCTGGCGATGCATGCCGTTTCAGAAGCACATTTTCTCTTATTTCTTTAATTGCTTTTCTCATCTCTGTCCCCGTACAAAGGCCTGAAACAAATGGACGTGACTGTCCTGGGAACCAATCCTACCCAAGGCACAGTGAAAGGACTACAAACTGGAAGAGACAGCAGCCTTGTTCTCTCTACTCTCTCATTCCCAGTAATTTTAGCTGCCACTCGCAGCTGTTCCAGGGAGCTCACATCAGAGAAGCATGTTTGTGTTAGCGCAGGGTGCCCCACTGAGCAAATCGGTGCAGTGCTTTGGGGTGGAAACCTTCAGAAGCCGAAGACTGATAAGATCCTCTAGCAAGTGAAGCAGCAAGCACCTGTATGATGCCAGGAAAGGCAGGGGATGCAGCTGTGTCGCTTGTAAGCACTTTTGGGCAGGGCTCATCTTTTTATTCATCATTTGTACAGCACCTAACACAGTCAAGTCATGGCCCACAGCTGCAGTTCTTAACACTTAACCTACTGACATTACTGGGAGGTTTAAGTACCGACTTCAACACAAGCAGATTCAGGCTAATCCCACTCTACATCATTTTTTTTAAATGTCCCTTGGGTGACGACAAGCAAAGCAAGCCCAGCTCCTCCTCGGACACGTCACCACTCATACATCAGGGAACTGGGCTCTGTCCCCTGGAACTTCAGTGACTCGCTGAACACACCAGTGGTTGGGCTATGACAATACTTCAACCTGCACGTTAACTGGAAGACCTTTTGCAGCTACCACATCGCTTTAATCTTCAGAATTCCAGAGGACCAGGAGGACTAATAGCATCATTAAAATATCCCTGCCTTGAATGTAACGTAAGGCATTAATATAATGAAAACAGAAGCCAAAAGATTAGGCAGAATAATATGCTAATACGCTGGCCTATTTGCTTAACAAGCATGGGACTGAAAAATGCCTCAAGGCAAAAGTGAAATGTGTTTGTTTATTGCCTGTTAGATCTGCTGTTGCACAGTTTTCTGGGTTTTTTTTTTTTTTTTTTTCAATTGCTTGGTCACATCAGAGAGATGAGACAAGTTACAGGCTATAAATCACTGGCCTTTCCCAGCTTTCAACATGCAGGTGCTAAAACATTATGAGAAGGAAGAGCTAAACAAGATTCATATTTATAAGTTGCTTAATGGATAAATACCTCAAAAAAAAAACTGGGGGGGAGAAAAATTCTACATATAATCTCTAAACTCTACTTGTATTAGCATCACAGCTGTAACCGGTAGCACAGTCTGTGAGCAAACTGCCAGGAGGCAAGAAAATGTAATGCATCCATCTATTCTCATCTAGAAAGTATCCAAGAAACCTAGCAAGAATCCACCCCAGCAAACAAAAATCTAATGTGTTCAAGGACAGGGCAAAAGGGCTCAGTGCTTCTCTACAGAAAAGTGTGCAGAACTGAAAAAAATATAGTTGCACTCCCCATCTCACTAGTCCTGGTCTCCAACACTAGACTGTGGGCTCCCTGGAAATGTGCTGCCATATGATATTGGGATGAGCGGGGAAGAAACTGCAAAGAACTGGCTCTGTCAGGCAAGGTGAAGACAGAAATGTAGAAAGAGAAGACGCACTGTGACAGTGGACAGTGCCCTCCTTTCCCCCCCACAAAACTCCAGCCTACCTCGCTGGTTAGCCTCAGTGGTAACATAAGAGTACCTGAGCACGAGCTACCCACTCTCACTACAATGAATTGCCAGTCTAGTTCCAGTAAATCACTGACACGTATCCCAAATCACAGCTGAGAACCTTTTCTGCAAGCAGATATTGGGGGGCGGGGGGGAGACTCTAGTTATTTGTACCTGGCCTATGTCTACTGAAGAGGTGCAGTACATTGCAGACACTACTGCAAATCGATGATAAATGGTAGAAAAAGAATCATCCTCACCAGCGGCCGCTTCCCGGGGCTAATGCCAGGGGATGACCTTATCCAAACCACAACCACCAAAAAAAATAAAAAATAAAATCTAAGTGCATTTTTAAACTCAATACAGAACAAGTCTGAGAGGGCAGGGAAATAAATGCTGCCCTGTAATGTATTTAAGTTCACAACCCCAGCGCTGTTTGACCTTTCAATCAATCAGCCAAGAAGTAGCTTCATTATCCATTCCTTCGCAGCCAGCATCTGGCAGATATTCCAACCCATTCCCTCCCCAGCAGCCTCCCCCAGTTAATGCGATATCACCTCAAATTTTATTTTGTTTGGGACAGCGACATCCACATCAGAGCTGACCCATTAAGAGTCAGGCTGGTGTTGAGGGAGTAGAAAGGTAAGGACAAAACCATCAGAGAGAACGTCCTCGAGGTGCTTTCTTGCAGGCATCCAGGGATGCTGGCTGATGGCATGCCGCACCTCCACAGCTGCTAAGGAACGGAGTCTTTCCAAACTCTACAAAGGGCAGCCTGCAAACAGCAATGGCTGCTGCAGTCACACATGCAAGTCTGAACCTCAGTTAGACTAAAAACCCCTTTTATGCCGCTTGGGGAGCAGAACTGAGCCTTAAAATGAGCAGAAAGGCCCCCATCCTGCATGGCACTATGTAGGAGCCCTGCTTACCTGGGGTAACACTGGTGTAAACAGACACCCTGGTACCAGCCCTTGGGGTGCAGGGCACATTGCAAATGTACAGGGCATACTCCTCTCCTGCTTTCCGGAGGCCATTGGAGGCAGAGAGTAAGTGTAGCCTGGAGGCAGTTCAAATCTACACTAGAGCTGAGCAATCCCCTGCAGAGACCCAGAACAGGAGTTCAAAAGGGGTTTGGGTTGTTGAGCAGAACCTCTTCCAACTCCTCCCTCCCACCCCACGGCAAGGAAGGAGTGAGACTCAGGCCCAGCATCCCTAGGCTAGAAGCTTCTCTGCCTCCACACAGGATAAACACTTGCTCTGTGATACCTATTAGCATACCAGATGCCGTTCTGCAGCTTTGTGGATCTGAGGAGCAGAACCTCTGAGAGCCGTTTGGCTCAAAATCAGGCCTAACGCAGCAATCCTGTCCTGCAGTGGCTCGCACTGAAAACACACGCGCTTCCACCAGAACGCTATTCTTTTGCCAAATGCAATCACAAGCCAGACGCTGCACATTTCAGAAGCTGAGAACGTAACAGCCTGGTGCTCTGAGACCTTGTTCCTAACAGCCTATGTGAGCTAGAAAATAATTAAAATAAAAAATGGGTCACCTGAAGTAAGTGCAGGCAGCTCCTAGGCAGGGGCCTTACGGCTGTAAGGTGCTCTACCTCCCCGAGCTCAAGCAAGATCCCACTGTGCTGAAATGTTGAGTTTGGCCTCAGCAGGGATTACGGAGCCCCAGGTAGGTGGGTCTCAGCTCACTGCTATGATCAGGTGCAGCTGAGACACAGGAGGCTCAGAAACTTAAAGGGAGATGAGGCTAAGTTCAGGGAGAAGAAGGGATTGCGCTGCCTTGGAGCCCATCTATTCTAGATGGAATAGATCTGTACGACAGGGCCTGATTTTCCCAATGCCGTGTCCCTTCTGTGGTTGCAGTGATTCTCAACCAGGGTGACACAGCACCCTTGAGGTTCTTTCCAGGGTGCTCCGGGGTGCCACACACTGTTAGCTCTGCTGGATGTGCAAACAGGATTCCCAAGACAAGCCCAGAGATTTCAAGTCAGAATCCACAGTGTTAAAACCATCCCGACCTGCTGTGGTCTGCGTTCTTTGCAACAGAAACCCCCCCCTGCTCTGTTACTTTTCCATAGTCAAAAAAACCAGTGAAAACTAAAAGTACTTTCTGAGGAGTGCCTCCCCATCTAACAAGGGGGTGTCTCCAGTCTACAAGGTTGGGAACCACTGCACTAGGGCAAAGTAGCTGTAGCGAAAGTCTTCAGCACAATCTGCCACAGCATGGTTTTTATGCCCTCTTAGCACAGGTGTAAATGCCTTGTATAACAAGGCATGGGACACAGGGGAATTGGGCTCTCGCTGTTTCATGCACATCTGTGTGGCTGGGATTGAAAGCACTTGAGAGTAACATGGCCCATGAGTGAAGTGCTTCTCTTTATGGGCTGCAGTGCCTGGGCAATGACCCTGCAAAGGCAAATTTACAAACCAAGGATCCAACCAGCAGCCAAGAGAGGACACGGGGCGGCGCCTGGTAAATCCCCTCCCATTCTGGAAATAGGAAATAAAGGGGCGGAGGGGCTGTTGAGGGGATCTCCTGAGCTTGGAGGCCCAGTATTATTGCACTTCCACCTCACAGGCTACAGGTCTGAACCCCAGGGTTTGCCAGTCACATTGGTTCTCCTGCGCGCACTCTCTACACTGACGTGGGTGCAAGACGACCGCTCGAGTCTACTGGCTAGGTGCGCCCTTCTATGACTACACCCTGATTCACCTTCAGACATCACGATGTGGGGAAGAAAGGGTGATGCTCTGGGTGGGGTCAGAATGACTTGAGTCTCAGTATTAGCTGTAGGGCAAACATTCTGGATATATAATTTATACCACATGCATGCACTAACCCATAAAATATGAATTCTTTGCTACAGCAGTTTTGACAGGGAGGAAAATAACAAGAGCGAGATTATAAATTATGAAAACTGAGGCTGAGCTATGGCTGATGTTTTACCAAGATCAAACAGAGGCAGCTCTGTACTAAAGCAGCAAAGGGTTTTATATAAAACAGCCCAACCCTGCTCTGTGTGGAAACCACTGCCGCCCAGCTGAAAGCGACTGACCACTATTTGGGCTCATGTCTCTACTGCCGCTGATGCAAAGCAGCTCAGCCCAACCGCGCGTATCCAGATGTAATTTTACTTTTCCAGCACTTCCCTCCCTGCTTCGTGTATGTGCTGGTGTCTCGCCTGCTCCTCCGGAACCGACATCAGAAGAGGGTCATATCTGGGCAATTTGGCGTGTAAAGCTCCGAGCCTGTCAGAAACAATCAGGTCCTTCTATGTATGTGGTTGAGAACCCCCTCCAAATGCCAGCAAGCCTCTCTTGGCCCTTCTCCTCTCTGAAGCAGGCTATTGTTATTCTCAGTGCTACTCAAAGCCTTTTCCAGGATACAGTGTTTGTCTCCATAGTAATGTCAGCCCTGCACCCCCTCTTCATTGAGTCTGACCAAAGAATAGCTCTGCTTTGAGTAAACTTTATCTCCTCTGCATCATAAAATCAGCATGAGCACCGAGTCTGCGAGTGTCTTGATTACTGCAAGGATGCAAGAGGCCTGTGGTGCTCTTAATGAGGCCAGCTTCTAGTTGTATTTAGTGGCTGATCACTGCCTTTGAACACAGTCCGTGAGAATCCAGCTTTGGGCTTCTGGAGGTCTGGATTACTGTGCTGGGTTGCAACCGGCTGGAGAGATCCGCTGCCCAGACACGATGCACCTTGGCAAGCAAAGTTCCCTCCCACCAATAATGGCTGTTCCGGGCACTAGCAGCCACCTGAAGGCAGCAGTATTACTGCAGCGAGCTATTCATCAACCAGGTGACAGCAGTGAGACTGCGATTTTCCAAGATGGAGGCTTAAATTCAGGTTCCTAGACTGGGATTTTCAGAGATGCGCTCTGTCAGGCTGCACGGGCATCCTGAGTTAGGTACATACGCGGCCTTGTTTTCAGAAGGATTGAGCCTTCACTGCCTCCTGTTAGAGCAGCAGGAGCTTGCTGGGTGCTCTGCACTTTCAGATAGCAGGTGTCTTACAGAGATGCAGGAGCTAACTATGGGACCAAAGGAAATGATGCCATATATTACCAGTGTTTCTGCTAAGTGCTGCAAGACAGGGGCTGCCTTTTTGTCTGCTGGAACAGCACCAGCACCTCGAGGTCCTGGTCTAGCTGGGGCTCCTACCACAATGTACAAGATAAATCTTCAAGTCCAACATCTGCTCTAGAGAAACAGCCGATCTGAGCTGCCAAGGCAGATCCAGCAAGCCCTGCAGCAGGTTTCTCTAGGGGGAAAGATTTCTCCTGAACCCTGTTAGTTAACAGCTGACATATGCCCTGATGTATGAGAGTCCATCTCCCTTCCCATGCTGCTTTATTTTCATGCATTTATTATCTAACATTCACTATTAAGATTTTCAGTCTTGAACCTGCATTTTTTTAAAGCTCTGCCCCTAGATTTGTCTGTTTAACCATAAGAGATCCCCACCCCCGCCCCTTTTGGTTAATAAACTCGTGCATTTTGACTTGGCCAAGCAATGAATGATAATTCTTTTGGACAACTGAAAGAACATTTTCAATTCTTTTGTGAAACTGTGGGTTCTAATTAAGCCCTGGAGCCAAAACAGTAAATGAAAATGTTCCTCGTAATGCAGTTTCATTTAAGTAGGAAAGCATTATCCTTTCCATTTTTTTCCCCTCTGTATTATAACTAAGCATTTTATCACCAAAAAATGAAAGGGAATATTCATGCAATAGCACCAGAAAACTGAACGCAGGCAAGATGATGCCACTGTAAATCTTCAATGCTGACATTAATAAAATTCTGTTTATCTCTAATGTATTAAAATAACACTTTACAGGACATTTTCTGTGTGGCTCACAGAGACAGCACCTTGAACCCATTGACATTTAGCTGAGAGAATTTTTAATAGAATTGAGCTGGCCTAGTAGACAGGGGAAAAAACGGAACCAAATGCCAAGTAAATGAGTCCCAGATGAAGAATTCATTTCAGTTTATATGATATTAAATATCACTTCTCCCACCAAGGTTAACACCTGTATTAGTCTTAATAAGGTAAACTCCCCCAACTTGTTCCTTTCTCCAAAACCCGCTGCAACCATGAATCTTCCCCAAGTTCTGCTTGCGCATTTTCAACAGTGCAAACGGGCCAAAATTCATACCATCAAAAGGTTAAGCAGATGCAGAGTTTTGTAAGCAGCAGCACAAATTCAAACATGTTTATGATGTTCATATAATTACAGTTTATAACTACAAGGAAAAAAAGCCAACGCATAAACATTTTTGACAAGTACACAGTAGAAATGCATTACATAGGCAATTAGTAACAATGGTTACTAGAGCCTACTGTCTACTTATCTACAGCAATTCTAAGTTGCCCATCACCTGAGCAGGATTCACCAGCGTATCGAGAAGGAAGACCTTGCAATTAAGTGAGGAGCACGCTGACATTTGTACATCTGCATTTAGTCCCTGCCTCTGCCACCAATCTCCTGTCTGACAGTGGGCAGGCCACTCACGAGCCCGTGGCTGCTATAGAAAGGGAGCATCATTTCACTGAAATCCGTGAGTAGTCATTGCTGTGGGACAATGGTGCATCATTTGATCTTCACTCAGCCTGGGCTTCACTTCCCCTTCTGTAAAATGGGCTTCTCTCCCCCACAGTTAAACTGCCTTGACTGCTTAGCATGTACGCTCTTTCAGGGAGGACTGTCTCCTATTCTATTCCAAAGAAACATCTAGTGTGGTACAGCCTTGCAGAAGAGCCTGAGACTGCCAGGCAGATACCAGGTTTGACCCCACTGTGCAAACACAAAACGCAAAAGTCCCAACTTCAGAAGAGCTTATACTCTCAGTAAGCGTTATGTTGCCAGCCAGCACTAAAAGCTGGGGCATACTTTTAACATCATCTAGTTAGGACGTTCATGACGTTAAAAATGAAGGTGTAAAAAGGCCCTAACACGAGATAGAGCTAGGAACCAGCAGATGAATACAACATGCCTCAGAAGCTGTTAAGAGATCATATGACTGCAACCCAGGAATTCCTTAGGCACATACCTCACCAGAGAACTTGTGAAGGGTGTATTAATGCTAAACTGAGGGCTGGTCTTCATGGCAAACTGTACTGTATTAACACACCTGATTAGCATCAAACTAGTTAATATGATGATCACCATGATCATGTGCTCAGTATAGATCAGAAGAAGTGATGTTTAGCATCATGTCAGCCCAGCATGGTTGAACCAGGGGCAGTAAGGGAGAGGGCTGGGAGGTGCACAATGGGCATATCTACACGTGCATTTACACCAGCTTAAAATTTACTGCACAATAAATTACTACGCAGTAAGAGGAAATAGGCCAGCATCTACACCTGCAGGCGCTAAAGCACATTAATGCTGTGTCTGGACTGGCTTGGGACTAAAGTTAGCCCCAAGTCATACATACAGTGTTACTGCGCAATAAGGCATCTACATGTGCATTAGTGCACGGTAACTAATCGGGCATAAATTTGATGCCTGCATGATGCAAGTATCAAATTTATGCTCAAGTCTGCATAAGTCGCCATACTTACTGCGCAGTACAGGTGTGTATGTGTAGATGTGCGCCCATACTGCACAGTAATTTCAGTTACTCGACAGTAAATGCGCACATGTAGACACGCCCACTGGGTATGAGTGTTCCAACCCAGACAGTTATCAGTATGTGTGCGAGGGGAGAAGGGGCAGGAATCTTTTGGCATATGTGGATTCCTCATCAAACAGCACCCCCAAGGCACTAAAATAATAGCATAAAAAAGGTAATGACATTATATGGCACATAACA
>NW_005842202.1:1309293-1312394 GCF_000455745.1 Alligator sinensis | reverse complement strand
AATAATATGAACGTCCTCTGAGAGCAGGAGGGGAATGAAAATAACGCCAAACTGAAACAGAAATGATAGCAAGGGAATCAATGATGAGAGCTGTTGAAAGAGTAAAGCTAAGTATCACAGTATGGCCATGCCCAAAAATAGCAGAAGATAATGTACCACTGAAAATCCTTTCAGACTCACTATTACCATTATTAATCACTCTTTATTCTAAAAAGTCCCCAGAGAACCCCAAGATAGGCACAGGCAACTGTCTGAGATTTCTAGATACAATATCCAGCTTTTTATCTCCACTGTCAGGAGCCAATATTTGTTTTTAAACCAAGGTCTCGGGATTTCATTTCTTAACCCTGCCTGGATCTGCAGCTATGCAAATAATCACTCTTGTCATTAGTCACAGACTAACATGGGGCAGTTTCCAGCCATCCATCATTTGCATTTGCTTCAGACTAGGACACGGCTGTACGTTAAGGTGTGAAAAGGGGCTCCCAGAGCGGTACGGGATGGGTGTTTGCTGTCCCACCACTGGAACTTTATGGATGCAGCTCTGTGCGAAAACCAAATTGGGTACAACAAAGTAGTTAAAAGCAGATCAATAATTTCCATTATCATCATTTTCCACCGACGCAGCAGCTGCTGCCAACTGCTCTGGGCTCCCTTGCAACTGCCTTTTCTCTCCTCCCAGAAATTATGTTGGCTGGGTTGGACCCCTCTGCAGACTTTCCCAAAATGAGGGCCGAGAAGGTTAGGGTTAGCTGGGAAGCTAGCAACAATGCAAAGGAGCTATTAATACTGTAATATGAGAGGGGGAGATCATTTCAAATGATCATGTGAATTCTTTCAGCAGGGGCCTTATCTCATCTGGTGCCCGCACAGCACTTAATCCAGATGGGCCGTTCTCTGTCACAATGCAAGTAAATCACAGCACAGGCTGTAAGGCAGGCATAAAATTCCTTTCAGGGGCACTGACTTGGGCTTCTGACCGCAATGTGGCATCGTCTGACAGCACAATTGTAAGGGAGTCTCGGGAAGTCTGCTATGGAGTCATGTTGTTGCAGTCTGCACCTGAGCATTTCTGGGGCATAAGAAGTCTTATTCTGCTCTTCCAGAGCCTATGACAAATCTCCCATTAAGCTTAGACGGAACAAAGGCAAACCAAAGTGGAATTTAACCGGTAAAAGCTGACAGTCGATGCCATTTGTTGGAAACTGAAGTTCCTGCAATATTAGTTACTGACACTAGAACCATTTCTATTATATCACTTAAGAACAAATACCTATTTTAAGCTTGAATTCCCTGAGCACTGCATTTTATTCCTGAGATTGTTTCTTTTAAAAATAACCCACGTGGTGTGCTAAAAAGCATATAAGATTACAATGAAGCCCCGATCAGATAACACAACCGTATTCAGGTTACAGTTAGTATGTAGGAACACTGGCTTACCAGAAGTGTAGGCACTGATTTAATGAGGAATTATTTTCATGGTTATGCAGATGCTTCAGAGCGGATAGGACATTTCAAAATATAATTAATGATCGAGCCATTGGCTCTTTTCATGACACAGAGATGTACTCGTCTTTCTGGGCACGCTACAGTGACTAGTTAACTAACAGATTCTGTTGTTCCCAGAGGCCTCTGTTGCTATTCACTGTACACTACAAGACACATTTATATACTAAGTCTTTCAATCCCACCAACTCAGTGTGAGCAGGAAAGATCTGCAGGGAAATTTGTTTAAAAAAAAATCCCATAGTGTTCATGAAGTACCGGGTCTGCCTGACTCAAGATCCCTCTCCAAATTCACTCTCCTTCACAAACTGTTCACCCCCAGCTGTCTGTGCTGTTTGTTCCAGGATATAATTCTGTACTGTCATTCTCATTTCATATGCAGAGGCGTATTTGAGACACTGTGGACTGACACTGAAAAAAAGCACCAGAGATTTGAGTTATGGGCATGTTAAGCTAAACCTCAGAAAGCAGAAAACAAGCTATTGATTTTCAATTCTGAACACAAAAATTGCCTGGGAAAACTGTTTTTGCAGAATGTAATATTCATTTTAAAAATACCAGTTTGCTCATTAGTGGAGACATTTTATGAGGGCCTTTAGTCAACACTGAAAATAAAGGCTTGTACCGAGAGGCACCAAATGCAACCTCACCTATAATGTGAACTGGGAAGAGAGCTCAAACTCAATGTGTGCTAGATCGTCTCATCCTCGGATGGGAGAATGTAACCGGGTCTCAAGAACCAACTCGTTCTGTATGGGAGCGCACAGCTATTGATCCAGCCTGGCTCTTTGTAATAAGCAGAGCAACACTTGACAGGCTTGATGCTTTGTGGAATTCAATAGCTTTTATTTTACTGAGTCAATAAGTTTAAATAACTCAAAACCCAAAATGATTTCAAGGGCTCGTTCAGCAAGGAATGTTGGCTTTGAAGTCCCTGAAATCAGAGGAGCCTGACAAACCTCATTTCTGCTCTGTAGCCCATATTACAGTCCATCGTTCTGGCCTTTGTTTGGCTGGAAACTGATGCATTTGGCTGTTTTCCCCAAGCCATGCAGGGGAGAGGGATCAAGGGAAAGTTGTCCCTTCTCTTTCACCTCTTCAGTTGGGGCTTTACAAGCTGGCCAGGCCGACTGGGAAACCCATGTTACTGGAAACAAGCCGCTTTTCCCTGTCTCCTTGGGTGTCATAGGACAAGTCAGGTAACAGTGTACCAGCATGTGCAGAGGCATACTACGATGCCAGTACTGATGCTATCTTTTGTCTATTTAGCTTTGTACTAAGCAAGTCCTGTTCCTCTAAATCTAGTGCCCTTTGCTAATTAAGTACTCCCCTCCCCCCAGCTGAGTTCAAATCCAAAAGCTTTTGCCAACCACTGTGCATTGCTGAAAACTGCATCCTGCCAAGACTGACCTGTGTGAAAACCAGGACACAGAAATGCCACCCTCCATAGATAGGCTCCCTGTTCTAGTCGCAAGTAACAAGACCAGGGACTCCCCAAAACTCAGCCAATCCTCAAGTGAACTTCATCCACTTTCTTGTCTTCTGCAGCCCACAAGATGTGTCAGATTCACCCTGTCGGACCTTTCAGCACCTCC
>NW_005842202.1:1286755-1309262 GCF_000455745.1 Alligator sinensis | reverse complement strand
CATTCCCCCCCCCCCCCCCCCCCCCCCCCTTCTCTTCCCAGGACAGCAGGGACACACTGCCAAGTTTGGGCTCAGGCATAAATCAGGTGGAGCTGCCAGGGAGATATTCTCACTGTAACCTCCTTTGGACTGTGAAAGGGCATTAGCCAAACTTCCACATCCCCCATGGTGCTGTATAAGTGAATGGGTACCCTCCCAAAACCAAGCACAAGACTGGAAAACCTGGTAATCTGGATATGACCGATAAAGCCTGAGATACCCTGACATCTCTGACGCCAGAGGCTGACTATAGACATTAGCATTTCCTGCCAAGCAGATAAAAGCAGGTATGAGCAATGGCCCATCTAGCATAGTACCCCGTCAGATAAGTCAGTACCAGCTACTCCAGAGTAAGGTGTAAAGCAGCAGCAGTGGACAGTCATGCACTTGCATGGCAGGGTAATTTTTTCCCTTCCATAAAACAGATATTGTAATAACAACCACTCTCTTGGCAAGGTTATCACGAAGATTATTTACAGCTTGTATGTCTCCAATGCCTTTCATCTACAGACATCTGCAAGGCATTTACACAGACCGGTGTTAATAATGCTAAGCACGTGTCAAATACGGTGAGTGATTTAGGGTCAATAAATGCCACCCTAAGTGGTACCTATTTCATAACCCATCCCACTGAAATCGAAGAAGCGTGATGCTTTTACACCCAAGTAAGGGTGGCAAAATCTGGGCCTCGTTTTTTTGCAATATAAATTGACGTGTTAGCCTGAGTAGGCGCTTCTCCTAGCAGAAGATGCAATTGTTGGCATCTCAGCGGCAAACATCTTTTTCAGTTTCCTTCTCCATGTAAGGACTTTCAATGCACTTAATGTAAATCTGCCTATTGATTCAAATCAGTTTGAAATGGCCTGTTTATTAATCCCACACATCTAATCAGCCGATAAGAACCAGGTGATACTTCAACCAGAAAATCCTTTGGGATTATAAGTGTATTGAGTACCTTTTATACTGAGCAACCAAAAAAAAAAAGTTATTAACAGATGCTACAGAAATAATTGTGCAACTTGCCTCACAAGATGGAAATAATATCTGTTTGTCTCGTTTGTTTGATTGAGCAACAAAAGTAAATGCAATTATTTATTAGGGCTTTTGTTATTATTTTGAAATGTAAAACTGGCAGTAACGTAACATATAATTACATATACTGGAGCTCATTCATTATGTAAACACAGCGTGCTTATCAACTAGCTGTTAAGCTTTGATGAGAGTGTGGCATCACCGACTGATTGGATGCTTTATCCTTTATCACTTCTACGCTGCTCCGGAGGACTATTGATCAGTGGAGCTCTGTGTGGCCGTGAATGGCCCGCTAGAGGGAGCCTCCTGCCTACAGCACATTGGAGAGTTTGGTCCTACGGCTGCACAATGAGAGAAATGGGCAGAACCGAACGCCGGCACAGCTGGGAGGACCCAACAGCAGCGGGGCCAGGCAAGGTCAGAGAGGGTTAAAAGAGCAGCAAGAGCAAACCCAGGATGTAGGAGAGTCGAATGCTTGATGACCAAAGCAAATGTCTGGAGTTCTTTAATGATGACAACTGGTGGAAAGCGATTGCTTGTCAAAGCAAGCAGAGTTTGGTCTAGTCACTCAGTGGCTGTGACTGAGCCCATCACCACAATATCAAAAGCCCTTGGGATGCAGTGAATGAGCTCACACCCTGTCCACCGGACACAGCTACTTCAATATGATCTCAAGCTCCATTAAAACACTCGGGCACAAGTTTCCCCATCTCAGTTGGTGCTACTGGACGGTGCACTCCTGAGGGTCTAACATCCCATGTTAATTAAATGCAAATGAATTGTTTTGTGTTTGTATACAAATGAATCCCCAGTACGAAGTCCTTTGCCCCCTCCCCAGCAACTGTGCACGGTACAGGCTCAACAAACCTTGCTGAAACCAAGAGAACCATGACAACTAACTTCTTCATTAAGAGCATGAAGCTGACAGCTCCAGAGGCCAAAGCATTTGCATGCAACTCATCCAGCTTATGCCATAACTTGACACACTGAGTTTCCCTTAAGCATGTATTTCTGGAACACTGTTCTGTAATTCCAGCCATAAGGAGCGGGCCCCCAAAATTTTGCAGAAGATTGTTAAATATACATCTGTGCCAACCATGTGAGAGACTCCTCTTCAGAAGGAATAATGTGCCCACTTCCTACAGAAACTGAACCCCCCCAAGACACAGGCCACAGGTGAGAACTTCTTAGGCAAACATAGGTCTCATATTGCTTCCTAAAACCCATGGATTTTGAAGACCAGAAATGATCGCCACAATTACCGAAATGCAGCAGGTGGTTTTAGACAGATACGCAGTGTTAGCACGACATGATGGATTCAGCCAGACTGCAGGCAGCTACTGCAGGGCTTTTCACTGATGCCACCGGGCATTTAAGCTCAGAGCTTGATCAGGTTTTCACCCACCTCACTGTTCCTGACCGATGGTTCAAGTCTGTTAAGGATGAGGACTGGGACTTGGTACTAGAGAGAGACCCTAGTACAGGATGTGGAGTATCAGGTTGAACCCACAGACCGGTCCCATGTAGCTTGTGGCCTGCTCCACTTTGAATAAAGTGGGATTTCCAGGCAGCTTTTGAGGACAACCATGGCTTGGTTTGACCCATGGTAGGCTTGCTCTAGCCAGTTCTGCATCTAACAGATACCCAGGTAGCAGCAGATTTCAGACATGCTTTTGTTCCCTCAGGGTAGGGACCAGATGACTGTACCCTTATCTGTGAGCAGCAAGGAACAGAAACAGATCCCAAGGCAACAGATGCCCTTGACAACCAGAGGGAATGCGTCCTCCACCAAGATTGAGACTAGTTAACACTGGCTTTAGAGATGGCTGCCCCTGCTTTCCAGCACTGCCTCCATTTCTCCTGGATCCAGCTGTTTCTCCTGCAGATCCCCAATTCCCTCAGATGCCAGGGTACCTGGGCAACTCATAAATCACTTTGAAATGATGGCAGCTTTGCTGCCAGTTAATTTTGCACAAAGAAGCCACCTGCTCATAGGCTGCGTATTCAGAGGTTGCATGACAGGAGAGGAAATAGCTTTCATATCAATGTGCCTAAAACTAATTTCCTTAGGTCTCCAGTTAATTTCACTATTTCATAATCCAGCCCTCTCTGGGGTATTTAGGTCTTGCTTGGTAGTCTCTCGGTCTCTGCTAGGGTGTCTCATTCACAGTTACGCTGGCATCGTTCCATTTCATAGTTCTGTGATCTGGAACCAGAATTATTCTTGCAAACAATGTAACCAGGCAGAGGTTCCTGGCACTAAATGCATATAAAAACAGGTTGTTTTCTTCATTACTAGTGCAACATTAAGACCAGAACATAAGCATTTTCCTCAATGCTTGCAGTGGAGGAGAAGGAAGGCTGGGGACCGACTGGTTAAGGAGCAGAAAAGGACCTGGGGGTGACAGTGGACAATAAGATGAATATAAGCATATAAGCCAAGTGTGCCCTTGTTGCCAAGAAGGCTAACAGCATCCTGGGCTGCACTGGGAGGAGTGTTGCTAGCAGATGGAGGGAAGTGATTATTCCCCACTCTTGGGCACTGGCGAGGCCACATCTGGAGTCCTGTGTCCAGTTTTGGGCCCCCCACTACAGAAAGGATGTGGACAAACTGGAGAGCCCAGTGGAAGGCAATGAAAGTGGTTGGGGAGCTCGGGCACATGAATTATGAAGAGAGACTAAGGGAACGGGGCTTAATGGGTGCCTACAGACATTCTCGTTCATGTTCTAATTAGAATGCATCACAGAAGACTTGATTAATCAGTCTGCTCCACGTTCTAATCAGAACACTGGCATCGCCTCACCATCATGTACATTAAACCCCTGCGCATTTCAAAATGGCTGTGGGAGCGCTTTATCTAAACTTAATTGAATGAGCTTTAGATAAAGCGTCCCACAGACATTTTGAAACGCAGGGGGACTTAATACACATAATGGTGAGCTGTTTTCATTAGAGTGGCTGTCCAGAAAGAACTGCTCTAATTAACACCCCCCAAAAGCACGTGTATAGGCAGCCATTTAGTCTGGAGAAGAAAAGACAGAGGAGATTTAATAGCAGCTTTCGAATACCTGACGGGTGGTTACAAAGAGGATGGAGCTGGACTGGGTCTCAGATGAGAGAACAAGGAGCAGTGGTCTCAAGCTGCAGCAAGGGAAGTTGAAGTTGGATATTAGGAAAAACTCTCACAGAGGGTAGGAAAGCACTGGAACAGGTTACCCAGAGAGGTGGTGGAGTCTCCATCTTTGGAAGTTTTTAAGATTTAGCTTGACAAAACCTTGGCTGGGATGATATAGTTGGGGCTGGTCCTGCTTGGAGCAGGGGGTTAGACTAGATGTGACCTTCTGAGGTCCCTTCCCACCCTCATTTTCTGTGATTCTGTGAATGCAGCATGGTGTTTAAAACAGAAAGCATTTGGAATTAGGACTCTTAGGTTCTGTTCCCCAAATCTGGCACTGACTAGCCATGTGGCAGATCTCTTCACTGCCATGCCTCTCTGTTCCATGTGGGCACCTATACTTCATCAGCTCACGGAGAAGCTGGGACCTTTCATTCATTTTTCACTTAGTGATTCTTCAATGAAAATTGCTCTACAAGTTCAAATCACTACTGCTGCTATAAATGTAGCATGTCAGCCAAGAAGGGTATGCATTGCAGTCTATACATATCAGCCATGCCTGCGAGGAGGTGCAGATGGGAAGAGGCATGAACTTTGGAGACTGCAATATAGGCCACAAATTGCACCTGTAATAATATTTTTGGAACAAAGTCTGTGCTGAGCCTGCTCACCCCTGCTCAGCCTCGCTTTCAGTGCATAATCTGACCTGCTTCATAAACTAAGATGGTGCCTCTTCTGTTTCATTTAGCTAATGAAGACTCAGGTCCTAGATCACCTATTGATGGCTGATGAAATAAGCAGAAAGCTATTTAATTTCCTAAATGGCTACATTTTACGTACCTGTATATGACAATCCTTCCAATATTTAATCAGAATGCAATGGCTGCTTGGGGTTGTTTAGAGGCACGTGAGTTGAATGTAATTTCTGGCCTGCTGTAGGATAAGGACATAAAAAAGGGAACCTTTCTACACATTCCTGTCTTGAACTCCACTATGTTCATGTTATTGTTAGCACTGCTACCTGGTCCATTCCGATCCAACCCCGGTTGCATTATCAAAGTACTGCCCATCTTCCTTGCTACCTGTCTGGAAAGCAGCCAGTACATCAAGGCCCTAAGCCAGGGGCGGCCAATTATTTTGAGCGAAGGGCTGCTTACTGAGTTTTGGCAAGCCATCAAGGGCCGCATGACAGGCAGCCACGGGCAAATAAATATTAATTTTCTAAATGTTTTAGGGGCCCCGCGGGTGGGATAGAATGGCCGGGCAGGCCACATCTGGCCCGTGGGCCGCATTTTGCCTGCCCCTGCCTAATCCTTGCGTGGGGCTTCTATACACTAACAAAATACACATCATCCTCATCATCATCATTATTACTATTATTACAGTTAGTTTCCAAGATTTGACCTCCTAGAAGCCTACCAACACAGTACCTGGGATGGAATACAGCTCTGAAGCCCTGCATGTTACCACTACAGCAAAGGAGGTGGCCTATCTCCCTTATAACTTCTTTGGTCAGACAGGCCAAGCAAGGTGGGCTTGGTGTGATGAGACAGATCAGAGAGCAAGGAGGGGACAAAACTGGAAAAAGCTATAAAGGAAAGGTTATGAATGTGATATTGCCATTTCCAGTGTTTCAAGATACCTTAGTCTGCATGAAAGAGTGGCACCTACACCAGCCTGATGGTAAAGAGATTTTGTTCAAGGACAAAAAGAGAGACATACTTCCACTGAAAGTGACAAAGATTATGCACAATTCCTCTGAAAAGCCCCAAGCTAAAAGTTTGGTATGTCCCCTTCGTGCACTCTTCCTACTTTAAAGTGAACTTTCCCAACTCCTATGATCTGACTGCAAGTCTTGAATTGTTGTGTACGTTTCTGAAAGCTCTGGCTCCAGGAATCCTGCGTTTAGAGGAGAATCACAGCTTCCTTTCTTTTCTTTTTTTTTTTTCAATTAAACTTCTGTGTGACCTGACTGTGAAAAAAAGCTTGACAGGTGACATGGGTACAAGCTCAATAACCAAAAGGCAACTAAAAAGATTCCAATGTTATTTTTAAACATGACACTTTTAAGCTAAATCACAGTGTGTGGGGACTTGATTCATGGTTTTATTACTCCTGGCGCTATCAATATGGACAGGCTAGCATTTGAAAGGTCAAAAAGCCTTGCACTCTACATGTTACCAGCTTTGCTTTCCCAAGTATAATATTTCAGCATTCTAATAATCCTCCCAAAGCGATGAGCAAATGCAGGCTGCCCACCCCTTCTAGAGTCTGAGGTGTGTGACCACAGTGACTCCCCATGTAATTAATCACACTAATGTGACAGGTGTCATGTGATAAATCTGGAAAACCTAAGAAAATATTTCAGGGTTACTGCACCACTGCCTCCCATCTGTGACTTCCATAAGAAATCAAGGCAGCAAGCAAAATTTAGGTTTGGTGGGGATGGGAAGTGTTTCCTTCATTAAGATGATCTTATTATCTTATACCCTAAATAGCACTGGACTTATTTTCTCTTTGCTGTACAGGTAAGGAATATTCCTCTTGCCTTTACCCACCCCAGCTATGTATATTTTATTTCCAACATTTCAAAAAGTTCAATAACAGACTTCCTGATCTGCACTGTTCATCTTCAGCAAAAGGAAAGAGCCAGCACTAAAGGCTATTGCTATGAATCTTGAACGGGCTTAAGGAGCTCCATTACTGTCTAGGTTCCCAGGACTGCAGTTATGCAGTGTAATTTCCTACATCTCATTTTTCAAATCGAGTCCAGGGCAGAAATAGCAAGGAGCTTTTCAGAGTAAAAATAAGAGAGAGAGTAAGCAAGACAGAAAAACCACTGCATCTTCCATTCCTTCCCAGTCTAATTACATTACTTATCAAAATACAAAACAGGAGGGAGGAAACACAACGGCCAACAACTGCTGGGATTCGCCTCTCAATCTGTACCGCACAACTGCTCCTGACTGCCACTTTTGCATTTTTTCTGCATGTTTTATTAGAAGCAGATGGGGCCCCTGGCTAGTGTATTATCAAGTCCCCTCTATGCAGCTGCACTGCTCTGAAATTGCAGAAATAGCAATCTTCTGAATAAATTTCTTCTGCCCAAACAACTGCTGTCTTTGCTATAATGAAGACCTTAGTGGGTCTGGAACGCATTCCCCCAGCACCAAGATGCATGGTTCGGTTTATTTTGAGTCACAGTGTACTTCTGTACTCCACAGTTAAATTCGACAAGCACGTGCCAAATGACTATTTTTGAACTCCGTGATACACAGCCTGCAGAGTCCCAAAGGAGCATTACACAGATGACCCTGGAAAGAAGCTTGGAGAAGGAAAAGTAGGAAGATTTCTTAGCTGTCAGTTTTTCTTTCGTCTTCTCTTGCATAGCATGTCCACTAGTCCTCAGATGCAGGTGGTGCCTGCTCTGCAGTCATTCAAGGGTCAACCAGACTAGGGGCCAGCAGCCTTAAAGGAAGCTTCAAGAATGGAAATGGAGCTGCACTGATTGATACCAGTTGAGGATCTGGCCTTTACCTTCAAATTAAAAAGGCACTTTCTACTAAAGGGCTGGATTCTGCACTCAGGCCAGCAATGAAGTGTTGGGCTTTGTCCCCAGGAGGCAGAAGGAATTACATTGCTGAATCTGTGCCATTTAAGAGGAACTGTGTTGGCATCATCACGTCCTACTCACCACCACCAAGTCAGATGCTAACAAAGCCAAATTCATTAGGAGATCTGAACAAGTCGCATATCATTTTTTCAAGCCACAGAACATCCTCCCTAGTGTCTTACTACAGCCTGAAGGAAGGCACCTTCATTTCTTGAGAGGGAAACTACAGGATTTTTTCCAGGCAAATAAGACTCCAAGACCTCTGATCCACTGGGATTTTGGTTTCTTTCAAACTTTCCTTCCGGCACATCCAGGAAGATCCATTACAGAGGGTCTCATTTTGGTATCAAAGGGATGTCAGACAAGCATCTTTCTACTTATAGACAATGGACAACCTCTTATGTCTCAGGTTCAGAGCACAACAGAGATGCAAATGCTAATTGTGGGGTCATCTGAGAATCATAATGTACGTCCTGAAATCTACTGTACGTCTTAGCATGACTTTGCCCAGACAAAGTGCACTGCCTGGTTCTTCTGTAGATAATGCACCACATTTGAAAAACCTCTTGTGAACAGGAAATTTCAAAGCAGCTTCTTATCAAGTGTCAGGTGAAAGCGTGCTTAAAGAGCTCAAATCAGAGCTTTTGAAAGGGAGTTCTCAACTCGTCCGCCCAAGACGGCTTTCGTGCTGTTGAGCTTCAGTTCACAAAAGCTTGTGTTCTTTATACATCTTGTCTAGTTAGTCTACGAGGTGCATATCCACCCTGCCTTTTCATCATGCCGTGCTCAAGAACCTAAAAAGTGAAATATTAGGCTGACTGCGGCTTTGGAGCCTTCCCTCCACACCAGCCGCCACCCAAGAGAGTTAGTGTCAGAAAATTCCTTTTTAAACAATAATTAAAATACATCTGAGCAAGATCTTTTCACAGCCATGCCAGCAGCCTGCTCGGTGAAATCCAGCCAGCTGCAATGATCCATCTCTACACTACTTACAGTCCCACCAATCACAGCAAATGGGAAGGCCTCTACCGTAAGGTGCTTAATCAGGGAGAGTTTCCTCGTAGGAGCATAACAGAAGGTCGTGAAGCGTCTAGTGGGAGGCTATACAACCGATGACGTCTCCCCATCCCCCCCGGTAAACCCTCGGCATGCCGCAGAACCCTATTACATCACCTCTCTCGGCCGGCCTGGTGTGAGCAAGGTGCTGTAACTGTGACCTCGGATGATTCTCGCGTGCTCACTGAGGATTGTAGACTGTCAGGTTTGCAACTAATCTGGATGTCATCCTACTGTTGCCTTGGAAACACCCACAATGCAATACAGGAGTATGTCCTCCTTGTGACGGTGCAGTATTTGTCACCATTTTCCAAAACGCAAGCCTGCAAACATCTGCATTCACAGGCTCTCACTAGAGCTTTCAAAAGCCCAGTGCCTCCGTTCAGATGCTAACCTTACAGGCACCCGCTTTTGAAAAATCTCAGGCTCTGCTATGTGCTTTGTTTCCTTTGTGAAGTCATTGTTCGCCCTCACCAGCCTCGGGAGACTTTTCCTGGTTGCTTGAGTGGGTCTTATAAAAAGAAACAAAGGAGAGAAAACTGCTTAAATCGGAAAATGTGATTGTAAACCCACAAAAACGGGCAGAGAGAAATCTGAAAGTGGCATCAACCCCGAGCTTTTAAACTGACCCAAATTCAAGCTAACTTTTTGGGATCTGGTCACACACCGACTGGTACGAATGTAGAGATACAGCACGCAGCTCTTACAGACGCGCACCCACGTTCTTGACGTAGAGTTGCTTTTTGGCAGAGGTTGGGACATTCTGGGGTCTATTTAACTGCTACCAAACTGGCACTCCAACGTGCTTCCCAGTGTGTGAACTTGGCGGTGGGATTATCACTTTTAGGAGCAGGAACTAAACTTTGTACTAGGGCAGCACCTAGTCTCCAGCCTAGATCAAGCCCTCCTCTATTTGGAACTGCATACAGGGACTAAGACGTCCCCGCTCCTGAAGAACTCACAATCCGGACGGAAAACAACAGGCAAAGGGAAAGGAAGAGACTTGCCTGGGTCATGCTCCAGGTCTGTAGCAGAGCTGGGAGAAGCCAAGCTCCCTGGCTCCTAGTCACATGCCAATCCCACCAGACCACACCACCCATATTCCCTGGCAGATCCCAGTTCCCCCAATATTTGGCCTGACTTTATCCAATCTATCGCCCCATGGCTAGTCTGAGATATCATTAATTGCCGAAGTTCCAAAATGTCTTCTTGCTTCTTAGTCAGTTGTGAAGCATCCTCGCTTAGGCTAGGAAGCAAGGTTCAAAAAGCTTGGCCCACATGAGTTGTCTGATCAGAAGATGTTCTGCAAGGACACGATTGCAATCCCACTGGTGACAATGGGAAGAGCCCACCAACATCAGTGGGCTTTTGGTCAGCCTTTAGGGGCAAAATCTTATTTAAATAAGAAGTCAAACCACTCGCTCATTGAGCCGGTAGCTCTCGTCTTCCTCTGTGGAATTCTAGGTGGGGCCCTTCCTTCAGCAGAGAAAGTCAACTATATATACCAGCATGTGGCATATTTTAACAGTACACGCAAAGGAAAATGCTTCTGAACAAAGGTCAGTTCGAACCCAGGTCCCCTGTGGTGAAAAGCCAGCTATCATGGTCGCAGGACAAATCAGTGGCAGAGTAAGGAACAGAAACCAAAGGACTCAAGTCCCACTTCTCTACCTTAAGTACAAGGACGCGCCGCACCCCATCAAATAACCTGCAACAGTAGGAAAGCACCACATCGCACCGAGTCTTACAAATAAAGGCCCCTTCAGAGGGTGCTCTGAGAAATGCCGAGGCATTATTAAAAACCAGCGCTAAGACTTTTCATTTGAGTTATTTTCCTTTCAGAGGTCCTTGGGGGGTTATGATTTTACTTTGCTGCTTTGCTGATTAAACATCAAAAGCACTTAAAAAATGTCAGACATTTCTGTCAAAAGAACTGCACTTTCTTCCTCATCGCCTGGGACCAAAACAATGCTCTGAAATCAAGGTGTGCATTGAACTTGACTTTAAATACAGAATAATATTCTGGTAGAAGCAGTTCGGGGGGGTCATTTACACAGGAAAACAGGGAAATGGCTGATGAGAGTCACAAGGTCCTAGACACAGTTCACTGGCCGCAGACAGGAAACAATGATTTACAGCTGGGTTTCCCACTCTGCACCATTTGCTAAGGTGAATGCAGTTTAAAGGAGGGGAATATCTTGCTCTCTCATTACTGTTCTTCACTTCCTGTTACCCACCAGCCAAATCCAACACTAGTAAATCATTAAGAAATCAGGATATTTCCTGAGGTAAATGCAAATTTAGGAACTAATAATTTCACCCAGAGGCAGTATCCCACTCTTGGTTGGTCTCACCGAGCCGCGAGCATTAAAATCTGCAGATGGCCCCAAATGCAGCAGGGGGAAAGTGATGTGGCTGGAAATTCAGCCAAGGAAGATGAAAGTGTCAGTGACAAATAGAAAATAAAAGAGGGCAGGAAGATGCAACACAACACGGTGTCGGCCACTGGCATGGATCACTGCATTCACACGCTGGGCATGTCTGTGGGTCTCCTGGCTGGGGCGAGGGAGCGGAAGGAAGGAGTGGGGTGTCTGCAGGATCACATCTGGTGCCAGGGTGACCATTTAAGGCTGCAAGTGCTGGAGCAGTGACCAAGGCACAGACACCAGGAGCGGATCAGACGGGAGCTTTTCTAAGTCACGGGGGAGTTTAGTAGTAAGCTGCGAGTTAAAATATTAACTGCTAATGAAACTGTCAACCAAAAATAGTTCCCAGACTGCTCCTATGCTGATCTGGTCCAGAAACATTTCCTGTTGGCACAGACGGGGCGTTATTTATTTTTAAAAGCATGTCTCATTGCCAAAGCCGAAGCCCCTTCTCTGCGCTGCTGTGATGCGCGTACCATGGGTAGGACGCTGAGATGCTGCCAAGCAATGTCGTATTTCACCACTGAAGTCCCTCTCAAGCCACATTTTGAAGGCGGTAAGTGGCACGGAGCCTTCCACCAGGTTCATTTCACCCTGAATAAATGTCGTGTGTGTTTCCCTGAAGCTGTTTCTAACAAGGTAATGTTATCAGGGAAAGATAGGAAGATAGCTGGGGAAGAGACATTAGCATAGAGAACAATTCCACTGTGGAGCTACAAGGGAGCCATTGATATTTCAAGACCTCATCATTGCATTTAGTCTGTGCCACTTCAAGCAATAAAAAAAGAGAGAGACGGGGAAAAAAAGAAACTATTATTGATACTTGTGTTGGCTTTATTCCTTTCAATGTAAAGTCCTTTAGAGGATTTTCCTTAGATCGGAACAATTTCCCAACTTCATCCTCCCCTTTAATTGTTGCCAGTATAATTTGGCGGTAGGGGGAAAGAAGGGTAATTGAGGACTCTCTGAGAGGAGCATGTTCCACTGATAACCCTGGCGATGCTCTGAGATCTACAGGCCCCAGCATTCAGACAGGGGTTACCTGATCTCCCGCCTTGGAACTCGAGCTGTGCTAATTCTGCAGCGCACACAACTGTATCTGATGCAAGCGCAGCCGGTCTATCTTGCACCGCAGAGAGATCTCAGAGCCTGGGGATTCGTTCCAGGAGGAACAATCACAGCAACTTCAAAGATCCAGTCAAATTCTATGCCTTGAGACGGCCCCTACATACAATGAGCCCGAATACCAGCTGGTGTCAATCTGTGCACCTCTACTGCCTTCAAAGAGACCGTACCGATTTTAACCAATTAGCCCAATATATTCTTTGCGTTTATTCCAAGAGCACTGATCCTGCTGCTTTTTACCTGCAGGAAACAGAGGGACCAAATTCTGGCCCCTAAAGCTACCCAATCTCATGCCTTCGTCTCACACCAATTGAATGTCTGTCTGCTCTTAACTAGGCTGATAACTGGAATCCACCGCATCTTTTGCACCACTGAAAGCAAATCCTGAGCTCTGGGAACACACAGATGGCAGGTCAAATCCCTGGCCTGGCAACATGCTCCATTTGTCACAGGGTGGGACTGTTTGTGTTGAATCTAAAATATATATATCAAACCTAATAATGCATGTAGTCACATAGGGCGGGAAGGGTCCCCTCTTCTTATAAAGCCATGCAAGAACAGTTCAGCACTCTCAAGAGCACCAGAATAGACAGACAGCTAATAGACAGACAGCTCATATGTATCCTGTCCCCAAGATGACCCATGTCTGCAGGTTAGTAGGCCTTGTTTAATGGGCCAGCCAGCTGGTGTCTAGGTAGTAGCAAGTGCCTACCTAGAGGCACAGTGAAATGTTCCCCATAACAGGCTGCCCTGTTGCTGGGGGCATCTCTGTTTATCATCTAGCTAGGCAGGGGCTGATCCTAAGAGCGCACCTTCTGTCCTTCCTTCCCTGCCTATATAATCTAACCTAACACACACACGCGTGCACGCGCACACCCTCCTCCTAACCCAGATATAAAACAACACTCCGTGGACTAGCATGTCTTTAAGAAGTAGGAAATTACCTGCTGGTATGCAGAAATCAATAGCATATGGTAGCCAATACAATTAACTTCAGAAAAGAGCATTGTTTTCTAAACCACATGCAAGCCAGATCCACACCTGGCAAAAGCCAAACCAGCTCTGCGAAACTCCGCTGACTACCCCAGGGTGAGGATCTAGCCCCCTACATTGTTTAAAATTACATCATCAAGGCCTCAGATTCAGCCTGGTTCCTGGATTGAAGAAATACCCAAGAGATCCTTTATCTTGTTCTTCCTCATAAAGAAAGGCTTCCATGCTCTTTAAATTTTAGTGGGGAAAAAGCAGCGCCGGAAGCCCCATGCTCCTCGGTAATCCTGCAATAACAACGCTGCCTCTGCAAGGAACCCTACAATAACAACTCGGGGTGCATGAAGGAGGAGGAGAGGGGGGATTCTCACAGATTCCAGTTATAAGCTTCAAATGGAAAAATATTTTTGAAATATGATGAGAAATGCTCTTGTCAGGATCCCCTTAAGAACAGGAGTGCCTCACATTATTGGTAGTGAAAGCACAGCATCAGAATTATTCACAGAGCCACGTACAGAGCGCAAGAACAGGCACAAATTGCTATAACTGGCCAAATGGAAGTCATGATGGACAACAAAGGCAGTAAATAAACCAAGCCATGGTTCATGCAACCACGTATTAGTGTTCCAAGAGATTCGGTATGAAACATAGCATGGAGAAAACCATGAAAAGGAAAGAAAGGTTTCATTAGGATGTTAATTAATGCAGCATCATTAACACTAAATTACTGGCTGTGAAGTTAAACACAGAATATAAGCAGACTCTGAACCAAGCCAAGCAAGCTAATGGTTGCATCAGACAACAAGGTCGAACTTTCTGCTGCCCTAGCCATTAAACTGGGAATTCTTGTTGTTCCAGAGCAGCTTTAAGAGGAATTCACTGGCACTTGTACATTTTACATTCGCTTTTAGAATGCTACAGTTATTCAAACTATTTGGCATGCCGAGTCTACTGCAACAAGGGACGTTTTGTCTTCAGCGGAGCGAAGGACAAGCAGGAAAGACAAGGACAGAAAGAAACAAGAGGGAGAGAGAGGGCGACCGAAGATGACAAAGCAGGGTGACTGTACATTGCGTTGCGGTGAAGAGAATACTGCGCCGGAGGTTTGAGTGGAAACACTTCTCAAACAATGGGAAGCAACACAGACTCGGAGCGCACAACAAAAGGATTACATTGCCAAGGGTAATTCCATCCCTTTTCAGCACAGTCAAGTTCATACCATATGCCAAGCGTAATAAATAAAAACAAGCGAGAGAGACATTCGCAGTCGGACCCTTTTTTGCTGCGTCTGTGCTGCACGACTGCGCTGTGATTTACAGCTCTGCCCCGCAAAAGCTTCTTTTTTATGTTTTGCTTCAAAATTAATCTAGCTAAAGGCTGGATAAAATTTCAGAGGAGCAGCTTGACTATCAATGGTGGGAACTGAATTCAATAAGAGCCTGATCACAGTTAAAAGGGAAAAGGCAGGCATTGCTTTTTCATAAACCAGGCTTTGTTCGGCGCAGAAACAATTTTACTGTCCAGGTCCCTAGCATCTATTCATTTATTTATATGGATTTGTACTATTCTGTAATAAAAGGCCTCCCAGGCAAAGTACCTATGCAGTTCATCAAATATATGCTAATCAAGAATCAGGCTTATCAATCACCCCACACCCAATAACCTGCCACAATGGAGTTGGAGCATCTGCTAACTGAAATGCACTGAGGACTTCTCACCAGCATTACACAGCCAACTCCACCTTACCCACCACCCATCTCCTTATGGGCAGGAGAAGGCAGTGTAGCCAGCTCCAGATTCTGCAGAGCTGGGGGAGGAAATCCTGGACCCACTCAAGTCAATGGCCAGTTGCCACTCGCATGGGGCCAGATTTCACCCCCAAGATGGGAACTGATTTCCAAAGGTCCTACTGGTAAATAACTTGCTAGTTAACATGCCCTTAATTTTATGGCATGGGGCACCAACTCCGGCATCTCTACTGCTACAGCAAGTTTACACACCTGGTCATGGTAACTACAGGTGTTGATCAGGCTAGCCCAGTAGTCTACAGAGACTGCAGCTGCCTGGTGCATGGTGGATCCAGTGCACGCAGTTTCTAGTTCTCTTTACAGTTTCCTGGGCATGAAGCATCTTGGCAAGGCAACTGCAGGTGAAGCAGGGGGGGGGGGAAGAGGGCTCTCCTGCAGCATCAGCCACCTTCATCACTTTGGGATGGGATTGGCATCACATCCCCCGTGAATGTGCCGTGGGAGGCTTGAACCAGTCACCTGTTGGCAGCAATGCAGCTGGAGGGATAGCAACGTAAATCAAAAGGCAGAGAGCCCAGGCATTGTGAGAGACTGACAGGGGGCTTGATAAAGCCCCCGGTCAAAGGGCCTTTCTATGGGGACTCCAATAGGACCCAACATGTGTCCTAGTCAGCAGCCTTGTAGAATAATAGCTTGCTCTGCTACAGTGCATTCACTTCAGGCATCATCTGCATTGCAGGGGCGTTTCTGTGATTAACCCGCACGGTGCCCCCATGAAATATAAAACTTTAGTGCTTGGACGTGTTTGGTGTAACAGCAAAAATAGCCGACAAGGAGTACTTAGGACTTTATGGGGCATTGTAGCACTATTCATGCAGCAGTATCCTGAACTGCATGCAGGGAAGCAAGCATTTTTAGCTACAAAAGAAAAGCTGGAGAATGCTGCATTTAAATGATGCCTTGCCACCATTAAATGACATGACACTGTTCCCAGAAGTGCCAACTGAGAGACTAAGGAGAAGAAAATTGGGACAAAAATCCAGGACAGACTCTCCAAAACAATCAAATGTCTTTGGAGCCTGAGCTTTCGAAAATCCCCACCCGGCTCCACTCCCGACAATCCTATTAGCGACTTGCATCATTTTATCATGGCCAGCGCTACATAATGTAACCGTTTGAGGGCAATAGGTGCAGCTGAGCAGGCAAAGGAAATGGTTTTACATCAAGGGTTGATGGCTCTGTCCTCTGTTCTTCTCTGCTGTTTGATATTTCCCTTTGTGTAAGAAAATCTATGAGGAGCCTAATAAATATCCCATAAAAAGACTTCCCTCCCCCAGAAGAAAAGTCAAAGAAGTCAGGGTCTACAAGGAAAAAAAATCCTACCCTTTAACTCCACCCAGAAACCCCACTGACCACTACCTCTGACCTATCTGACACAACCCCATCCGTCACTATACAGTGGACCGTTAGCATAACTAAAGCACGCAGAGAAGGAGGCATGAAAAAAGAAGCTGTAAACAAGAGTTCTCAGGTCACTGCAGTAAATCACAGTCCTTAATTTCATGTGAAAGACAGGAATGCTGGACCAACACAAGGCTCAAAGGGGCCTTTGTTGGGGTGGAAGCCTGTGCATTAATATGTTTGAGGTGGCCAGAGAAAGGGGGTTTCAAAAGGGAAATGCTTTTGAATTTTGCCTTCTTTTTGTGCCATTTAGATAGCAAAGACGCTGAAAAGCATCCAAATAGATCATTTAGAAACAAATCGCCAATTGCTAGAAATGCAGAGGCTGTGAAACACCAAGCGAGGGCTTCATCTCCGTCTCAAGCACCCCAGCCCGGGCCTGAGGAGCCCATTTCATGCATTTAAAAACACAAAGACATTAGGGATGCAGAGTGAAAACCAGCCCAGGCAGAAGCAGCTCTTCCTATACCACCCTACCGCACACCATCTGATCACCAGTCACGTGAGCCGTACAGCTTAAAACTCCAACTGCACCACCCCACCAGATAAATCTGTAATTAGCCAGGGGACCAGCCAGATGCACATAATGAACGTCTGGAATGGTTTTGGAGGTTGATCTTTTCCTTTCTGTTTCAGACAAAACTGATCTTGTACAAGGAGATTTTACAGAGCCACATGCCTGGTGTCTCATAAAAACCCGCTAGCCCTGATGCTTTTACATTAGAAATCGGCCTGCAATATTGTCATATATTTTCAAATAGCGCCGTTTGTGGAAAGAAGACTTCTTTTCCCTTGACGCTTGATCATGAGCTCCTACTGCTCAACAGAACCAGAACTGAAAGGTTATATTTGACCAAGAGGGTAACCAAAGTACCACAGCTGGAATTTCCCCAGGCTCATTGTTGAATTCTGCATTGAATCACAACGATCGCAGAAAGGCTGAAAGGAGCCTTGAGGTCAAAAAAGCCAACAAGTCAAGGGCATTATGACAGAGCTGGGAAACAGATTCATTTCAAACTCTCAGTAAAGATCAGGAATAGATTGAGGATCCATTAAAATAAGCTTTGGCATTTTCATAGCAGCTGAATGTAAGCAGTCAGGAAAAATTCTTCTTCCTTTAGAGGATGGTGTCAGGGAGAATCCAAAACTTATATGTGCTTTACGTCTCAAAATACATGCACAAGCCCACAACATGCACTCAGCCTATGGGGCACTTACAGGGGAATGGCATTTCTCTTATAATTTTTTATGGAGGAAAAAAAAAAGAATACTGGGAATGTTTCTAATAAGAAATAAATTACTCTAGTCTCTGACCCAGCATGCTGAAATTAAATCATTAATTAAATATCTAGAATTAAATAATTAAATGCCCACAAAATGGACGCAGCAGGTTTCTAAACCAGAATGCCACATTAATTACACCCTTGCAAGCAGATATTTTCTTGTTCTGCGTTATAAGCTGAATGGTTATTAGGACACAACCTGGCTGAGTATTAAACTGTGTGGAAGTAAAGTAGCTGTGCTTGTACTCTTTAGACACATACTCTGTGCTTCTCCCCAAAGGAAACGAGAGCATGGGAGAGTGGCCGACGTCTGCAAGCTATCGCGCATCACTTTACCAACTGCTGATATTATTTATTAACCGATGCTTCAGACCAAAAGTCAGACCCCAGGGATGGGCTCAGCAACTCCTCGGCCTTGATCAGACATGCTGCCTAATGCCAGCACGAGTAGCTCAACAAAGCGATGCTTTCCCAGCTGTTAGCAGTTTGCCTCCAGGAAACCTTCAGCCCTTAAGCTACCGGAGCTGCCGGCCCTTTAGGAATGAATTCCGCTGTCATGCCTTAAGAATAATACCATGAAGTTAAACAAACGTTTGCTCCATTATAAGGGCAGCATCTGCAGATGACAAGCAGCCTACTTCAGAAACCCCACCATTTCCCTGCTCTCTCTACGATCAGCCACAAAATGGTGGCACAAGATAGAAAATGCTCCCAGGCTGTGACAGCAGCTCAGCTGTGTCCAGGAGCTCTTCTTCACTCCCCCCCACCCCTCCCCTGCCTTGCACTGCTGTTTACCGTATAGGCTGGTTCAGCGAGGAGGGGAATGCTAATGAACAGCCACACATGCAAAACAAACCCCACAACACCTTCAATCCTGCAAAGCATCTAAGCACGTGCTTAATTATAAAGATGTGCAAAAACTTCACTTCAATCTGCAGCCAGGGTCACGTCATCACCCCGGCCAGAGCAGGGGGAAAGGATTTTTCTGAGCCACAAAATCATCCAGGGGAGATTTCCAGAGCAGGTGCTGAGAGGATGTCCAAAAATTGCCTCCCCTAGCAAGTCCTGGTATAGGCAAGCCAGGCACATTCAGGGGGAAGACAACCGAGCAAAGGACAGAGGCTGCTGGGATTCACCCAGGCCCCCATGGGCACAAGATATGGAGGGCACGACGCCAGGCTGCTGAAAATACACCTTGTGGCCTTCACGGCAGCACTGATACAGGGAGCAAACCATGCAGGATCTGGCAGGCATAAAATCAAGCTTTCTGCATTAGATGCTGCAATTCACACTCTCGCATATTCCTCTACAATGAATTGGACCCTAGTGCATCTCTCCTCCAAAGCTTGCTGCTTCCTCTTTACCCTTGTTTCCCCTTCAGCATGCATGCATTTCTATAGAACAAAGAAAATTAAGGGTAAAACCATAGTTGAAAACAAATGGAATAAAAAAAAAAGGCACAAGTCAGGGTGGGAGGGTTGTGCTGTCTCAATAGGAGTTGACCTGGAGTGTAGACGCCGCACTCTCCCACTAACGCGAAACACTTGTGAGAAAGCTACTATGGGATGCAATGAAGAGCTTCACCAGAACCACTCTCAGCCATGGCTTGCCTGTGGCTGTGCAAACTTCCCCAGCCCCTCGCTGGGGAAAGCACACTAGGACAGATCTGCAACAGGTGTAAACCGAGGCTGGTTTACACCGGCTGACAAATGCCACCCATTCCAGAGCTCCACATTCTTTGCCGCTGCAGACTTTCCACTAACGAGGTACGTATGCACAGCAGCTGGCAGTGTAACACAGCATGTGCTGGCCAAACCACTCTGATCTAACCAGTAGGGCCGTGCGAAATGGGCCCTATTCGATTCAGATTTGGCCCAAATGGGGGACAGCGATTCGATCCATTGATTTGTATCACTGTTCCAAAACAGCGATTCGATCCATTGATTTGGATCACTGTTCCAGATTTGATTCGGCTAAATCTGGATCTGACAATTCAATGCTGATTTGGCAAATCAGAGATTTTCACACAGGCACAGCTTTAAAACTTTTTTTCTACATACCCTGAGGTGGCAGTGGGGCTCGTGATCACTGCGATGCTAGGGCACATGGAGCACGGGGGGCTCCCCAGCGTGCTCGGCACCGAACCCAGAAGTGGACCAGAAGCACTTCCGGTCCACTTCCAGGTCTGCCGAGGAGCGTGCTGGGGGTCCCCCCATGCCTGCTCCCCTCCAGCTCGGTGACCAACCGGCACCGGGGGGACCTCGGGACCCCGTATGCCCCCCAGCCCAGGAGGCCCCATTCGCCGAGCCAGGAGGGTGCTGGGTCCCCCTGAGCGCTCCCCAGTAGGCCAGGAAGTGGACTGGAAGTGCTTCTGGTCCACTTCCGGGCCTGCTGCCCCCACGCTTCTGTGGGACGCTGCATCTGCCCCAGCACCGCAGCATCTGTAGCCCCGTCTACCTAGAGGTATGTAAAAAAAAACATTTAAAGCTGTGTCTACATCCGAATCAATTTGGAGAGATTAAAGGGTCCGCTGATTCAATTCAGATTCAGAGATTTGGCCACCGAACCAGGCCGAAGAGAGTCAGGGACCGAAGCTTTGTACAGCCCTACTAACCAGGTCAAGGAAGAATTGCAGTGAAGATGCAATGATAACCGAACCAGGCCGAAGAGAGTCAGGGACCGAAGCTTTGCACAGCCCTACTAACCAGGTCAAGGAAGAATAGCAGTGAAGATGCAATGATACGTGCTTTGGCATGGGCTAGCAGCCAGGTCAAGACTCGCAGGATCTTGTGCAGCCTGCACTGAAGCAAGTGCTACTGCATCTTCCTGGGGACTTGATCCGGCTAACCCAGTGGTTTTCAAAGTTTTTTATTTGTGGATCCCCTAAAAATTTTCAAATGGCGGTATGGACCGCTTTGAATTGTAAGTGCAGGTATTCACATAGTTTTGATTGCTCATAGACATCTTTTGCGGACCCCTTAGACATCGTCTGCAGACCCCCAAGGGTCCACAGACACAGGCTGAAAACCACTGGGCTAGGTGAACAATTGGCCACGTATGCCAACTACACTGCCATCACACTTCCCCACTAAAAGGTAGGCATACCTCAGTAACGCTCATGGAGCTGCACCAACTGAGCAGTGACAAAGACAAAACGTGATGCCAACTCACTCCTTCCTTGGTAATGGCCTAAGGCTACTAACAAACCTGTGGATGTTGTTTTCCTGATGGCCTGTTTTTCTCTCTCTGTTATCGAGGTTTATACACTCAGGCAAAAAATGAACTGTTTGATCATTTTTGAGTTTTGAATCAATCTGAAAATCCGCACTTCAATTTGTGTAATGCAAGTTGGACAGAAAAGCAATGGGTTACGAAGCCCTTTTGTGCTGTTGCCAATGGAAATGCGCCAATAAAAAGCTTCTCGTCTTCAAATCACATTTTCCTGCATTATTGTTCAGCGATGCAAGGCCTCTCCTTTACTGAAGATGTATTGTTCTTGATCCCATTAATATGGGTCAGTAATAGCATAAGTAATAATCTATGCACTGCAAAGTCACCATGAATGTTAACTCAAATCTACTGCCAATAACCAACATAATATATCTTTCATTCCAAGACATTCAAATTCATCAGCCAATAGTCCATAGCTATCTATAACATTAATGGGTCAGAGAGAAAGGTTCAACATGATTTTCATAGCATAATTATGGGCTGGAGTTTTTAGATTTTACAGATTAAGTGAGCTGCTAGGCTGGGCGTGCAAAATCCACATTGAACCCACAATAAATGCATTTTGGATGTTCTTTGGAGGAGGGGATATGAAGGACAAAACAAAGATCAGTGCCTTACTTAAATTTATGTAGGTCTCGTTCTCAAAGTCACACTTCCACAACATTCTGGCACTGCCCTTAAGTTACACTGATATACTCACATCTATACTCATGTTCAGGGCTCTGGATACTACCAGAGTGGTGTAACGCAGTTTTGGCTTAACTGAGAGAACAGGGCTCACATATCTCCAAGCATCTCCTATTTGAAGTGTATACTGGGACTGTACCCAAAATGCAAACAAATGCAGCTCATCCTTCCATAGTAACCTGGTACTGGGAAAATGAACTGGGAGAAAACACTCTTTTCAGCTCACCCACATACATTTGTTCAAATACACGGGACACCTTAAGCACTGATTTATTCCTTGCTGTACAAGCTTGAACACACCATTACCCAGTTAGCCATTATTACTTAATTAACCTTTCTGCACCAGTATGACTTATTTTTATTGGTTCCAAGCTGCTAGCCCAAACTCCTTCCTAAACTGTAAGTCATGTCATCCCCTACATTCGGAAGTGCTACATGGACTTTTAGCTACACAAATCTCATTACTGTCACTGGAAAACGTACTGCTAAAGCCCCCTGTAGTGATTTGAAAAATTAGGGATTATGGATCCATGATTAGTTCTCACTGATACTGAAGATCAGGAGCTTCCAATTTGCCTGTAAAATGTGGCTGTAAAAGGATGTGAAGAGTTTAATAAAAGGTGAATGTGAAAAAAACCCCACAACAAATCTAACGGGCCAGCAATGTTTGAGTGAGAACACACCCCACTAGCAGGTGTTG
>NW_005842202.1:1276161-1286724 GCF_000455745.1 Alligator sinensis | reverse complement strand
ACAGATGCTAAATTAATCTTACTCACCCTCAGCTCCTTAATCTCAACCATGGATTGACTGTAGGGGAGAGCAGAAGATGTTAGCTGAGCGAGGAGGGGAGGAACTCAGGGACGGCCCAGTTTAGGAAGCATTTTTGCGCTAAACTTTATGCTGCCCCGCCTGGTGGCTAACTTTATTTGTTTGCTTTATTCGCCAAAGCCAAGTCCCAGGTGGGAATCCGTTTTTAACTCTGTCGATTCTTCTCCTCTGATGAGTTTTGTAAGCAGATATTTTTTCCACCCTTCTGTAAAACAGAGTCCATGCTGCATGTTTGATAGCACAAAGAGGAAAAAGAGAAGCTCCAGAGCCATTAAATGCCAGGTTGAGAAGTGCTTTTACTCCATTCCTCTGCCAACCTTAAGGAGAGTTCCCATCAGTTTGTCAAGCCCACAGTCAAAGGTAGTGTCACCAGACAGCTGCTCACATCCCTCAGTACACCACCCTCTAAACCACAGCTAGCAGAGTGAATGAATGCCAGGCTCTGCAAGGTTCTTGAAAGAAGGAACACAACCATGGACATACATTTGGGAGACCTGTGGGAACAGAAGTGGCTGGTAAAACATGGGGCATATTGGGTTATGCATGCAGGGAGACCCATGAACATATAACGCAGGGGTGGAAATGTAAATACCACGTTGCACATTTAAACTGTTTTCTGCTCTGAACCTTTTAGTTGATCAACACTTCCCACAAGCTTCTCACCTCCCTTCTCCTTCCACTCGTGCCTGTGAGGAAGACTGAAGAGAGACGAAGGGAAAAAAAGACCATGGCAAGGAGAGGAAAGGAAGGGACTAGAGATAAAATCCTCATCTCATCAACTTTCTTGAAATGTTCCTTCACCGTAATTCCTTTGTTAACTTCAGTGCAACAGTCCTGATACAAAAAAAGTGTATTTCCATGGAAGTAAGGCACCTAATGCCATTATGGTGGTGAGATGGAACAACCACAGCAGAATAGCCTAATTCTGCTCCAGTCCAGATGCAGCATCTTCTTGCCATCCTTTTTCTCTTATTTCATGTAAAGTGACATAGCTTTAGGGACTTGGAGAGAAGAAACTGCAGAAGCCACTGTCTCACTAATCACTACACGAACTGTTTATCCCAATGTTAAAAGCTCAGAGTCAAATTTGAAAAAAGTAGAGAGTAAAATGTTTAAATTTCTCCTGCCTGAATCACTGAGAGCTGCCAACAAAAATGCACTTATGGCTTATTAAAATCAGGAGCCTTTTTAAAATAAATGCTCTTTAACAAGTAGCTGAGAATAGCAAACAGTACATGGAAATTGCTTAACACAGATTCTTAAACAGCCATGAAAAACGTCTTAAAATCTAAAGGTTATCCTATTTCACTGCAAACAGAGGCTAAGACTTTCTTCTTCAGCAACAGACCTAACTTCTATTGATGGCAAAGGCAGACACAATAAATCACACTTAAATTGCTGACTGAAATATCTGAGAGTTCATCCCTACACAGAGGAGTCACCAAAATGTCTGTTCACCACGTCAATACAGGCTCCATGTACTGGACCACCATAAGGCTGTGCTCTTCACCTTACACATATTAACAAGGGCCTCTACTTTTAATGGTTTTGATGTTCCACTAATAAAGATAACCTTTCTTCTGACAATTTTGCTGTCAGCTAGATACTCCTAGCCTCTTTTCTCCTATTTCACAGCCCTGCAGCCTTTTTTAGCTCTGTCCCTGGTCTGTGCAGCCTTAGCCCTGGAAACATCTTTTCTTCATTCTTTCTTCCCAAAAACAAGGTGCATATTCCAGAGCATGGTGTATGTGAGAAAACACACTAAAGTGTTTGAAAAGCAACTGAAAATTCTCAGACATAAGATGCTACCAAAGTGCAAAACGCTGTTGAGGGACTTGCAGACATCTTGCGTTCGCACATCAGAACAGAAGATTTCATGCCCTGTTTGGGATGTGTAGCATTAGCTGATGTTGCAGATTGGAAACCAGAGCATGGAAATGGAGGAACTCAGGTGAAGATGCACCTTCTAACAGCGGATGCCATTTTTACACCCTTAGGAGAAGGTGCAGCATGCAAACTATACAAAACGACATGGAAACTAAAAAGAATGGCGATTGCTCCAACATCAGCTCATTTAGAGTCTTCCAAACACCACGCAGTGCTGCTTCCTACAAAATAGCTAAGCAGAACAACAGCACTCCCGGTTGCAGAATACATCAAGTTATTTTTAGCTGACCTTGCCAAAGTGGGTTCTAGTGACCCACACGATCTAGCATTGTTCAGCGTTCATTCGAATGGTGTCAGTCATGTTCTCCATGAACAACGCCTTCTAGCTTTTGTTACTTCGTATGAAAGGTTTCATTGAATCCCTTATTAAAACTGCTTTATATAAACCACCCTATTTGAAAGATCTCCCTGGCTTGCATCCAGATCAATTAGCAAACACACTTGCAGCAGATGAATAGTAACAAGTCAATATCAGATTATAGGTAACTCAGCTATTCACAGTAGCACAATTGAACTTCAAAGCATACAGTTATAAAATAAACCACCCTAAAAATGACATATTCTTGCTACCAAAGGTGGGGTAGAAAAGGACAGACTAGTCCCTCCTTCACTCTTATCTTAATCTACAGCTCTCAAAGCACTGTACAAAAGGTAGTTGGGATCATTATCCCCATTTAACAGAAGGGGAAACTGAGGAAGAGAGAGGGGAAAGTGACATGTTCTAGCTCATCAGGTAAAGGGCATGGCCAGGAATATAATGTCTGATTATATACCAGGCACTACTGACAGAATTGAACACCACAGGCTCCCACAGCAAGCCAGTTTAACTGCAGATATAGGCTAAGTACAGACAGTCAGAAGCCCAAGGCTGATTCGATTCAGTCTTTGCACGTAGCCAGCATGGGCTGTATGTTCGCTTCCTCTTCCTGCTGCCCACGAGGTATCTGGGATTTGCAGCCCAGACTCTCAGCAGCAGGACTCTTCCTGCTTCCAGGCACAGGTAGAGGCTACTTCCAGGTGCCTCTGGGATTTGTAGTCCACAGTCACAGCCAGCAGTAAATTTGAGCAGGGGAAGGGGTGTTTAACCTTCCTCCCTGCCCCAGACCCCTGTCCAGATCCCTGCCCTCCACCCCAACCCTTCTCTGCTGAAGCAGACAGCACAGCCCAGCCCAGAGCTGGAAAGCATGCTGGGATGCTGGGGGACTGTGATTTAACTTGAACCAGGAAGGGGTCTGTGTTAGAAGTGTCATAAACCAAATTTGATCCAAATCAGTTAAGTCTGATATTACATTCAACCAGGTTTATCTTAAACCAGTTTCAGCCATTTTAAAACTGGTTTATGCACACTGAACTTCTGTTCTGTTACAGGTTTAAACCAATTTCTGATGCCTGAAGGTGATTTATGTATAACTTTTGTCTCTAGCCATAAAGTGCTGCTGTTCCAGCAGTCAACAGAACTGCACCAGTTTACATCAAGAGACAACTTGGCCCTGCATCTGCATACACTGTGGAAGCCTGCACCTGCTTTCATAAATCTGCTCGTCACTGCAAGCTCCTTAAAAAAGTGGCATCTGGAGCAAAAGACATTCGCTATCTGCAAAGCAAGATTCTATAATCAGCGTAGAGAGAATTCCCCAGAAAACATGAAGGTGCCTCGGAGGATATGTACCGACAGTGCAAATCTTGTTCCACTGAAATCCAGGGAGCTTTCCATTTATTTAACAGAACATGATTTCACCCAAAATCTATTGATATTATAACAGATTATGGTTCCACAATGATTATCAAGATTTATGACCCAACAGTTCTTCCAACTGCCAAAAGACCATAACCAAAATACTCTTCCATAATATGACAACAAATGATTGATTGTCCAGCATCCTTCTTGGCACAGACATTAGCATGTATTTGTGTTGTACAAGCTTCTCTGACATTGGGCAATGTAAGGAAACTTTTTTACTATAATGAATCAATCTGTCAGGAAGAGGAATATTTCCACCCTTACAGCTATGCTATTCTGGTCAACAGGACATCTAAGAATCCAAAAGAAAAAAAAATAATCTGTACATCTCTGCTTTATGTTATAGCACTTCAGCTTCTCGGGGGAATTCTGCGGTCCTTGCTACAGGAACTGCAATGCTGGCAGTACCTTAACTAGCTGATTTAAAAGTCAACTCAAATATGTGTACCAGAGCAGTAAGTACAATGAAGATACACTCTTAGTTCTGCAACCCTCTGGATGATCCTCTGGTTCTTATCACCTCCCAAATAGTGATCCGTGAATGTAACTTTGACAGCTTGTTCCGTGAATGTAACTAACTGAACATGCTGTTGTATATACCAGTGCACTCCTGCAGGCCCCACCACACTCCTCTCAATTAAAAAAAAAAATTATCAACTTCTCTGTTACACAAGAGCCTACAACCATGCTTGACTAGATACTCCCACTTCACCTCATCTGATCTCAGAAGCTAGGCAGGCCTAGGCCTGCCTATTACTCAGGTAGGTGGCCAGCTGGGCACCCCAGGTGCTACAGGGCCCACACTGCAGAGTCCTGGTCAAATACTTGGTTAACATTAGACCACGAATCCCAAACAAGCAGAAAAACTTCACTGATCTGCACCCACGCTGCTAAGCATGACAGCCACAAGTAGGAAAAAAAAATCTGTTCCACTCTTCACTGTTTCAATTCCCCATGTTAACTAACATCACTTATGGAAATCTCGCTGAAAATAAACCTGTAAAATAATGACATAATAGTTGAAACAACTTTTAACTTCATTTTTGGAAAGTGACTCCATTTCTAGCTGACAGCATTTTATTATTAATTCAGACTTACGCATTAAGTGGGCAGAACTCAGCTTTCAAAGGACACAGTGTAACACTCTCGTGCCAGTAAAATAGTTACAACGTGCTAAAATTGAGCTAAAGTTTAAAACAAATTGGGAAAAAAGTGCTTAATTTTCTGCCTTTTATGTGTTCAGTTTGACAGCCATGCACTGTCTGAATTAGCTTCTTTATCCTGAATGTTCTTTGGGGGAAAAGTTCTTTAAAAGAAAATGAACCATTCTTTAGAATCATTTTTATTCCACAGGTAAAACTATAATTGCCCAAAACATCAAAATTGCACTGTAACTGTCTATCAAGTAAAATACTATTTTATAAACTGGTTTATTTTTTTCCCCCCAAAGATGCATGGCTTTATTGAGTCAGAACTTTGTTGGTCACAACAACTCCTTTGTAAAATTTCCTACTCCGTTTCCTACCAGGAGATGACTTGAGAGGTCTCCTTCCACCCCACCAGCCTAGACAGAGAAATGACATCCCAATGGAGCAAAGCTGTCAACACACGTGCAATGTCAAGTCTGGGGGCAGCAGCTATTGTGCAAGGGTGAAGGGACGTCACTACAGAAACTGGAAAGGTCACTCATCCTCCTGAAAGAGGGGACCTTGGACTGCATGGGCAGGGAAGGGATGGTGGGCTGCATTAAAGACTAGGGTGTGGTCTTTTGTCATGGTACAGCTACATACTATTTTAAACAAAATAACGTAGATGCTTGGTACAAGCTCAAATTGCTTTGAAGCGATGAATACAGCAAGTGGTTCTGTGGACAACCATGGTCCAGAGGAGCACCAGGGTTCCTGGGGACAAACACTCACATGCCTGCAGCTACACGTGGTTAAGGCTGGAACTTGCCTCAGCAGACTGACTGCTCCGCTTGCACCAAATCCCAGTCCAGTCGGGGACCTTTGCACCCTTGGATTCCTCTGAAAATGTTACCTGGCACACCTGAATGAACTGGGAGGCAGAAGAGCCAAGGGTCCATTCTGCAGACACTGTGGTGATTAGCATCTGGACTTTACAAATATGAAAGAAAAACCCTGCTAGCTCTTGCATCCATAGTTACTTAGTTGCCTGTGATACAAAAGCAAGGAGCCTTCACCATAACCCCTTGTTCAAAGCCTTCGGGAAAGTAGGGCTGGAAGGAGCCTCTAGTCATCTCTTCTGTTGTTTGTCTCTGCACTTCATTACAGAAGAAAATGGTGCAAAGAATTACTGAGGGGTTCTTCTAAAAGATCCTTCTGGAGCCTGGTGGTAGGTCTAGAGGCCATGGCTGCAGCAGATGCAGTAAGAGTCCCAGTGCAACTGGAAGGGGGAAGAGCTTGGAGAGCAGGCTGGGATCCGAATAAGGGCTGCCCAAATCTGAACAAGCAGTGCAAAATGAACCCTCTCGTCCTGACTTTGTTCTGATCTCAGGTAGCGAGTTATGAAATGAATGCACGTACTTGGAGAACCCTCTGCGCAACCAGCTTGGAAGACGTATGTGTGCAAATGCCACCTCTTTGTGTGCAGCCCCACAAAATGTGCTGCAAAAGGCATCCTCTTCTCTGCCAGGCCAACAGACTGGGCTCCATGCTTGTCCACCCAAGGCAATGACTTGTTGCAGCCGTGGAGGAATACACAGTACCTGCACACGTGCTCCCAGGTGGAAACGTCCCACCAGGCAGCCTCTGCCCCCTTCCCTCCTCCTCTCACATGGGTGGGTGGGCAGGGATAGAAAGAGGGCAGAGCTTCCAATGCACCAACCAGGGCACCTTCCTCTATTGCTCCCCAGACTGCCCCCCTGATGGAGCAAATGAGGAGCCAAAATTCATATCATGACTGTCAGTGAAAATTTGCTCCCGTGGCAGCACGTTTCCATGATGCATAGCCACAATCCAGTCCTCATTTCTTTATACAATGGCCTTTATTTCACAGCTTTGACCCTCATCTTTGGAATTTAGGCCTTGCCTGGACACCATGATGACAGGCACCTTATTCATCTCTATAAAGAATAAATAACACATCTTTAAGAGGCAACACATTTTTAACACCAACATCTTTATATCTTGCCTGACAGCTTTTACACGCTGACCCGGATTGATAACAGGATTCCCTGATTGAAATCAAAATGGAATGATAACAGAAAATGAGGAGGAAAAAGGATTATATTACTGTCCATTCAATGGACAAATCATTCTTTGACAGTCAAAATACAATGGCAAGGAAAGGCTTGCTCCAGAATTCAGACAGTGCTTAAAAAAAAACACCTTTTAGGAGATAAAGAAAATGGTCTCAACAAGTCGCAAGAAACGTAATGGAATAATTTGCCATTCTGTATTCGTCTGGATGGGGATGCTTTAACTGCAGAATCAAATCCGCTATGTTTTCCTCCTGACATAAAATGTACCAGTAAGTGCCTCGGACTGTTTTGCATTAGCAAGAAAGAACAGCTTAAAAACAGTGTTGGTTCAGACAGTCGTCCAAGCAGCGCAAGGTTGAGAGAGTGGTTTGGGATTCAGCATCCATGAATGAGAAAGAAGAAACACAGCTAACAACTTCCACCCATCCCAAATAAGAGGCCTGGAATTCTGTAAGTACAGACATCTATTCCCCTGCCTTACTGGCAGACCACTCCTCACAGCCCAGCTTCCTTACAGCTTCCATGCAGGACAGTACCGGCTTTTGCAATCAGTCACGTGAGACATAAGGCTTTTCTTAAATGCTCTTCCATGAGATTTTCAGACATGCCAAAGAGGTTATAGGGCACGGAAAGTACAAACATACCAGCTGAAAGTGCTTTCCTGAATCAGGACTGAAAATACTTAATCATGACCATAACTTAAAGCACGGGAGTAGTTCCTGAAGCTACTCCTCCAAGATGGGCTAAGAGTCTCATAGTGCACAATCCCTCCATCTACACCCTATTTCCAGTACATTCCCTATGTAATCAGAAGCCAATAAGCATATCCAAACCTCAAGGCCAAAAAACAATAATATCATCCTTGGCTACATAATAATCAGCATGCGTTTAGTTGCTCATTACAATTATGAGGGCTTTTTGGGGTTTTTTTTTTATTTGCTGCAAGAGCAATGAATTAAAATCAATATGCTAACTCCGTTAGTGTGATAGAATGCAAGTGATAAAGAGAAACAAATTAATTACTTGAACATCTTTCTTCCAGCCTGCCTTTCATCTTCCTTTTGTCAGATACTAAGTAAGTTAGCCTAACGTGCCACAGGTTTGGAATCAATAGGAAGTCATATATACCGCATACTTTTGTCTGAAGAATAGCCTAGTAGCCGTCTTGCTATGGAAATGAACGTACTGCATGCTGCTATTCTCTTAGGGCTCTATTTTATAATTTCTGTCAATAAAACATCCCAACTAAGTGGCTTCCTATCAGACTGCTTCAACCACTGATGCGGTAGGCTAATATATTTCACTGATGAAAGTCTAAAATATTCTGTGATGTCCTTTTCATCCCAGTGTAATAATCGCCTCTACATTCATCATTCTTGCCCAGTTTATGATCAACTTAGTCAAAGTTAATCAAAGCAAGAGCATATAAGATATAATAAATAGTGAATCATGACACTCGTGTCAAATTATGAACAAGTACATTTCGGAGTAGTGTAATGACTAGATTTTCATGAACAAATTAGCCTTCTGAAGTTGCTAAGTTGGAGAATTAAGAGGCATGATGAAAAGATTCATTTTGAAATACCAACAATATGTATTAAATGTATTTATTATAAACAGCTCATAGGGTCTATAATATTATGCAAGCTCAGTACAATCTCCATTAAATGCCACAACGAATACTAATGGCATTTCGAGAGTGGAGAGGGAAGGCTGCTTGGGATCATAACACACACTGCTGTGTACAGAAGCAATTTTCTAGTTCAGATAAAGAAACTGCTGCCTTTCTGTCACAAGGGAGCAGTTTGGGGGATCTTGCAACAGGTCAGTTCCTCATTGCAGCACAAAACTGGGCACTGTGTAGTGTAATACAATGCAACAGTTACACAAGGTATAAAAGTGTGATTTATGCAGAGGTGGTCAAACGTGCACACAGGCAACTCTTACAGGAACCTCACCCAAGACATCCATGCTGCAATACAAAGGAACATCTCCCTTGCTGATCACATCTCATGGTCTGTAACTAGTTAGACCACTGCTCTCCCATCTCTCCTGTAAATCCCCTGGTTCATTACCAGGCCCAATCTTAGCCAAAATCCTATACATTATGACACCATCTCTGCCCTAACAACATGTGCTACAAACATTTGGAGTTGTATCTGATAAGCCATTCTTGACTTAAGACCCAGCTCGACAAAGCCTCAGCTGGGATGATGTAGTTGGGGCTGGTCCTGCTTTGAGCAGGGGCTAGATTAGGTGTGACCTCCTGAGGTCCCTTCCAACCCTCATTGTCTATGATAGTCTCTGACTTTCCTATTATACTGCAGAAGGTTGTATGGTGTACAGGGGAATGACCAGATGTCTCAGGAGCATCCCACAACTGCCATTTCAGGGCTATGCAGCAAAACGCACCATACTATTCATGCAGACCTCAAAGCAGAGATTCCTGTAACACTTGAAAAGCCGGAGATTCCATGAAGTCCACTAGGAAATTTGCTTGTGCCATTATATTTTAAACAGAAGATTATATAGTGATGTGAGGCAATGTATAATGGATGGATAAACTGGTTAAAATAACTTGAGAATAAATGTACTATAGGGAACAATCTTTCAGTGGCCCACCGAGAATGGATTAGATATAGCCTAAGCATTGGATTCCATCCCTAATTTCTGTGGGTCCATATAAACAAGACTATAATGCATGCTAAATAAAAACCTCCATGAAATTTTAATGGAAAGTAATATGCAGTTGCATAAATAAATAAATAACACTCTTTAATGGACTAAGCCCATAAGTAGGAAGTTCCATGAACTCTAAAAGGGGTATTTAAAATGGAACTCCGGCCATAACCTTAGCTACAAAGCATGACCAGAGATGCCAATTTCTCTACAAACTAATACTCACGCTTGCAGAATTCTGTGCTTGTATTCTATTGAATTTTTAATGCCTTAATTACTAAGAGTTTGAAGTGCAAGTAGCACAATCCAAGGGGAAAATGAAGGAAAAAATGAGAACATAATTCTCAAGATAGGTAATCTCTTAATGACAACAAGCAAGCACTAGGGAGACCTTGCTTTTCTACTGCAAGAAAATATCATGCTGAGTGGGTAAACAGCTCCAGAAGAAAGACAATTAGATGAATGGCAGATTAAAGACACCATCGGCATAGCACAGGCTTCTAAGGCAAATCAGAAATAGATTGTGAATCCAGTGATTCCTAGCATATATTTCCACATTCTCTCCTTGGGTATAAACGTGTTCTATAAATGAGCCAGCCAATTATTAATTCATAAACTCGGAGTGAATCATACACACCTATTCCCTTGTACAACTTGATAACCTGTAAGCATGTCATGTAAGGTATGCTGGTGCCAGAGAGATGGGGACACCTGATGGTGCACAACAGAGACGTCGTCTCTGTGTGTGGGAAAGCCAGAGACCCAACAATGGGATGCAACAGAGGAGCTGTGTTTAAAATGTGCATGCTCCCCAAACTCTATACACAGCATCCACTCAAGGAATAGCGATGATCTGCTTAACTGATGACCTCTTGCTAGAGAGGGAGGAAAACTG
>NW_005842202.1:1275654-1276130 GCF_000455745.1 Alligator sinensis | reverse complement strand
TCTTTCCCACAGAACTTATAGTATTCTTTGCTGGGGGGTTTTAGGTGGGAAGCAGAACGCGCCCTTTCCCACTACACTCCTCCTCAATGGAGAAAGACATTGGGAGCACTCCTTTAGCCCTGTGTGGATACCTTTTGTCCTTCTCTACCGTCCAGCCCCACCAGCTTCTGCCATCTTTTCTCAGAATGAAGTGAATCTAGAGAGGACCGGTCTGCCTGCCCTGCCTCTCTCCTAGGCCCAGGTACCTCCACCACAGGGGCTTCCAGAAGGCTGCTGTAGGAAGAGAAGCAGAAAAAAAAGCAGCACAGACTGGGCAGCCCCATGTGCAATTCCAGTGTCTGGAAACCTGACTCCATTTTAATTAAGGTGACTCACAGATGTCTTAACACATCACCTCCAGTGCTTACACTGTACAATGTTCCATTTTACGTTACAGGAGATGAATGAGAGCTTCACTGCAGACAACAAATCGTGAA
>NW_005842202.1:1267409-1275623 GCF_000455745.1 Alligator sinensis | reverse complement strand
TAGGGAAAAGCTATTGTGTATTCAGAGAACAATATATAAGCAAAATAATGGATATAATTAGTAAAGCAAGAACAAACCGAGCAGTTATGGGTATAGTCATATGGCTATGATTCAGTAAGATACCAGCTGTCATAATTGCTACTAAAAAGTTTTATGCTCTGTTTGAAAATATCTGCCATTCCTTTAACACTCTAAACTGAAGATATGTCCCTCTGAAACCACGACTGTGAAAGCATGCTGTGCTAGTGAATGTTAGACATGCTGCTTTTTAAATTTTTTTTACAGAACCTTCTGCTGTGATGGCTGGAGGTCATGTCCACATACGGTCTATAGGAGGTTCAACCTTGCAGCTACCAAGGCTGCAATGTAAATTCCTCCAATGCTTTTGAAGTCTCACTCAGGTTTCTAAAACCCTGAAAATTTGGGTTAGCAAATAAGCTTATAAATTCACTGAAGAGATTTAGCAACTTAAGAACCTTTCACTTGTAAAGGAGTGTGGGCTCCTGAATCACCTAGGCCCTCCTGAATGACTTATCCCCAAACAGACCTACTGAATCTGCTCGTCTGTCTCCCTGCTCCTTCTGGAGCATACTCTAGAGTGATAGCCTCTTACTTTTTCATAACCCCATTTTTTATTTCCTGTCTCTCAGCCTGTGATTAGTTATTTGGCCTGCTGACACTAAGTCAAAAGGAACTCCCCTGAAATCAAAGTAGAATTGTACTGAGATCAGAATCAGGTAACATGGGAAAGATTTTAATTTATGTTAATGCCCATTTACACCACTTTGGCAAGGCGCAAGGGCCCTAAAGTGAGAATAAATTGCACAGACAGTCACTTTAAGGCTCCTTCATTTTGCCTAAAAAGTCTGAAGGGGCCTCTTAAAACTAAGAATCATGTCCTATCTCTTTGCCTCACACTGTACTTAACACATTTTATCTAGGAGCATGGCTGTAGGATAATACAAATATTTTGCTCTTACAAGCATTCTGAACCACTCATAACCCACAAAAACCTCTCACTGTTAAATATTAAATCCAAGTGCCGTACTAGTCTTTCACAAGTCTTCAAGTAATGTCTGAAGAGCCGTAACACCCCTGCACTTTCTTCCTCTGAGCTGGAACGGAAGTTCCAAGTAATATTTATAAATCATTCAAGGCTATTTTTCACCAACTGCCAATGGATGGAGACTGTGCACACAGATGAATCTTAAATATCTCCATTTGGCAACCTTGAGAAAAGATGCAGTGAGGACTTTTCTCCCCTGGAGTTTAAATTTCACTGGACACAGATTAAGTTAATAAACAATTCCTAAATAATAAATGATGTCGGTCTACGTGGTACCACCAAAACCTGACAAAGCGAAGTTTTTACAGCCTCCGACTGAGAAAGGTCTTGTAGATAAATAACTAAAATATTCTAGCTGACAGCTTGTGAGTTTTAATGTCATCTCCTCTGTGCCATTCGATACAAATGGCCCGCACATATTACATAAAGTTAACAAACTAAAACAGAGTCCTGGTATGTTATAAAGCACTAGTTAACACACTGCTGCTCCATAAATTTCTAGGGCTTTAATACAAAAATACACAATATGGAATATTTTTTTCTGGCTATGGACTCAAGTGACCTGTGTTCAAGTCCCAGCTGTGCCACTGACCTTGGGCAAGACATTTCACATTTCTGGGCACCCCTGGTTTCCCCTCCCATACTGAGTCTGGCCTGTTTAGATAGTAAGTTCTTTGAGATTAGAGCCTAGAGGCTCTAGCCAGTATGGGGGGTTTATTGTTTGTCCCTACTGTCATACAAATCATCATTATTATCATCACTATTATAATATAACAATAACAATAGGAAGGGAGCTACAAGTGACATGCAGAATGCTATGCCAGCCAGACTCGTATATACACCTTACCATGTTTGTAGGTTACTTGTTCCTGAAGAATTAAAAAACCCAAAGTTGCTGCATTTTTGCATTTCTGACAGGGCGTCAATAAAAATCAAATTTGCTTATATCAAAGTCACTAGACATTTATAAACATGTGGAAGCAGCTGTTCAAAGGGCTGTGCATGCTGGCATTGTTAGAAACCAACAGATGCAAAAATAGATTTTGCCACACGGTGAAGTAGAAGACTAGGGAAAACAAATTAATCTTGATTTTGCACACAATAGTACTTGTCCGTAGTGGTCAAACTCAATTTCATTTTCAGGGCTCAGGTCCTCCCCTAAGGATGAACACAAGCATAATCACCAGGGAGGAGGAGAGCAGAAGCATGCAAGGGGCTAGCACCCTTTCAGAGTTTCTTCCCTTTTTCTTTTATTGCATAGGAGCGAACTTTTAGCTGCTTCATGTTCACCTTTCAACAGCACCTGCCACTGCCCGTATGCAAGTGTCCCAAGCTTACACCCCCTACCCAAAACTAAACGACACTGCTGCTAACTAGTGCAAAGAAGAAGAGGAGAGTAGCTTTTCTCCCCTTCACTCCACCCCTGAACTGCACTTCCATGCCTAAATCAGAGATAGGGGTTTTGCTTATAGCTGTGTTGGTCTAAGAACATAGGCAGACACAGTTCCTTGGGTAAATGTGATCTATTTTATTAGACTAAGTGAAGAGTTGGAAAAATTCTTCTTTACAGGATTTCAGGCACAGGGAGAGATGCGCATACATGTCATCCCAGGACTATGACAGCTTCCATGCCTTGTATTCAGATCTACCAAGCCTAGTAAACATACTGAATAAGAATCTCAGCACCAGAGATGGCAAACGCTCAGGTGCCAAGCAACTACGTAGGGTTGGGAAGATGCCAGTAGCTCTGAGGGACCATTTCTCCTTAGAGTCCTCCGAGAACCCCACTACACTAGATACCTGCCTCACTTTTCCTACTAAATGGAGATGCCCACCATGCATGACCCTGCATCTTTTCTCTCCTCCCCCTCCCCAATCACCCATGTCTAGCCCCAAATAATTTAGGACAAGATCCTCAGCCACCATAAACAAGTGGAGATCAGTAGATTTCAGTGGCACCCTGCCTTTTGTGTTAGCAGCAAGTCTCAACCCCATTTCACAGTGAAGTAAAACTGGTAATGCCATGTGCTGCCGAACTAGCCCGACTGCGGATGTTGAAAGCAGAAGCTAAGGATGCTATAGGAGGCACCAGTTTTCAGTTTAGCTGGAGAGTTCATATTCCCTTTACCTTCCACCTAAAGCCTCTCTCTCTCCTGTGGTTCAGAGGCATGAGCTTTCGTTGGCAACAACCTACTTTGTCAACCTACTCTAAACTAGTTGGTCTTTACTGTGTCACCTTGCCCTTCCGTCTGCCTGACTTCACGCTAACACAGCTAATCACTAGCAGGAGTTCATAAAAGAAACCTGTTTGTTAAACTGACTCCTGACTCAGTCCACTGAACCCGCAGCACAGCAACCACCTCTGTATTTCTTCCCTGTATTTTTCCAGTCAAAGGCTTTAACAAGAAAACAGCTGAAAAGCAGTATGTACTAATTCTTTACAACAAAGCTCTACATTTTAAATGCCTTTAGTTAAAACTGAAGAATGGCAAAATTTGTAACCACTCTACTTTCTCTTTATTTACCACCATCCCCGAGGTGCCGATTTTTAGCGTGGGGTTTTAAACCCATCTCAGGGAATGGGAGCCCAAAGTCCCATGTGACACTTTCAAGATGTATGCCTCAAGATGTTTTTCCACCATAAAGAGAGCTGAAGCTATAATCATGAGTGCTAAACGGTGCCACATGCCTAACAACTCACTTTAATGCAGAAATAAAACCAACCATATATTTCAAGTCCTCACTGTTTTCTGTTTCTTCAGGACTGAAAATCAACAAACCTGCCTGCATGGCAGAAAAATCCTACTTAATCCTAACTTCAGCATCAGGATAGATTAAAAGCACAGGGGCTGGCATAAACTGTCATAGCACTATTGAATTCCTCATAATCCTGTCCATCCCCATGTTTCTGTTCTAAGACTATAGTCCCACCATTAATGGTGACAGAAGTATGCTTGAATATATAAGCAATACCACAGTTATTTTTTTTACAAGCTTTGAAAAATTAATCAATTTTTTTTTTTAAATAAACCCTGGCAATAAATAATAATGGTGATTGACTACCACGGTCAAGGGCACATGATTTGAATCCTCTTGATTCCATCAGTGCCGTAAACTGTACTTTCTGCAACTGAGCTGGGTACCCCATTCATCACTTTGTAACTCCACTCATGTCAATTAATTTGAATTAGCATAAAACTCATGTGAGAATCAGGCACTATAGTGATTTAGGAATGATAGGACCAGCCCCTCAGATGGTGGGGTAATGCCTTATGTAGCATCTTTTATCCACAGGTCTCCAAGTGCCTTAGAAAAATCATAGCACCATTTTACAGATGGGGAAACCGAGGTATGGGGAGGGGGAAATGATCTGTCTGAAGTCAGCGACATAGCTGGGAACTCTCAACTCCTGAGTCCACTGCCCTGCTCACTATGCCACGCTGCCTCCAGCAGCTCCAGGAATTTCAGTGGAGTGACTCCCAACGGCCCCAGCCCAGTGTAAGCATCGAAGAGGGATCTTTGCTTTCACTGATGTCTGGAGTTGGAATTTCCTGATGAATCCAATACCTGCCGTAACACATATCTAACGACAGACGCACTTTACAAGCTTTCAAAGTTGAGATTTTTACATTAGGTATAAATTAATGCAAATGTATCCCAGGGATAATGTTTACGTAAACTGAGAATGCTCAGTTAAAAAAAACCCCCACACTTCTTTGTAACAGTCACAGAGGGAAAGCATAGAAAACAGTTCTAAGAGTCCCCTCCATTAGCATAAAAAGGAGATTTATTATAAGCAGAAAAAAACATTACACTGTAATTATGTGAAGTAGGATGGGCCTGATTCTCGCTTTGTGCCACAGTGCTGGAGTGAACTGCAGAACAGAGCTGGCAAACTGACTGCGTCTCCTCCCCATTGCTGCAACAGAAAAAAAAGGGGAAAAGGCTGCTGGTGAAGGCCTGTGGCCAAGATGCTCCTGTGCTATACCCATCCCCAGACTCATTGTTTGGCTCCTTTGGTCCATCTGCAGGTGACATCAGGAAAGGGACCGTTAACCTGGTCAAAACCATGGCAACAGGACTCGTCTTTCAGAGACATTCACCTTTGTACTCTGATTCTGTCTAGAGTGCGTTTGCTCCATTCCAGGCTCGCCCGCCTGCCACCAGACAGGGTGGCTGTTTCCCCAGTTAGAGCAACCAAGGATAAAGCAGATACAGGGATAAAGATGCAGAATTTCAAAGACAGAGAGGTGACACTAGAAATCTGCCCCACAACTTCAGGCAGCAGGCAGACGTATCCTGGACTGACTTGTACAAGAAGGCTATGTTAACCTAGGTTTGGGACTGGGGTGTTTTGAAACATGAGAGCTGCTCGTGGCCTCATTTTCTAATGGTATAAACAGGCAGAAATGGAGTTCCACAGCACCTGGTGATTCAAACAGACTCACAACAACCATCTACAGTAGAAAAAGCTAACAACTGTTTGTTCTATATGAATAAAGAGCCAAGAGTCAAGATTTCCCTATCAATCTAAAGCAGGAGTGTCGAACACACAGCTCAGAGCCATGTCATCTGATTCATGAGGTGCCTAAAGGGACTAGACCACCGCTGAAATCCGGGAGCTCCCCTGGGGACGTGTCTTGGTGCCAGGGACAAGCGATGGCTGCTTAACCTTGGCAGTCCCCTGGCTCATCCAGTCACCACCTCTCAGCCAACTGCTGCAGCCCCACGGTCTGGCCCTGGCCCTGCGGCTGGGTGAGCTCCACTCCTCTAGCCCAAGGGATTTAGACCCATTTATGTATGATGTAGATCTACATCCCCTGAGCTGACTGGAACATTTCATACCAGAGTTTTAAACTTTTAAAAATTAGCTTTGAAAAGAAAACACTAAAGGGACCTCATTGCTGCAGTCTAACTGGGAGTAGACCGTAGCGCCTTATGAAATGAAGTGATAAAGCACAACTAGGCTTCTACTGGGAAACTGCAGATGCTTTAGAGTTCTGCTCTTTCCAGCATAATTGCACATAATTATAGGTTAAATATGTCTGGCTGCAGCTCCAAAAAGGCTATCCCACCCATCACCAGGTCCCCAGAGTGTTTCTGGCCCTGGCCCCAGCTCTGTGCTACTTCATTCCCTTTTATCACTAGGAGAGACATGCCCGCGTATCGCTCAGCAGTGATAGTGCTAACCAATGAATAAGCACTGCTGGTATACTCCAAAGAAAGGTCTAGCCTGTTCTCCTAGACCAGAGAGCTGCTTCTTCCAGCACAGGGGCCACACCATCCTTTACCTGCCCCTAAAAATCAAGGGGGAGGCAGAAATGTCTTGGAGGCACCTTTGCCTACCCCACCCCTTTCCAGCTCTATTCCAATATAATAATGTTCAGAGCCACAGCTATTATCTTCTCTATATAATTTAGGATCGGGATAGGGCTAGTAAGCCCAGTCCTTGCCCTTGCGTTATGGTAGGACACGTTTCATTATTCCTAAATCATCCCTAGTAGGCAGGTGCCTTGTCTGTACCTCAAATGTCTCCCCTGGTGGCAATCCTATCATCTCTGTTTGCAGCTTGTCCCTCTGCCTAACAATTCTAATAATAATAATTCAGCAATTGAGGTGTTGGCCTCATGACAGCATGACCAGCTGAGCATGCTAACGTCTCTTTTTTTAGAAAGGAGATAGCTGAGGCAATGGAGTCAAAACTTGGTAATTACAGTAAGGAAATAATCTTGTCTCTCCCGTCAAAGTCAATCATCTACCACGAGACAAAGGGCAATGACAAATGTGTTTCTTAAGGGAGTTTTTCCTTTACTTTAGTTCACTGGTTTTTATAATTCCTTCTTAGGAGCCTGGAAATAAAGTTTTATGTTGAATGGATTATGGCCTTGATTAAAAAACCCAGTTGAAGTCGATTGAGAATTTCTGGATCAAGCCATTGTGTTTTCCCATACACCAGGAAACATGGCTACCTCTTTCTTCCTTTTCAAATGGAAAGGAAATGACTATCTCCAGATGTTCACTTCCTTCTTTCTTGCACCACTGTGCGGTCTTCAAAGTGGCCAGCAGCGTGCCACGTACTCATTTGGTGCTCCACTCTTAGCCGGAGAAACGCACAGTAGTCTTTCACAAGTGTCTTTAAAAAAGTAACAACTCTTTTTGGCTTTTTACCAGATCCAGAAAAGGAACTTAAATACCTCACTCTTATTTAGATGCCTTAAAAAATAAATCAATGGAAATCAATAAGATGCGTTTACAGTCACGGCAGATTTTAAACAAAAAATAAATGTGCAGATCAGGAAAGCGCTCTTCACCACATTTTAAGAACCTTAGTCTTAAATCAAATGTGAGGCTTGAACACTTGACAGCATCTGATTAATTCTCTTTTTTTCCCCCCATGAGATGGCTTCAAGTCATTCAGGAGGACGCAGGAAAACTCTCTCAGGCTACGGGCAGTCCCTCACAGGTGGCTTCCAAAACATGAACTCTTCTTTTTGTTTTTACTTTCTTCACTAGGTTCTGGACCTGAGGTCCCAGAGCATGAAATCATGATCATAATGAATAAGAGTGTTTCTGGAAGGGTCTTTAAACCATAAACTTCAGGGCTTTAGCCCATCTCTACTGGAGATCTAATGAGACCCAAGGAGAATGGGCAGAAGCCCTCTAAGGTGCTTGCTGCAGAATTTTTGCTGCTTCCCCTGAAGCACCTGGCGCTGGCCCCTGTCAGAGACGGGACCGAATGGACCTGCTGCTCTTGACATGCACCTTATTGGTCTGATCCAAACTGGAAGTGCTCTAAGTTAGGGTAAATCCTTAAGCTCACAGCCCTCTACCATGCTCCAAGGTAGCATTAGAGATGCACAAGGATTGCAGGATCAGGGCCTTCTCTGCCTCTTGCCCAGGACAAAAGAAATAAAATACAGTACAGGGCCGGGGGATTCCCCCACCCACCATTACTATTAAAGTTCTTTGAGAGCTCAATTCCTATATCGGCAACTATTTTAACTGGAGAAGATAGCATGGATGGACATATCTAAAGGTTTCAAATTGGGAATACTTTGTCACTTAGGTGTGCATGCCCTCTTAACAGACTTCCTTAAGTGGGCTCAACTGTGTGCTGCTTCACTGTTAATTGATCTTTACACTAAACC
>NW_005842202.1:1233969-1267378 GCF_000455745.1 Alligator sinensis | reverse complement strand
CTGCTGAAACTCCAAAAGGTAGGATTTAAAGGGTCAGTCTTATCCATTATTAAAAAAAACACTCTGCAGACTGGCATTAACAATGCCTCAGAAGCATAACTCAGCTGGTTGTACCTGACATCTTATTAGACACCCCTGTTTAGTCCCTTTGGTTTTACTGCCAGCAAAAAGGTGCCAATATTGAGTAAATGAAAGATTAGATCATGTATTTTTCATTTTTTTCACAGAGATATTTTCATTTTGAATACGGACCTCTGTTTAAGCTGACTCAAATATTCAGCATGGAAAAAATGCACTAAGGAAAATATCAAAAGTCAAAGGCTGTAGAGCTTAGAATGTAAAAAAATGTATATATTTGAGAGCATTAAACTTATAAATACATTTTGTTGGGGAAGGGAGGCAGCTGGGCTGGGAAGCGAATTGAAAGCACAAAAGAAAGTCCTCATGCCTCAGTAGTCACTCGAGGTATTCCTGTTGGGCATGTCATGTGTGTAATAAAATGCAGTACCTCTGTGAATTAGTTATGACCAGTTTTGTCATTGTCACCACAGACCATTACTGATCGCAGTCAATGTGACCTGGAGGTTGATTCAAGAGTCTGCCTCATCTCTACACATCCTTTCTTAAAATGATAGACACATGAAGCCTGAGTCAGTGAAAGGAAAACTAGAAATCTTTTGTGAAAAGCAATGAGATGTTTTATCAGTGGTTGTCTGCAGGCATCCTAGCCATGACTCCTTTTTAGATCATGCACTGGGTATAGCTAGGGTATATGTAACATTGTGTTTCCATCACTTTTAGCTCCTCATACTCACAGGTGTGCCCACTGTAGGACCACCGCTTAAGGAGAGAAAGAGAGAATAGAAGTTTAATGAATAAATACATATCTGAAGCAAAGCACATTATCTATCATTTGTGTAATGCATCTGATTTAAAACCAGACGAACATAAAAGCTGGAAAGAAACAGGTCCCAAAGAATACTGCAACCCTCGTTTTGTTAGAGAAGACATTACAGCAAAATGAAAAGAGGGACGGCTAGTTATGTTTAGATACTGCACAACTTCTCATGAGTCTGATGTCTTTAAAAATATTTAACTGAAGCTACCTCGTAGGACATCCTTGGAAAGATACCACAGTGACAACAGAGTGATGGAGCGAGAATTCTGATTAAAAGAATTTTATTTTTAAAATCTGACCTGCAATTAAAACTTCTTCTGAGAGGGCCAGAGATTTGTGAGATTCCTAACAGGGATGCTGTGAGCACTTAAGATGGCATCTCTGGCTTACTGGTCTGGAAGTACAGACTTTTAAAACCAAACAAGATTAGGGGGAAGAGTGGAAGTGCTGCAGCCAAGATGCAATGCCTTAATCGCTTTAATGATAATAAATGTCATGAAAGGCTGACCTTTAGGCTTAGATTTATTCTGCTAAAAGAGATTAAAAAATCTACTTTCCTGCTTTTACTGTCTGCCCAATACAAGAAAGTCAATATTATATCCAATTCTAACTGATATAATACTTGATTTTCCATTATTCTGACAAGGTCGCAGTAAACTGAAAAACAACATACTGGTAACCAGACCGCCTTCAGATGTGATCTCATCTCAACAGCTAAGGAGGGATTAGCTGGGTCACTGTTTGGATGAGAGACCTGGAGAACTTTAGGGTACCACAGAAGGGGTGCTAGACGTACTAAAGGGGGAGAGAAGACCCAATATTACTGCTGCTCCAGGCTAGTGAATCTAGTCTAGAGCAGCACTTCCACTTGCCTCCTCCCCCTCTGCAAGCCACAATAAGGCAGCCATAACAGAGCCCTCTATAAATCCTCATTAAACCATTCAGACCAGTTTTAGTAGTCTCTCCATCCATGCCTGTCCTGGATGACCTCCACAGCTCTCACTGCAGGCAGCTCACTGGACTGAGCCGAACCCCTTTTTATTTTAAGCTATTTCAAATGCAAAAGCTGATTCATTTTCATGGAAGAGTTATGGGTTTATTCCCTAATGACTTTATTCACAGGACCAGCAAGTGGTTAGGTTCCAGCCAGGCCCAGCCAGAATGAAGCTGCAATGCTGGAGCACAGTTTGCTTCATGTGATGGTTTGATGTAAAAACAGTACTTCAAGTTGTCTCTCCCTATAAAACAGCTCTGAATGGAACAAATCACATGCCTTTCTATCCTTTGAGCCACAGTGCCCCTACCAGCTACTAACATAAGCACTGTCTTACTTGCTGTCCCTCCTGACAATGACACTGAACCCTTTCATCCTCCGCAGCTGACATAATATGGGACAAGTAGTTGTGTGTTTAAAAACCTGGTGTCTCCCCTCCCTTGATGTAACATAGTTCCTTTGTGCAGTTACCGCCATTAGAATAATTGGAAGCGACAAACATGTGATGTTATAGGAAGAACAGGCAGGTGCTCCCATGGCTTAGATTAGCCACAGAAGAGGAACAAAAATTCTTCACAAACTGTCCCCAGGGAATATTTTGTCTTCACAGCGCTGAAGCAGAATCTGTACCCGACTGTTTCTTGTCAAAGGCAGCGGGTAATTCGGATTGCTCTCCACCTTTAAGAGCAACAGCCAAGCATTGCTTCGAAGGAGCACCTCATTGTGGGCTAGACCAGTAGCCCTAACCTTCACCGGTCCATAAGTGACAATCCTGAGCAGATAACACAGTGCTTCCTTGTCCCTGTCAGCCCAAGATAACTTTTTTAATTTCCTGGGGGCGAGACACGACATCTGAGGGTCTCGCAGACTATGTGCTGCCTGAAAACCATGGTACGGACTGGGTTGGATTATGCAGGAAATCAAGTCAGTGGGAGCTTTGCTGCCAACTTCAACAGATACAGGATTGGCCCTTGATGCAGAGCCCTGACTCAGGGGAAGTACACCTTCTACCTGTTTGCGGAGTCATTTGCTGTATTACTTTGCAGGATATACATTATGCCTCACCATGTGACTGCAAGCTCTGCAGACACCACACAGAGGGAGCAGAGATGGCTCCATCTATTGCCTGCCTGATCCCAGGCATTTCTTGAAAGCAGCAGCTGGCTTGGGGTTTGTCCCAGAACCCCGAATTAAAATCCCAGTCACCTTACATGGGGTGGAATCAAGAAATCGGAGACATGTTTCTCTTCCCTCACGTAGCTAGCACTAACAAACCCCACAGGAGACGTCCACCAGACCGGCAGGATGACTTGTACAAAAGCAATCCTGTTAAGATGCTGCTCACAACCACTTGAAACACGCTGCCCACCTACAGCTATGAAGATTTTTTTTTTTTTAAATCCAACTCTTTTGCTCTTGCTGATGGGACTGTTTCTTCTCTTTTGTTAACACAGGCAAAACTGATTGGCAGGTAATGTAATCCAGTTGAAAAACAGAGTGCTTTTTAACCACGGAAGATTTATCAGTTGTCTCATTTCTCTCACCTCAAAGGATCGGGACATTTTTGCTTGAAGCTGGCTCTGTCTAAACAGGTTGGGTCAACTTAATCTCTGGTGTCAATGCCCCCAGCTCTCATACCAGGGAGAAATTTGGCCCATAGAATCAAATGAAATGAAAGGAGCTAGTCAGTCTGCATCTGTCACCAGGGAAAAGAAGGAATAATTTATCTCTTGTGTTTAAATTCATTTGAAAGATACTTTTTGAATCAGGAGGTATAAATAATGCATGGAAGTGTTCCATGAATTCCAGATTCATGCTTTTAAGTGTTCTGCATCTTAATGCTTTGTAGTCACAATATGAAGCTTAAAAGGCAAGTTTCTTACCTGCTAAAGCTGTTACTTGGAGCTCTCCTTTACTTACTAATCCAGATGTTTCCTCTCCACCAGGAGGTGGAGACAAATAATAAATAAACTTCTGGGGGACCCACATCCCCAGGACAAAGAGCTTTACCCCAAAAGCTTCATTCGGGGTTTGATCCTGCACACAGAGTCAATAGCGTAGCCCCACTGGTTACGGTGGAGTAAAATGCTGCCCTTAGGAAGCTTAATGAGCATGAATGCTGAAATGACTAACATGCAGGCTGAGCAATATTTACACAATAATATTTCCCTCCCCAAATCTTTCTCTATGTAGAAATTAGTGATAGGAATTGTTGTGGGAGATTTCTAAGAAGGTACAATAGCTGGTCACGTATACACAGCCTTTTCTTTCATTTTCTTATATCAGTCCAGGTTACTGAAGACTGGAGCGGTCTAGACCCAAAAGGTATGCCCAGAGACAACATTCAACCATGCAAAAAAAGAAAACTAGACCACTCCAGAGCTTTGACTCATTTTTCCTGATGTTTGACCAGGACAGTCGGTAACCCTGGGCTGCATTCCAGCTCTTCCCACCCCAGAGACTTAGGAAAAAGATCCATATATCCTAGTGTGCTGTAGTTCCTGTTATCGATGCATGCCACGTGCACTCTGCACCATCACAACTTGAAAAATTCCTCTGAGCCAGCATCATTCTTGCACCAAGGCTCGTTCCAAGCTGGATGGAGGATGGGTTGCTGGTTCTCAAGTTGGGGCACTTATCCTTCAGCTAAGTTTAGAGGACCCTCAAGGCTGTTTTAACTCATAAGAGCTGGCTCTGCTGCAGGGCAATCTTATGCAAGCTAAATTCTGCACCCCTCAACCCTGCCACATGCTCTTCACCAACGGAAGAGGAGAAAGACTGATGTAGAAGCCTGCTCCTCCAGCTTGAAGTCAGCCAAAAAATCCTCCAAGAAGGAATATCCAACTGGCTGTATGCAAATAACTTATCCTCAAGGGGGCCGGAGAAGATGAAGTTGAAACTGGGGACCCACCCCCTATCCCCAAATCTTAACATTTTAAAGCATTAGGTCCATACTGTCTGAATAAAAGTGTTTCACTAAGTGGGCATTTATTTGGCCTCAACCTGCATAGCCAGTATCCTGCCAGAAAGAGTAGAAAAACAAGAGAGACTCAAGGCCTTAAGTGGGTAAGATTGTTAAGTGACTCCATAAGGAAACCAAGGCTGGAATCACATCCCTTCCTTTGAAATGCCAACGGCACCAAACTGGACACATGCCCAGGAAAGTTTTTGGGGAAATGCTGAAGCAGTCAGTGCTCTGGAACACAAGCAAACCCTACTGCCCATCTCAGCCGCAGCAGCAGCAAAACACAAAATGAAATTATTAACAAATAAAGGAAGAGCAGGATGGTATTTACATGTGCTTCATTTTTTAAGTGTCTTTAAGTGTTGGCTATTATAAGCGGCACAGAAGAAATATTATATATAAATAAATTACTGGAGATGGACTCAATCAATTCATAGCATTGTCTTCTCAGGGTTGTCTGCTGCATGGCCAGTTAGACGGGATAACAGCCCAGTTCAAATCAAATTAAGACAGCCAAGCCAGACAGTAACTGGGGAAGAAAGTCTCCTTCCCTTCCTTTTTTTTTTTTTTTTTTTTTTTTTAAAGCATCATACTCAGGGCTGAGGACAGGGTGGAAAGGGCACGTCAGACCTACGCAGATTGAGGAAGCACACAAAGTAAAATGCTAGTGCAAGGCAGCAGGGAAGGATCTGTCACTCTAAATCCCACCCCTTCTCCTTATGCAGGGCATAACTATGCAGACTCAATCTAAACCCCTGAGATCTAAAGTAATACTCCACTGTTACATAAACAAACTGTCATTCCATGTTGCTTTTATGAAAAGATAACCTGAATTCAGCCTTTGTGTTCTGTGAATTATTTTCTCCCTGTGCAACGTTTTACTGAGCATTATGTAGTGCATGGTACGTATTAATTTAGTCTACACCCAGCTTTCCTTAATCACCCCTGTATGTTCCACATATATTACTTTTCTTATTAAGGGCTCATAGTAATATAAATATTTTAACGCAACTTCATAGGCTGTTTACTAAAAATGAACACGTTTTATAATATAGTTGGCCAAAAAGAATGTGGTTCTTCCATTTAAGGAAATGAACAGCCTGTGTCAGATACTTTATATTCACGGGTTTTTTCACATTAGTCTGAAATCTGTATTCACAACAGGGGGGAGTGGGGGGGAAGGAGGGGGAGGAAAAAAAAAAAAACAACAACCCCTTACCTGGTGTAATATTAATCATAAATTGAAACGCCATCACAAAAGCCATTCAGATGTGCATCATTCCAACCGGGGAGGAGTACAGGAAGGAAAGGAAAAGGAAAAAAGAAAAACAGAAATGTGATTAGTCTTTTGTTCACTGTGTCACATCACATTCCTCTGGAAAAAAAGGAAACTGTCAGAAAACTGTCAAAGCTAGAAAAATTTGGTAGTGTTTATCATTTTTTGCAAACTGAACACCAATGGAACTACATAAATAATATGGTTTTTATTTTTAAGAAGAGCGAGTCTATTACACAAAACCACATGTTATGAAACTCTGTAATTCATTTTGAATAGGATACAAATAGCAAAAGAGCAAAATAATAAAATGAAAAGAAATGAGCTGTTATAATAAGAAAATAAAAAGCAAAACTGTTGTAATGAAGAAAAGATCACGCAGGCCTTTTTTTCCTCCTTTGATTGAAGATTGGATCCGATTTATTTTGGTCCTACAGATGTTTTACACATCTGGATCCCCTTTCTGGCAGAGTCAGTAATGTATGCAAACTAAAACCTTGCTAACCACAGCCTTCCAGAACTCAATCTCCAGAAAACACCAAAGATCATTACATGCCATCACCTCTAAGTTGCAAGGGTCAGCAAAACTGTCTGGAGAAAATGTAACTTAATGACTACCAATTATCTGCTCTCATCTGCTCTTATTAGACTGTTGAGTATGGCATGGGTTTTCATCTGCAGCAAGCATGTTGTTGCATATAAATAAATGGGGAAACAAAGAAGCCAAAATAACATTAAAAAAAAAATCTTACTTTGTTTCAGATTGTAAGACCTGGGCTGTTTTAAACAAAATGTGACCTAAAATAAATTCATTGGCAGACTACCCAGAGCATGACTCACCACCTCATACAGCCTGTTATGGAAAAGTGTACATACAACTTCACACGCCTACTCTGGCTTTCTTGCAGTCGCATTCTGCACCCCAGAACCACAAATGCACCAGTCAAAAGTACTCTGGGTGCAAATAAACAAAGAGCTTTGTTCTTTGGGAAAGTTACACACTGACATTAAAATTAATATGGAAAAATTGGTGTAGTAAATCAGTAGAGTGTAAAGCAATGATGCACAGAAGATAACAACTGCAGAGGTAGGGTGGGTGGAAGTATAAGGTGTCGTACACCTGGACAAAATGGCACAGGTGTTGCTTTTCCCAAAAACTGCTTCCAGGAGTTCATGGGTTTGAGAAGGAGGTTACATGTTGGGAAGAGGGAGTTTGGTTTAATGGAGCAGGTGCTAGAATGGTGCTTCTTTTCCCAGTTCAGTCATGTCCTGCTTTGTGACCTTGGGCAAATTACTCTGCCTCTCTTCACCATCTCACCTTGTGTCTCTCCTACCTATTTGGAGTCTAAGCTCTGGAAGACGCACTCTCTCTCATACTATGTGTTTGTACAGTGCGTAGAAAAATGGGGTCCTGACCCAGCTGCTGCTACCAATGTTAATGTAATACAAATATCAAGAAATACTCATAGAACAGCCCAGGGCATTTCCAGTACATAATCTAGTCATCTTTTCAATCACTAGGTATTTGCTAAGTAGTTAGTTCTGCCAACAAAGTGAGGAAAATATTCTTCCTCTCTTAATCAAGAAGAGCGCTAGCTGTGTCACAGCTCTCCTAACTCATCCAGTGGCATCTTCTACTTGTGGAACAGAAGTTCAGGTTACTGTAAGACGTTAATTTTTTTTATCAGCTGCCCCCAAGTCGTGCCATCTTAAGAGCAGGGCAAAGGAAGCATTTGTGTGCTTAGCACTTCAGCTTTTGTTGTAGAGCTTTACTGAGTTGGGTCCCACCAACCTGTGCTCCTCTTGTCAACTGGCACACAATTTATTCCTCTTTCCTGGACACCAGCGTGAAAATGGGAGGTTCTCCTGGATCCCACAGAGCAGAGATAGCCAAATAGTGACAGGGGCAGTCTCAGGGCATGGCATTAGCAGGTCAGAGAGGCAGCACAATGGCAGAAAGGGCAAGAAGCAGAAAGCAGAGCAGGGGCAGGACATAGGAGTGGCACTTGGGGAGGGTGGCCGGCTGATCCGTGGCATTGCTGCTGAAAAGCTTGGCCTTACTGTCACAGGATGAATCACCCCTTGCAAGCCTTGCTTTGGATGGGAGGAAGCAGTACTGCCTGCACATTCAATGCAAAAGCCATTCTGATGTTAAAATGTAATCACTGGTATGATAGGTGGCCACAGAGGATGGTTGGACACGCTCCCTTCCTGCTTTGAAAATCAGTGCCTTGTGCAATTTCCTGACAGGAGCAGATCTGCTGGCTGGGCATGGAGCAGTCAAGCCTTAAGATCCCTACTTCTCTTGAGCACTGGGCCAAAATCCTACCCTCCTGCTTCTTGGCTCCCGTCACACACTCTATGCCCACTAGTGCAATGCAAACTTTGACCCCACCAACTGCAAGTATAATGTGTGCGCCTGTAAGTAACTTTTTTCTCTTCTTTTCAATAAATACAATGATGAGCTGCATTTATCTTAAATGATCACCTTGAGGACGGGGCAAAAAAAGCACAAATTCATAGTAAATTTAAATTTTAGAAGACAAAGTCAGGCAGGAAACCATGAGAACGTTTCTTTTTGCTGTGCTCTGTGCTATTGCAAGTAGGCCCTTGTTTCCAATTATTTGCTGAGATGAGATGATTGTTACTGCCTTGCTCTGCAGAAGGCAAAATGTATGCTATCAATAAAAAGCAGCCAATAATTCCACCGCATATTTCTATTTGCAGCTCAGAGTCTGGAAGGTCTCTATTAGAACCACACAAGCTTGACATGCTGTAAAAATCTGGGGACGTGGTCTACACTGAATGACAAACAGCACAAACTATAGTGACTCAGAAATGCCTCTTGAGGTATGCATCCCTTGACTAGTACACGTCAGCAACTCTAATGGGAATTCGTGCGTGGAGGGGAAAACAATCTTCCTTCCCTGAAACACATTTCTCTTCAGCTATGGGCTTTGGGCAACCTGGTCTAAAAAAGCCACGTGCTCTCGGTCCACGTGACTAAAGAAAAACAAGTCTTTCGCACGCAGGCTGGAAGTTCCTCATCTAGTCTATAAGTAGGAGCTGTTGCAAAGAAGAGCAAGACTTCCTTAGAGAGTTCGGAAGCCCTAGCAACACCTTTCTAAAATATCATCGGAAGGAACATCTAAAATTATATTTGATAGCAGCACTCAAAACCACATGTGGAATAAGCATCAATACACTTTGGGCAATGGCACATAGCCTCCTTACCATTAATAGGCCTAATGACTCCACTGCGGGAGGAGTGACTCATTAATAAAACCTGTTTCATGCTGAAACATGGTTTATTAATGCACAGCTCTTCACACTTGTTCTGGAAAATATATCTATTTTTACAAGAGGAAAATACAAGGGCCACACTGAGATCTCTCTTTCATAGGTAGGAGAGGCTATGAGAAGCCACAATGTAGGTGCTAGAATTCACTGAGTACCGCAGGACCACTGCAGCTGGAGGCCCTGCACATCTCACAGGAACGTGGCTACATGGATAATCACCAGGGCCATGCTATCTGTCACCACAGCTGGGCCTTAGACCAGGGAGATGCATGTATGACACTCTTCAAATGCATGCTGATCCTGAGTGGGCTCCAGCAGCTGCTCCAGGCCTCTCTTAGCATTCTGCCAGGAAAATGTTGCCACAGCTTCAGAACATGCACTTCCACCTTCCCCACACACAGTGATGACTACAAAAAACATCTAGCCCTAGCAAGCAATAGTTAAAGGCCACTAATTTAAACCCTTCCAAAGTCAGAGGGACAGTAAAGTGTATTTATGAAACACTTAAGACCATCTTGCACAAATCACTCTGCCTTGAAGTAACAGCAGTTGCTGTACAAATGATGGTAAAATTCAGACATGCCAATAATATTATCCAGTATCATCATTGTTATATTCAGTGACGGAAAGCGGTGACAGTCTGATCTGATACCAAGAAAAATGAAAAAACAAATTTGTATCCTTCTACTTATTCCAGATGGTATCTTATGCTTTTCCCCAATCTTGTAAAACTGATAGCGAGTATCCACACCCAGCCTACACATTTTCCAAACATGCACAGACAGTGGAAAAGATCCTACGCGGAATACGGAGCCAAATCCTCAACTGCTGGAAAGCTGCACAATATCACTGACTTTAACGGAGCCACCAGGCATAAGATCTGGCCACCAAATATTCACACAGACTTCCGCTGACCTTAGTCAACAGTAAAAAGGAGGAAAGTTCTGCCAGCACAGATCCCGCTGAAGGATCAAGACTATCCACACAGCACTCGATGATCTGTGGGGAAATCCATTTAAAGAATAAAGGCATGGCCGTTACAGAGTATGGCAGGGCCCTGCACTTGTGCAGAAAAACCTGCTTAACAGCCTTAAAATCCCACCTGTCCTGAAGGGTAAATGCTACTAAATTCAAACACCAAGTTCCTTTAAAAAGTCACCAGTTTTCCTCTGTGCTTTCTATGATTGTAAAACTTCAGTATTGTATGGCCCATCTAATTTTTTTTTTCTCTGTCTCACCCACACACACATCCCTGCGCCTCCTGGTTTTACTTCATGTTTATGCCTCTGCATCCGCCTTCCAATCTGCTGATTGTTCATTTACACCCTTTGTCAATATTAGTTAATTATCTCCTTAATGCATGTAATCAATGATAGACAATAATAAACTGTCAAGGTGCTAAAATGGTTTCTAGCACAAGCTTTCTGTTTTGCTTTGTTTATTTTAAGCCTTTACCTTCCTTGGTAAATAATGCTACATAATTAAAAAAAAAAAAAAAAAAGAAAGAAAGAAAGAAAGAAAGAAAACACAGTAAATCCCATTAAAAAGATCATTTCACAAAAGAGATGGCTGATAGGGGATCCATAGAATCATAGGCAGGAAAAGGCGTACAGTGAAACAGCTAACTGTCAGGCAGAACTGAGGTACTGAATTAATTGAGGGGAGAGGAAAGTGCTTCAAATTTTTGTGCATCAATAAAAAAAACGTAATTAGTAAAGTATGGCTAATTTCCAGCTGACAGCGAGTATGCTGCAGAATGTATGGCTCCACGCCGTATGGCTCTAGCCAAGGCTCTCCCCCCAAGATCAGCCAACTATATTTTCTTTGGATACGTTTCTCAGAACTCCAACCAATTTCAAACCATTTGATATTCAGCAGACAGCATATTTGTTTGCCTTATGAGTGTCACAAGCTTCACCACTTGCTCTGAATATAAAACACATGTAATCTGAATGATCTCAACAATGGAAGACAAAGGCTTGTTTCGCCAACAATACAAGGCTTCCATTCACCAGCAAATGGAGCTCGCAAGCAAAATTGTTTTTGATGGCTGTAGTGACAGTCCCAGTGGGAGCTCAAGGGGGGCAGAGTGCTTCCCAGATTTCCCCAGCACATATGGCAAATATAACTGATGCTAAACCTCACCTCTGCAGGCTAACATGCAGGGTCTCCATGTCAGCCCACAGGCCCTGCCCTCCCTCTATCTCTTGTGGGGTGATGCATATCCCCTAAGGACCAGGGAGGCAGTAGCTTCAATGCTTCTGCAAACTGTAACCAGCCCTGGGGAGGAAGCTCCTTGCACACTCCCTCACACCTCCCTGCCCTCTTAAGGGACTGCCATAGAGCATGCAGCCTAATGCAAACAGAAGCTCACCTACAAATACTGTCACACACCTACTACCCCAAATTTACCAAGGTTACATGCAAGTTCCTCCAGCAAAACTCCAGCAGTGAATTTATTATTCACTAGTAAATTCAGACAGTTCACCAGACTAGATTTCCCCAGAAATCCCATACTCCATGCTCTGGAGCAGTGGTTCTCAATCTTTATTACACCAGGATCCAACTGTAAACAGTCCCAACCCAGTGCCCCTCATTGCCAGCCTGCTGCCCCCAGCCCACCAGTGCGTGGGACAGGGGGTGGGTGCATGGGGAATGGGGGGTCCGCAAGCAGCCCCTCGCAGGCTGGAACTCTACCAGGCTTCAAGGGAAAAGCCACGGTTTCCCACTTGTTACTCCTTTAAAGGAGAACCCATTTTCCAAGTTTGCCGATTCATTTTTAAGTTTGTTTGCGACCCTTTCGTATATTCTTCTAACCCACTTTTGGGTTGCAACCCACCGGTTGGAAAACGCTGCTCTAGAGTTGGAAAAGGGATCTGTTCAGCAAGTTCCCTTAGTCCCATGATTCTCAACCAGGGTTCTGGGGCACTCGGAAGTGCCACAAGTTCCTTTGAAGGGTGCGTCAAAGTGTAATGAGATAAGCAGGTTTGCCCCTGCTTGACCAATCCTTTTACTCCCACTGCATGGCCCTTCTGTAAGGAAGTAAGCACTGTAATATTTTAGTTTATTTTTGACACTGGGTATCACTCAATTCACAAAAGCAACAGAGGAGTGCCTCACATCCAACAAAAGGTACCTCGAGTTCAAAAAGGTTGAGAGCCACTGCCTTAGTCCAGTTAGTTACAACTTAATATAACAGGCCTATTTTTCTGCGTGATGATGTGAATGATAACATTTGAACACAGTAGGCATCAAAAGATCTGCATGACTGAAGTATTTGGCCCCCAGTTCTATGCTCCTGGCTTTACTTGTTCCCTCAGATTTGCAATGTGTCTGGTGTGCTTTCTACCTTGGCAGCATTCCTGAAGCCAAGATCTCATACACGTTCTCCAACATCTTGTTAGACTGCATGTATCAAGCTTTCTATTTTATCAGAATGAATCCACTTTAAATGAAACGTTCATGTTGCATTTCCATCTGGTTTTACGTACAGACATATATATTTGCATACTGTGCTGATTTATCAGCTTTTGAACTACTAGTGTATTAAAGGAAATTCTTCTGAGGAAGGGATTCAGGAGATCTGAACTCCATTTTTGGCTCTTCCAAAAACACATGTGCATTCTCAGGCTACACACTTCTACTACATCCACACAGATATTTAGAGTCAACCTTGAGGCTGTCCCCAACCAATCTGAGTGAAATGAACCACCTCATCTGTATCTTAACTTGCAACCCATAACAAAGCCATTCATACTGTGCTGCTGCTTCTTCGAGCAGAGCTCTTCTGGGAATCTGTCTGCCTACAGTCTCTTTCTGTGCCTGGTCCTAACTACAGGTTCATCATTGGCAGCCATCGGTCTTGGGTGACCATGGAGATTGCGCCTTGGGTGGGTATCGGGTACCACCACAGCTTCTCGAGTGGCTAAGGAATCTGATGTGCAACAAGCAGACCCTTTAGCAAGTTGCACATATGAACTCAGTTAACCTTTCACCAGCATGCCATACTGTTTTTCTTGCCTGCCTCTGATGCTTCTTATCTAGCTCAACATTGACCCTCTCCATCTCAAAGCGACGTAGGCCCTGCTTCACGGCAGCTTTTTACTTGCAGTGGTCTGCAGCAATTGATTCCCAGCATTGCAGAGACATGAAGTGTGGTGCAGAAAGGCTGGAATTCAGGAATGGGGAAAAAATGTGGCACTGTCACTGGCAGATTTTGATTGCTTGTGTCCTACAGCACTCAGATTAGCACTGGGATGTGAGTAGCAATAGCGAACATCAAAATCAATGAGAGATTATGAAGTCATTTCACCCAAAGGGAAGGGCAGAGATCAAAACCAATTCCTTAGCTTGGTAGCCATATCACAGGGCTACAGATAAATATGAAGAATACATAATTGGCTGTAAATGCCCACACCTTGCAGATATCTTTAGACTTTCCTTTCCACAGGCAGGGGAATGAGAAGTAGCACCCGCCCGTATGGTAGACTGTATCCACTTTCAAAGGGAGTACAGGTCATTGTGAACCGTGAGCGATGGGAACGCATGACCTCAGGCCTCAAAATATGACAGAGCTTCATGAGGTCAGACCAGACTACCATCTGGGTTTGAGTTCAGGGTTTTTCAGTGTAGATGGATGGCAGGTATGAGCTCTAGGCAGCCTTAACAACAGTTTTAACAAACAGCACAGATGTAGTCATAGAGTCTCCATCATCAGTGAGATGAGGCTCATGGCATTTCCTTTCTCACAAACTTCATTTTGTCAATGTGGATTGCAAGCATTTCACAGTATTATGGATATGTCTTGTGCCAGGCACAGTGGAGTCCCAATCTCTGCAGCAGCATCTAAATATTATTCTAATATATAAGCAAGAATTCATGCTGTATTTAGTATATATGTTTTCTATGCCCTGTGATCTGACCTAGAAAAAGGAGAATTGTTTTCCTATTTCCTGTTCCATAATAAAACATATTTGATATGTTCGGAGGCAATAAATGATATCACTATGTCTTTAGCCCCCATATTTGCTTCCATAATTAATTTCTGAGGAGAAAGAATAGCTCTCTTGTTTGAGCTGTGGCATTATGAGGCACACACTTGAAGCCAAGTCCTCCACCGAGCTCAGGAAGCTGCAACTGAAGATGAACAATGGCCAAACAAGATTTCCCTTTGTACTGGATTGCCCCTTTCACCACAGCCATGCTTGCAGTGCTGTCACTAATTACAAGTTTATGAACTCCAAGTAGAATGAACTCAAGGAAACCTTCCATCAAAACAGGCAAAGAAGCAAGTTCACACAACAAAACACAGTAGAAAAAAAGGTGGTGGGGAAAAAAAATCTATATGCAAGCTACTACATACCTTGTCTTTAAATTTTTAGTAATATTTCATATTCAGATTACAATCTGTGTTTCCCAAGCCAATTATAAACCTACAGCAGGGGCAAGTTCCAATCTCCCATATACCACCGTACTTGTGGAGAACCCCTTTAACGTCAATCTGTGTGATGCACACTAAACCTGAGCTGACATACTTTAAAAGAAAAGAAAGAAAAAGCAATCTCTTTGCACAGCACCAAATTAATTAAGGGACAGACAAATTGGCAGGGAACCCTGGTGGCACAGAATGAATAAAACATCTAAAATGTATCACCAATGTAAAGTATTCTGCACAAACACAAAGGCACAATATGCAACAACAATACAAAAATCCAATTGACCTGCTCCACTGGGGACAGACATGTTCCCTTCCCAGGTGACATTAGCTGTGCAAAGGGAGAGCTGATTGATGGTTCTTGACCTTACTGTACTTTAAAAAAGTAGGAGGCAGAATGTCCCAACCGTTAAACTGGGTAAATCATAATGGTTTTTATCAGAAGGAAACTGCCTGCTAAAACTCATGATGTAGACACAAAACCAACACAAAGTCACTCTGGGAGTGGCCCCTGTATATCCAGAGTGCCTAGGCCTCTGCATGGAAAAATCAGGTTCTCAACCCCGTGAGCACTAAATCATCCACAGAAAAACCCTCCCACTCCTAAATAGCTCCCTCCAAGGCTATGCTTCCCTCCTTAGTCTTCCCGCGACACCCACGTCCTCCTTCAAATTGGCAATGGGACAGCAATGATCCTGCTCCTTGAAGTAGCTGCGATGAGAACCGTGAGCAATGAGAACGCATGTGCCAGGCTTCCATGCCTGTGCCAGGACTTCCACGGTGTCCAACTACTCAGAAATTTGCCACGGAAGAGAAAAAGCAGGTAGATCAGCTGTTTCCCAGTTATACAACCTCACAGAGAGCGTGCCACCGCACCAACGTGATATAGGGAAGCTGCAAAGCCACAGCTGCCAGAGCACTTCTGCCCCTCTATATCCTGGTTGTCCCCCAGCACACCACAGAGGCATTTAGCAGCAGTTAGTACAGTAAGTTAATCTTCACTATATAAAATCTAATGTCTTTATGCTGTTAGAAAAAATTACAGAAATGACAGATCCTTATACATGATTAATAATACACGTGTTTTTAAGCTGTTAATATCAAAATGAAAAGATCGGGTGATCATAGTTTTGAAAAGCATTGAATAGATTTTCTTGTTTTAAGGCTGTTTTCAACTGGAGATGGTCATTGACATGAATAAAGAAAAGGAGCAACTGCTGCCAAGTGAAGTCTTGGCTCTAACTTTTTGTGGAAGTGCTTTGTGGGTAGGCAGCTGAATGGATTGCTACACAACTAGTGTTGCTGGCATTTAATTATTTCCGTTTTTCTGTTCTTTGGCTGCATATTATAGTTTTGCTTGCACAAGAAATGTCAGCTCTGTAAAAGGGAAGCTGTACTGAACGTTGCTTTAAGGTTCATTTTATATCATCCATATGTGTCTCTTCAAAATAGGAATTTCTTTTCATACAGCGGCCCATTAACTCCTTGCTGAACAAGACTGAAAATTAGCTCCTGAACCTAAGGCCCTGTACTGGCAAGGGTCCATACTTGTCAGAATATCTGGGACCATCCACCAATATGTCAGGAACTAGTAAGAATCTAAAAAAACCTCTTCATCCTGAGCCAGATCTAGGTCTTTCTGGAGGATCAGTCAAGCCCTGTGATACTTCGACATGATTAAAGACACTGCCCAAGGTAGCACCTAAGATCTGAAGGATCGCTAGAAGGAGGATCTTTTACTTACTTTCTAAATTCCAATTTAGATGAAGTACAATCTGAAGGTAAGGGAATAAAAGTGAATGTAGTAACAGCTTGTCTGTGTAACCTTTGTCCTTGGACAGAATCAGATCTCTGCACTCAGACAAGTTCACAAGTGACATTATTTTAGGCCACTGGCACACAGAAAGAAGAGCTGCTCACGTAAGACCTGTAGGACAGATTAAAAAAAAAGCCTTATTGGAGCTAGAAAGTTATCCAGGGCTTATTCACTGGGATGTGAATAGCAATATGGAACATCAAAATCAATGAGAGACTATAAAGCCATTTCACCCAAAGGGAAGATCAGAGATCAAAACAGATTCTTCAGCTTGGTAGCCATATCACACAGGGCTACAGATGGATAGGAGGAATACCTAATTGGCTGTAAATGCCCACATCTTGCAGGTGTTTTTAGACTTACTTTCCTTTCCACAGGCAGGGGAATGAGGAGTAGCACCCACCCATGTGGTATCCACTTTCAAGGGGAATACAGTCATAAGCTTAAACATCCAGTGGGGGGGAGCACTTTGTCACCAGCCCACTATCTGGGCTAGACAGGCAAAAGTGCCCTGCAAAAATGTGAACTAGAAAATACTCTGGAAACCTTCTGAAGCACAGTGAGGAGAGCATTACCTGAATAGAGGAAAAAACAGAGCTGTTACAGCAACCACATAAACTATCTACCAAGACAGCTACTAGCAATCCTCAGTGACCTCCTCCCTCAGCTGAAAAAGGTGTGAATTTTGGTGTGATCCGTCCTGAAACAAATTATTTCACAGAGGTTTCCAGAGGGATGCTGCTGCTCCTGGCGGCTCTACTGGGACTGTGAATTTTGCTGAGAGGCTAGAAAAGGCCGATGGTCAAAGAGTACTAGTTTCATGAGCATCATGTTGGAATCCAAGGCAACAACTTCCCTCCTAGGAGACTCTCTCTGAGACAGTGTTGCCATGGTACGTGCCAGGGAGAAAGAACCCAAGTGCTCTTTGGGCAGTAAACAAGTAAAGGCGTTTGTAGTCTCACAACACTGGGAGCTTCCCCTTACCCCTGACAGATGTTTCAACTGTCTGAGGCCAGATTTTAGAGCTGGTGACTTTAAGAAAGCCACAACTATTTATGACAATTGTAAATCTGGCACTTGCGTTTTGAAGACAAATGCTCAATAGCAATAAACACAGCTCTTCAGTGGAGTTAGGAAGGTAAGATTCTGAAATAATCTTCTCTAGAAAAGTTAGTACAATAATACAAATCGAGTCATGATTTGGCCTTTATCAAAAACAAAACAAAAGAAATCTTCTCTCTTTCCTAAAAAACACAACCCCAAAACCCGAAAGAAACATGCAAATCTATAGAAGGAATCTATATTTTACTGAAATTAGAGTAACATCGAGTAAAGAGGGTGCGGAGAGGGAACCAACACACAACAGAAAAAGAAGTTACAAGTAGAGTAGACAATGAAAAATTCTCAACTTACAATGGTAGTTTAAAAATCAAATACAACTTAGAGAAATAAAGTCCGAGACATATAATACTGACAGTATGTTAGAGCTATTAAGAGAGTCAATGGACCAGTATCAACAGGAATGCTGTATTTATTTAGTTTTTGCTACCGTATATAAAAAAAGAAACATCTAAGAAATAAAAGCATTTGGAAAGGAAAAGGAAAATGGTTAGAGGCATGGGAAGATTTCAGATGAAAAGAGACCAAAAAGATCAGGATTGTTTACTTTAAAGAAGATGACTAGGATGAACATATCTGTACAAACCAATACATGGAATACAGAAAATACAGGAGGCATGCCTACTGACACGTTCTCATAAAACAAGAGCAAGGGGAAATCAAAGGAAACTGAAAGACAACACATTTAAAACAGATAAAAGGAAATATTTATAACACAAAGTGTAATTAGCCTGTCAAAGTCATTAGCACAAGATTTTATTGAGGTGCCAAATTTAGTGGGATTCAAAATATGATTATGCATACATATGGATAGTGAGGGCATCCTTAATTATATTTAAACAGAACTTTTTTTATGTTATAGCTCATCATACTTCAGTGTCCAAGTCCACTACTAAGGACAGGAATAGGAAAAACCTGCTCCTATGGGCAAACTCTCCTATAATTATCCAAAGCAGAGTATCTTGTACCTCCTTCTAAAGCATCCTGTACCGTGCTTTCTGTCACACACATGACATTGGACTAGATGGTCCATGTACATCATTTGCTATAGAAATTCTGTTGTTTTTTTATCATAAAAGATGTGCATAGCTAGAAATGGCCTCTGGTATACACATAGGCAGGAAAGGTTCTTTAAGTAGATGCAATATGTTTTATTAGACCAACTGAGTAGTTGGAAAAAAAGTTCTTAGCAAGCTTTTGGGTGCAATCACCCTTCTTCGGGCATATAGACAGATCTTTTAGGGTGCTGGGTCCTATCAGTCCTCAGTGATGACAGTGAGAATTAAGGGTGTTCAGCACTTTTCAAGATCAGCCCCTTGATATAGTAAATGTTGCCAATGGTGGCATTTGTGATGATTCAGAGGACTATAATAATACTAACAACGTTAACACTACTTAGCAGTGACATTGTGCTTTTCATCTTCAAAACACTTTACAGCTTTGAAATGATCTTGGACAGAGCATCAAAAATGCAAGGGTGAAAATATACCCTATATGGATGGAGGAAAAATTTTAACTAACATGTCAAGGTGCCTGCTTCTCCCATTTCACTGTAGGATGTAGATGAAATAATAATGAAGACTGTGCAAAGACCAAATTATTAGAAAGAAGAGCAAAGAAAGGTGCAGACCAATTGGCTCTTGACAGCTTGTGTTGTCTTTGCTTTGTTAAACAGCCAATAAAATCCCAGGCTACGTGACTTCAATATTAAGACCACCCAGTGAGGAGAAGTAACGATTTTCCTCTGAATGATTATACAAACTTCACTATATTCCTGTGACCGATGCTTCTACATATCACCTCTTGCTCTTTAATAATGCTCAGTTTGTTCAGCTTCAACACATTACCAGTCAGGCCTATTTTCCCCTGACTGCAATAGAAATTGTCGCTGTTAGATTGGTTTAATTTTTTTACCCATGCCATTCCACTATTTTAGTGACATTCTGGCAAATGATATTATTATCTTTAAGGCTACTCAAGCAAAAACCAAAATAATCACTAGGTGTCGAGTGTAGGTAAAATATATTAACAAAGATTTTTAATGCCGTGTAGAATTACTGTTTCCTTTAAACAAATAGATTAGCCAATGTGTTCAGAGATAATTAGAAACACATACTAGAAAAGCTCTGCCGCGTTGTTAATAACCTTTTACATGAAGCAGAATCTCCAAAGTTTAATTGATATGACACAAACGTGGAAAGGGTTATTTCCTTTATATTTGGATACATGCTGCCATCTCAGTTATGTGAGAAGTTTTAACAGTATTTCCAAGCTACACTTTTCCCTAAGGTTTTGAAACTGTGTGAAAGAGATCATTCACAACTCACAAAACAAATATGTAAATCTATCATTCCTCTTTTATTTAAGCAGGAAAGTGGGCGCATACTAAAACCAAAAAAGGGAAAACACATTGTAGGGCCAGGTTTCAAGGAACCATGAACCTCCCAATATTCACTACATTATAAACCCAAAGCTTTACATCTGAACAGAGGCTAATTGTTTTCCCAGGGCTTATGTACAAAATGCCTAAAAAGATACTTCATAAGCTCGGCGCTGATTCATCTTTACAGACATTGCCAACTACTGTAGAAGCAAATATTCAGAGAGCTAACTCTAAGCTAAATGCAATGCATTCTTGTTCTCCAAGACAGTAAGACAGTAATTGCCAACTAGTATACTGTTATAAGAATATCAAAACCAAGAAACTAAAATAGCTTTGAAGGGGGAGGGAGGGGTAAATACATCAGAAGCAAGGAAATTTGGAATTAGGAATGTCACATGTACTTCATTCAACCCACAGCGTTTAGTCAAAGCAGCACATAAGGAAGTCTATTCACAGCTCTTAGTTCATGTTTTAGTCCCATTACTGTTGTATTGATAGGAATTATGTCTTCATGACCATGGATGACAATCGCCAAAACCCTGGCAGAGAATCAGAGGTGACAAGTCTGCAACCATCAAAGTTCCCTTGTTTTTTTTCAAAATTAATCAGAGTCTTTGCATTCAGACTGATAACATAACTGCTAAGGTGGTGTGTGAGAGGTTGCACTTGACAGAAGTCTATATCCAAATCACAAGCCCACAAGACACCCTTTCCTCTCCCAAGTAGTCTTTCACCCAGCTTCATTACCATATTTTTCTATTACATCACTGTGTTTGACCATAGAACATTTCCTGCCTCTACCCTTGAACATGAAAGCTCGCCTTCAGCTAGATTAACAATCATCACTCAAGAAGTCAGACTGTATGAAAAGTGTTCCAAGAGCAGCTCCATTCCTTACTCATCCCATTCTCTCTCTCTGAGCATCTGATGTGGCACTTTCTTCAGTAATACCTCATGTCAGTTAACTTCCACTTCCATTCCCTAGCATAGATGGCAAAACCCTACAGTCCCAAATTGCTGGTCTTACCAGGCTAAGACCTCATTTCTACTCATGCTCAAATCAATGAAAAGATTTGCTCTGACTTCAATAGGTGGTGGTTCTATTCTTAAATGTTTTCTGCTACAAAATAAAATGAACTCCTTTGGTTACTGATGGTTTAGGTTGTAGCCGTGTTGGTCTAAGGACATAGGCAGACAAGGTTCCTTGGGTGAATTTGATATCTTTTATTAGACCAACCCAAATGGTTGGAGAATAGTTATTAAGCAAGCTTTCGGGTTCAAAAACCCTTCGTCAGGCTAAGGAAGCTTCAGCAGTTGGTGTGTGCTCTTCCTGGATGGAATGAAAACTTGGTTACTGATTGCATGTCAACAATAAGAAAGCTTAGACAACTCCAGCTTGTACCCCAGCTTGTACTCCTTCTCAATGGATGCCTCTTGAGAAAGAAACACTAAATCAATACTACAATTAATCCAACTACCTAAAAAAGATACAAATACTAAGAGCAACGATTGGCGTACATAAAATGCAGTATCCTTCATCAGCATTATAAAACTACACCTGGCATGAAAGAACCATTAAGTAGTAAAATCTGGAAGCAAGACAAAAAGCAAGGGCTGGACCACAGTCAGATCTTTGTTCATGATAAACCTTGAGTTCATACAACATATTTTGGTCAAAGTTTCATTTCACAATCAGGTTAACTCCCTTGATGTTCACCAGCCTACAAGGATCCCACTGGAAGGAAACTACCTCTTTGCTTTCTCACAAAGTAGCTAACAAAATCAATAAAGCTTTCAGATCTGGTTTGTTAGCCAGTGTTACAGTGAGGGAAGGGGGAAGGCAAAATCTACTTTCGGCAACACTGACAACTTCAGTGACTATTCTCTAATTTGTTTGAGGTTTTTTAATTTCTCACTGACTATTAAACGTATCAACTGTAAGCAGAGTACTGCTTATTCCACAACAGGATTGTGGCTGTGCATCCTATTACAATCCAACACAGAGACTAAAAGTTCCTTGTACTTCAATCCCTTCTTGCATCTATCTACCTACATATAACATTGCCCAGCATCTAGGCCCTCTGCTCCATATAATATTGTTTCACATTACAGTGTTCAAAGAACTGGAAATTATGCTGCACCAACCCCATCCTGCACCATTTCACTTCTTGGAGACAAATTCTTCCTTCAGCTACCTACCCAGGTTGCCATAGTAAGAGATGAGTTACTGCTGCAGGCTTGTACGCTATCACAAGCAGAGATTTGCCTCTACGTAATATCTTTGCCTAAATGTGTAACAGGAACATTTGAACTTTATACTGATCAAATATATATGGCTTGAGAAGTTCTATAATTGTTCTAGCTTCTAAAATATTCTACCTTCAGTGTCAGTCTAATACTGATGCTACTCAGCTGAGAACTTCAGGCCAGAAACTCAGCAACAGCAACCAGTCGCGTATGGTCACATCCTTGGTGGGTGTATATTGATATGGACAGCTATCTGCTTGTTTTCTCAGATAATTTCATGTGCAATGAAGACAACTCATGGGAATAAGGATGCAGGCTGGCAGCCTTGCTCTTTAAAGTGAAGATCTGCCTAAGAACTCCCTTGGCAACACATGAAACAACACGGAGCCAGAGCCATTTGTCTGGGAAGAGGCTTATTCTCACCTGATTGCATGGCCATAAGTCAATAAATACCCTGTTTCAACTGGCCACTGTGTTTGCATTCAAACAGTAACAACTCTAGCAGTTATAGAGTTGAGTTTAGAAGAGCATAAGAATTACAGGCCAGAGAGGATCCTGTTAGATAGCAAACATATTTACAACATTTTTAGCTGCGGTCATATATATTGGAGCAGACAAGGTATTTGTGCAGGTCTAAATACCCATAGTAACTGAACATAATTTAAGCTCTACAATATGACATGCACCTCCCACCTAAGTTAAACTTATTTTTAAAGCCAGTACTGACTCTCAACCAACCACACCTTGCAGTCTTCAGAAGTTCTTCTTGTCCCTAGGAAGAACATGTTATCTCATTTATCCTTCTTTTTGATTATTTTTCACCCTTAATAGCATTGTTAAGTTCCAAAACACTATGAGCCACAAAAATCATTTCTTGCATTCTAGGCAGTAAATTGGAGGCATGTATTTATTTACTTTTCGTTTTAGACTGTTTCATTAAAATGTGAAAAACTTAAAATATATTTTAATGATTGGTAATTTTTGTTTTTGCCTCTTCTGCAGGAAGAAAGACCAAGATCAAAGAACAAACATTGTAGTAATCTCAGATTCTGCCCAAGCAAAGAGCTCCAAAATGATACAAACCAGCAATTATTTCTATAAAGAACAACCTTCTCTACTATACAGCTTACGTAAGCTCATTAAGCAGAATGCACTCAGGAGAACTGATTCTGAATCAGAAATAACATCCAAGGTGATTTGGTTATCAGCCACTGCCTCCTGGGACACTTAACCTTTACCTCATCAGAACAGAGGTAATGAACTGAAATTATGACAATAAACATTTTCCTAAGAAAAAATAACTGACAACTAACGATGGAATACACATGATAATATGTGACCTGGAGATTTTGTATATAAAGTTTGAAATCTTGTTTAATCAACATTTCTTTTTGTAGGAGGTTGAAAACCAATGGAACAGATAAAACAACTCACTGATGCAGATCATTCTCCGATCATTAAACCAACACTAAAATGCAAAGGATGCTTTTCTCATTAAATCTAAATCCTGATAGGATTTCATTCACCTGCTCTGTCTTCTCCTGCTCCTCCTACAAATATTGCGCCCTAAAACAGAGCTTCAGTGCTTTAAAGTTTAGTAATGTGTAATGTAGAAACATTAAGCATAACCATATCCATATAAGAGTGAAACAATTTGAAAAAGTAACCCACTGTGCCATTAAGAAACACCCGAAAACATAGATTGTCAGTGCCTCTGAAATATCTTTACTGGAACTAAACTGAACAGCCAGACAGGCTGTGCTATTACCTTATAATTAGGCAAAAAGTAATATGCACCCAGATGCAAATCTGCAAGGGATCTCTTTTACGTCAATCTTTAAATAATAAACTGAAAACGATTTTTGAGCGACAAATGACAGTACCCAACACCACAGGGACTGAAGACACCCAAATAAAAATATCAGCTACCCAAATGTAGCCAATGGAGTGTTTTCTGAACTTCCCATTTATTTATTTTTACTATTATTTCCTATTAGACGTTAACTTGCTTTTCCAGAATTCAGAAGCAGCCTATATTCCATTACTTACAGAGTCCAAATACCCCAACCATAATCAGGGTCTCCTTCTGCTGGATGCCATACAAACATATACTAGGAGACGGTCGCCATGAAATATATATATTTTCCAGTACACTGTACTTTTTTCAATCCAAGACCATAATTGTCTGGATGTGCAATCAAGCAATCATCACCCGTATTGGTGCTTTAAAAGATTGTTTCACACAGTGCAGAGCTGTTGTTGTTTCCTGTCAAACAGCCTATAAATGCCATTAAGTGAGAACTGGAAGAGTCTTTTTGCTCCCCTTCAATAACTTCTCCTTTAGAAACATAAATACAACAAAGGACCCTCAATCTGCCTTCTGTGCCTCCCTCCTTGAATTTCACTTCAGCCATGTCTGGATGTAATTAGGCAACTAAGACACTCATTTAATTATAAAGGAAAAAGAAAACAAATCATCACACTTTTTCATAGATGTAAAACTTTATTTAAAAATGTTAAAACTTTTGGCTACTTACATGGTTTTGTAAAGCTGGAAGAGAACATAGGTCTCCATGCATGGTAGGTGCGTAAGTAAATAGCCCTGTGCTAAAATTCACCAGCTATGTTAGTCCAGGGTCCATCATCATGTCAAATCCAGGTGCTCAACACTGCAATGCCATGGCTGTTCCCACCCCCACACCCCAGCCTCTCTCAGTTCTACCTGCTCCCCCCTGTCAAACTGCATCTAATTTAACTGAAATGCAAAGCACTTAATCCAACCGTTGAATACTACGAAAGAATAAGTAACAACACGCTCTGTATAAAAAGCCCTTTCTAATGCTTGCCGCCCAGACCTGCCTGAGTTGTCCCATCCTAAATAAGTTCTGCCCACCTTGCACCTAGCATGACCTACCTTCTCTATGCGTGCCCCAGAAGAATCTATGCATCATTCCAGAGTTTGGAAATCAAGCAACACAGTTTTGACTAGAATTTTTCTTCTGAACCGTGCTTTTAACCTTCCTGTGGGCTAGGAATGGTTTCCTCTCTGCCATAACATGCATAGAGAGATGCTTGGGAATCAAGCTCATCTCCTTTGATTTGTTAGTTTTTAAGGTTGCTGCAGCTTTCAAAATGTACCTTTGCTAAATCCCTCAGAAAAAGCGTCACTCCAAATGCTTTACTTTCTAAGTGATTATGTTTCTCCAGCCTCTATTAAGTGCTTTATTTGCATCTTTTGTTATTTTATCGAACTGAGCAGTAAATAAAGAAGACAGCAATGAAAACCTTTTTCAGGTTATAACTGTGAGCCACCCATCCTCCAAGCCATCAATGCACATGACACAGCTGTCTGTGATGGGCCAGCTCTCATGGGAACAAGAAAGCCCTTGCCTGAATTTGATTAGTTGAATGTGACATCATGATTTATAACACAATTTTCTAATTCTAAAGCAGTAATCTATAATGAATTAGACAAGGCTCATATGGGACCTGCTTAGCTTTTAACTGGAAATAACTGCATTATCTTTTTTTTCTTTTCTACTTTTCATGCAAAAAAACCTTGTGATCTCTCTGTTACAACACAAAAGGAGAAGAGTCAATCATGCCTACTAGATTAAAAATTAGCATCAAGTGAAAAAAAAATGTAATAAACAAGAATGACTAGTCTATAAGTGATTTATCCAGGTCTTTCACTAACACAAACTTTTACTGTAAATGCAACAAGACATGTTTTATTCTGCTTAGTCTGTTAATAGTTATACCATGTACCTTTCTTTTAAGAGATATAAAAGCAACAACTAGAGGTGCTGCACAGCTTGAAACCAAAATCTCAGAAAGAAATGCCTCCCTGGGGTCATTCCTTGAACTGAGGCTCAGAAGATCTTGATTTTATCTCCCCCTTACCTGTGACTTGCCTTGTAACCTTGAGGATGTCATTACACATTTATATGTTTCTGCTGGATCCCTGTGCATTTTGTTACTGCAAGCTCTTCAGAGCTTGGGCTCTGACTTGTTATATTTTTGTACAGCCCCAGGTTTGGATGAGGCCTCTAGGCACGAATGTACTACAAAACTAATAAGAGTGGCTGAACACACTGAAAACTGGAAGCCGGACACCTTGCAAGATACAGGCAGTCCTCGACTTGAGACATTTCAAGTTACAATGAACAGCACTTACGATGTTTATAAATTGACACCTTTTTGACTTTCTGACGTTAGTTTTGACTTTATAGTGCTTGATCCGACGCAACACCGCACCAGCGAACAAGTTCACTGTGTCACCCATCTCCCCGGAAACATCTGTCCAAACTTCCCTGGACACTTTAAGAAAGCAGACAAGACTCCAGAAAAACCTGCAGCCAGGACTCCTGAGAAGACTCCAGCCAAGAGCCCTTCAAAAAGTCCAGCCAAGTCTTTCCAAATCAATGTGATTGCTATTTATGATATAAATACATTAATGTAGCTACATTACTCATCTATAATTGAGAACAAAATTCTGGGTTATTTTTGGTGAAAACAGGGTATCGGGCCTTGGTTCAGGAACCAATCCCCCATTGATAACATTGTTCCTATGGGAAAAATGGTTCCGAGTTATGATGTTTTGACTTAAGACGTGGTTTGCAGGAACTAACTGTTGTAAGTCCAAAGACTGCCTGTACTCACTGTGCGCGCAAAGGAATCAAAAGTACCGCACAGCGCTACAGATAAACTTTATAGCAAGCTTTACTGGTTGGAATGGCAATGCGTACAGTGTTATGCTTTTCCTTAACTCACCTTTCTTAAAAACCTGTAATTCAGGGCAGCCAGAGGAAGAGTCTATACAGAGAACAACATGAGCTCTTTGGGACAGGAGCTGCCTCTTCGTTCTGCATTTTTAGAGCAGCTGCTGCAATAGTCCTGTTTCATAATCAGGGTCTTGAGGTGCTATGCTAATAATAGTAATAAAAGCATGTTACAGAACTTGAGCTTGGTCCTTTGCTGGCAGATGGGTTAAAAAATGTAAAGCACTAAGATGAGAGCACACAAACCTAGGCAGAGTCTATGCCTCTTTCTACTGACCCCTTCAGCTAGCTTAGGAGTAGCTTAGATGAGCTCCAGACACACTATTGCATCTCTTTGGTCAGAAATGTTAACCGAGTCCATGCAGGGTTAAAGCTCACCAACCTGAAGGAAAGGAACAACTAGGACTCCTCAGAGGAAGCTGGAGAACAAGCTTATACTTTGCACAATCTGTAGCATCAATGTTATACAAAACCAGAGGAATTTTGAGAACAGGTGATAAGTTAATAACTGAAAAGTAAATATTAGGACTGATGCTCATTTTCATTAAGGCTCTAACAGGCCCTTCACATGGGTGTAAACAATTTATACCCATTTTCAGATCTTACAGGTCCCTTCCAGTCCTACTAGTCTACAAATCTTTCTACACTTTCACAACAGTGCAAGGGACCTTTGTATACATGAGAATCAGGCCCATTACTTTATATTAACCACCTTTTCGAAAAAAAATCACCAAAATATCAGCATTCATCAAACTGCATGCTATGCACAAACATGCTTACGCTGTATATGGCTGCATGCATGTCAGCAATTAATGAAAGTGCCTAAGGAATCACATGCCAGTAACTAAAAAGTTCAGTTTTAACAAAAATGATGTGGATGTTTAACCCTTTCAACGATGCGTCTTTCTTTTTGAGGGGTGTAGGTTGCAACTGTGTTGGTCTAAGGACGTAGTCAGACTAGGTTCTTTGGATAAACCCAATCTTTTATGATTTTTATCTTTTATTAGACCAACTGTTTGAGATGGTCTAATAAAAGAGATCAGATTTACCCAAAGAACCTTGTCTGCCTCTTTCTTTTTAAGGCAATTATCCTAGCACATCACAAAGCACCATGCCAGTGCTCCAGAACACAGAAACAAATCCAAACTGTATCATTAGTAGGCTGCTGTCCACAGAACCATCCATGAGCCACTAAACTCACTGCCCTCCAGAGCCATTCTTATTTTATTCACTCTTTCCATATGGTTACAACATGTTAAGTAACGTCTGTTTTATTAGCAGAATTCAGGTGAGCACCATAAAAATTTGCCTCCAACAAGGTGAAACTTTTATCTGTGGATTTCTGTATTCACCTAAAGAAGAAAAAAGATAGACATGTATTATGCAGTAGCTGTTCCCAAAATTATTTCACTTGCACACTTATAAGCTTAGTAGTGTTTTCCATCTGTTTTCAAAGAATGTCAGATAATAAATTAGTATTCCAGCTTCTGTTCTGCAAAAAGGCCCGTGCATTCGTTCCCCGATGTCTCCACCCATTTCAGCCGTCAGTCCTGATTGATTATCCCAATAGAACAAACCAAACAGACCTAGATACGCTTCAGTAAATTTCCCCTCTTGAGACTGATTTACATTTAGATTTGTGATATGCCCAGGGATGCAAATAGCAGCCATTTGGTCTCCAACCAGCCCCTGAGAGAGGAACTATTCTCAGGCATTAGTAGCTGCACTTAACATGATCCAGTTATTAACAAAACGATCTATACGGTTGTGTCTTGTTAAGAACAAAAATGCTGCAACTATTAAAAGGGAAATTAGAAAATAAAATGCTGCCAAGTGGAAGCCAGAATAAAGGAATGTAAGAAACAATGCAGGTATGAAAGCTGTTAGGAAAGACAGCACATGATCCTAAAAGATAAGGAATATCTATGGGCCCATTCCCTGAAAAGGGCAAGGTTCAAGTGATTATGTTTCACTAGCTTACACGTTTTATGTACTTTCTGAGCCTTCCTTGTATTTTAATCACTACAAAAAGCATAAAATTAAAAAAAAAAAAAAAAACCCAACAGCAAACCACATTAACTGAACGGCAGCTAGTAGGAAATTCAAAAGCAGTGATTGATATTGCCAATTGTCAGCCTCATAAAATGTTATACTCCTAAAATACTTAAACTTATGTAAAGACTAAAAGCATTAAGAGAAAAACAAAAGAGAGAAAAAAAAATGTGCCTGTTTTCCTGGAGGGAGTTCATGTATTTCCAACTGTGTGGTGCCTAGTGAATGATAGTTATAATTACGTATTAGAAGCTGGAATAACAACTGAATATACAATAAATGTACATGTAAGAAATAACTAAAAACTATGAAAAAATATCAACACATAAATCAAACTGCTTCACAGTACTTAAAACATAAAAGCCTAAAGGCAAATTGCCAACTGAATGAACCGAAAATGGATTTTAATTCCCCCGTGTACACCACTGTATTGTCTGATTAGACTACTATGAGTACAGACATCTTAATACAGATTTTGATGGGGAGCAGTCAGGCAGTACTGGTTAAAAGCTACTCTTCTCTACTGCTCCCAAGTCTTTGCCTCCTTGCAGCAGAGACAATGCTGATCTTGAAGCCTGGTGTCAGATCCTAAAGCGACACTGGTCGATGCCCTAAGCCACTGGCTTCAGATCAGGTACCCCAGCTCATCCCTGTAGGATGGCGAGCCCAAGGCACAGACATGGTGCTAAGAGAATCTATATCAAGTCCAGCACTGCCTTTTATAAGTGCAGAAGCACGGGGATGGTTCATATGGAGCCATTCAGTTGCTCACAATCAGTGATAATTGCTGGGGATATACACTAGGATAAAGGCCTCCCTCCTTCCCAAAGACATCTTCTCTAGAAACAGAAGCCAAATTGCAGGGAAAGGGAGGAACTGTCAGGGGTAAAAACCAAAAAAAAAGAAAAGAAAGGAAAAGAAACCAGCTTCCCCAAATCTCATCAAAAGGTAATTTTCATAGAAAGCAAAGGAGAAAACACGAGTTCACCTTCATGGATGAAGATACTAGGGCTGGAGTGAACAATTCAGCCAACGGATCATTTAAAACAGGGGTGTCTGATGCATTTGGCCCCAAAGGCCAGACCCAAATTGCAGGGCATCAGGTAAAAGTACTCATAAATTATGACTTGCAGTCACTGTACCAGATCCATCAGAGCAGAAAGCATGAGATGGCCTATAGCTCCTTCTGAACCCTCCTCTTTTTCTAACCATTCTGAAGTCTTCCTGACTGGCTCAAAGCATATAGGTCCTCATGTAGCCTACACATCCACATTCCTATCACAGGCAGAATCAACATATAGAGGAAATAACCATAAAACCAGTGTATAGAATAAATAATCCACGTGCCCTAAAGACCTAGTTGCTAGAAGGTAAGAATTTATCATGTCTACCATGTCTTAAAAGTGACCAGTAAAATAAACCTAATCTGTGGAAAAAACTTTTTTTTTTCCTAGTGAAAGCAGAGTGCTAACAAGTTCAAGGAGAAATCTCTTTTCTTCAAGATCCAGAAGCCATGCATCACATGCTGGTTCAAATAAAAGGGCTTTAAGAGTTCCTTCCCTGCAAAGACCTGCAAGTATAGCTCCTATGATCATGTTGTCATCTCTGAGCAAACAGTGTGCATGTAAGTTGGCTATACATGATCCATAGCGCATCTATGCACAATTCTGTTTGTATGTGTCACTCACAAGAAACAGGTGGAATGGCCCTTCCTACCCATGCTGCTAGAATGAAATATGTTCCTGTCAAACCCAGTAAGTACCTTAAGCAGTGCAATGTCAATTCCATTTTGATATCAATCAAGGTCAAAGCTAGAAGTTGTATGGTCGATAATCCATTACTCTAATGAAAATACTCTTCCTTTCTGGCATGCTCCTGGATGCTGAAGAGTCTGAGAAGGGATTATAGATTATTTGTGTATTTATCAATGGCCTTTGAGAAGCTGAAAGTAGAGATGGCCAAACTTTTTTCCTGAAACCACCAGTTGTCCTTTCAACTTTAACTGTGTCCAGTGCAACTAACACTACCATGATTTTGAAAAAGGGGGGGAGGGAGGGGCTAGACATTTCATTTTCTATAAAAAAAAAAAAAGTTGTTTCATATTGAAATGCCACTGAAGCTTTAAAGAAAACACATACTTTTGAATGTAGAACTTCAAAGCAGAGACACTTGCATCTTTAAATATAGAGCTGCGATTCATAATCTTAAGAAAGACATTCTTTAGAAAGTCATTTCTCTGGTGCTTCACATGAACAGAGCGGTGGTGAGCATATTAGGCTGCATCAGGCAGAAGATAGGGTGAAGTCACACCTTAGAGATTTCATCTGACCAAGTAGATTATTGTCTTCAAAAGATCCTTCCTCACTGAACCAGTTAGTCTCTAAGGTGCTACTATGCCCTTCCTCCTGCCATTTCTCTGGTATGGCTCTTCAACTGCGGATGGTCTTAAGACCAATAACATGGTCTTAAAAGAGTCTTGTTAAAAAGAGAGGTTCCAGAGTATACTGCAGAACAGTAGTAAATCAATCAATATATCCATCCAATAGCTTAAATTAATGATTTTTTTCCTATCATTGGGCCTTGAAAAATATTTATTTGTATTATAATTCTGCCCCCACCCTCCAAAACATTATCTCCATTTTCTGTTCCTTCACAGGACGACTGCCACAGAGCAGACGCAAAAAGAACTCCCATGTGTATTGCTGATTTTCAGTATTTTAATCAACTTACCCATTTCAAAATTAATATGTTCCAATATACACCTCCAGGTCCATTTCTTTTTTCTCCAGAGAATGGCAGTGTTATAGACACTACAATAAATTAGTGCCATCTAGTGGAGTTCAAAGAATTTCATTTGGGCCAAAGCCTTCAGCCATACCTGCCTCTGGTGGTTCTGTCTTTAATTTATGACCCCTTTAAATATTAAGATGACCTGGGAACTGAAATACCCCAGTAGAGCTTTTCTGCAATGCACACAGCTGATCAATCAAATACAGTAGCAGAATTGCTACGGTAGCAGTTTTACAGCCTTCCCCATGTTCTAGGACAGTGGTTTTCAACCTTTTTTCATTTGCAGACTCCTAAAACAATTTGAATGAAGGTGCAGATCCCGTTAGAGATTCTGAATGGAGGTGCAGACCCTCTGAATTGCAAGTGTGGGTATTCCCATAGTTTTGACTGATCATAGTCATCTTTCACAGACCCCTTAGACACAGTGTGCGGACACCCAGGGGTCCACAGACCACAGGTTTGAAAACCACTGTTATAGGAGAATGGAGAAGCAGGAAAGTAAGACAAGGTAAAGTATCTGATTCCTGCTCATCTGTAAAGGTTTGTGAACCCACCAGCAGTCAAACTGCAACCAGATAAACTAAACAGGGGCCAGAAATTAACAGGGGCCAAGTCTGTTATTATATAAAAGACCAAACAGCATACGATTTGTAATTACGTTGTTTCAAAATGTCCCAGAAGTGAACAAAATCTAGGAACAATCCTTCTGCTACATCTTATGCTACCTAAAAAAGAAATGGCTGTTTTGTGCAATTATACAGCTCCAGATGGTAGCCCCTCTCAGAGGTGTAATATCCCCTCCAAGTATATCAAGAACTTAACACATTCCTGCACGTCCAGTAGATTCCCGCAATTCAATACCTTTTAAGAGGAACATCTCAACTGATCTGGAAGGCCCAGTACATAATACTCTATATGCCACTAGGGAGGAAAGTTCAACTTTCAACTTGTGTAATCCTCCACCTACATTTGTCTTTTTTATTCATCTTCCCATGCTCCCTGTCCCATTAGAACTCACCCACCCATCTTAGCTAGTCATAGATGCTTCATTGAAACCGATGTCAAACTAGTCCCTTCTGGCATTTCCCAGCTTCTGCTAAGATCTAGGACGGCTGCTATCTTAGTTCATTAGGTTGATGATGCAATGTCTCATTTCTAACAAGGCATCTTATCTTTCAGAATTTAAGCTCCTAATACATTGGCCAACTGTGGGAGGAAACACCATTACGTTGCATTCCTTTCAAGTACAAAGGATGAAAATTCATCATTCTTTTTCAGACATCTCACAAATTGACAGAACACCAAGGAAAAACATTGCAGAAAAAAAGAACCTTTCTAGACTTTCTATCTCATC
>NW_005842202.1:1211123-1233938 GCF_000455745.1 Alligator sinensis | reverse complement strand
CTTTCCCTAAACAATAAATCCATCTGAGCACAGTATATGCTTTATGGCTATTAGCACAAAATAACCAAACCATGGAAACTCTCATGACCTACCTAAGACCCTAAGACAAATGAAACATGATTAAATAATTCTTTTGCTGGCAAAATAATTAAGAATGCAGAAATACTTCCAGCTTTGCTTCAAATGTCAGGCATGACATACAGCTGAACAGTCCAGCAGACATGCTTTACCCCTGAAATTTCCAGGTGGGTCCATGTGCCGCTGTGGCAATTTATGAATAGACTGTTGGCAAGTGATGCCTCTCAACCTAGTATCCTACATACCTAACTGTGGCATACAGTAAAAGCTCAACAGAGCTATTAAGGTGAAACCAGTCTCTAGTTTGACATGCCTGTCTCCCAGTAGAACCAATGATCTTGTGTGGCTGACATATTTTTTCATTGGTCTAATAACCCTTGATTATATATAGGTATGCCCTCAACTGAAATTGCACTTCCCAAATATTTAAACTTTGCAACAAAGCAAATTACATCTTCTTAAATCCATTCACAACTGTTGTCCAAAGATTGATAGGTCCCCTTGCAATCTCTAAAAAAAACCAGAAACGCCTTTCAAACAGGCCTCCCATTGAAGTATACCCAATGAAGTAAAACTGACCAACCATGACAAAACAAAGTCCATCAAATCCTTTCATTTCCTAACGTTTACAGAGATTTTTTTTTAATGGGAAAGGTTCAACCATTGTTACAATCTTCCAAAAACACTGCTCTTTTATGTTCTACACCTTTCCTTTCCTTTTTCATGTCCTTTTGATAAGGTATTGAGCAGAATTTACAGTTCTGTTGGAATCTGACATTGCCGCCCTGCAAGTGCTTCTGCTACGGCCTGTTCTACACCCAGTAAGATTATAAAGGAGTCTCTGCTTGTATTTCTGTGTAAAACTTACTACTGTTATTTACTACAAAGGTTGGATCTGGGACTACACAGTCTTTTGCATGTTTCAATAATGCAGCTAGACAAATGCCCCTGTATGCAGATGTGGTTACCCGACTTCTACATGTTGGCAGAGCTTCCAAGACATAATCTACCTTCAAGTACCTTATCTTGTAAACAAAAATAAGATTGGTTTGAATTTTACCCTGAGGAACATTTGATTACATATTAGATCATAAAAGTAAGCCTTGTTCAACTCATTTTAAACAAGTACATGTTTGGGTTGAATAGGATTCTCCATCTTAATGTGTTTCCTTTAAAAGATCATTCTTTTTTCATGCCTACATTGTATGTTTGCATTCACTGCATACAACATTAAGTATATGATGAATGCATTACAATGTGACAGTCTACTGAAAAGTATTTGGACTTAAATATTTTGAGAAAACAGGTTTCCCTCGCTTTATGTGGGTTCTGTATCTGGAAATTCGCTCTTATATGATGACCCTTTTTATACCAAAAATTTGTTATATGTGAGGTAAATTCACTCTTATGCGATTGGTGTGGTGGAAGCCCGCAGTCAGCTGCTTTGTGCAGTGCATTGTGGGAGTGATGCACAGCAAAATATAGTCTCAAAGCCTCCCTCAGCTACCCCCAGCCTCACCCCACTGGTGTTGGAGGGTGATGAGAGTCCTGTGCCTGTTGATTCTCCTATGGATGTTACCCTGCCTGTACCTCCTACCAGTGATGCGGAGTCTAACACGGAAGACCCTTCGCCACCCTCCTCACACCAACTAAACATTTACCACCGCCCTGTGCTTGTGTGCACTGTCTGCTGTTGGTGAGTACCAAAATTGTCATGTGAACGTAATAGAAATGGGTCTGGAGGTCAGTACAGTCCAGGTCTTGGAACGTATCCCTATTTGTTACATTGTAAAGTGGGTTCTCTTTATGCAAATTTGAGTTAGGCATCATTTTCCAGGAACACATGTGCAGCATAAAGCGAGGGAAACCTGTAGTTCCAGGTGTGGTAAACCACCAGAAACAAAGGAAAGGAGACTATGGATCCAAATGTCTACAGTTAAGGGGTTACTTATCAATCTGAATTTATACACCTGGCAGATTCAAAGCACCTGGGAAGCAGACCTGTTTCTAGATTCCCCTCCAAACCAGAACCAACACAATGGTGTTTCTTTCTAACCAAAGATGCACACATACAGAGCAGTACCAAAGTAACTGCAGTGATTTCACTACTTATTTTTGATTCAGACTTGTGTAACTGAGACATGCATCTGGCATTGGGTCCACTGATCAAGATCTCTGATGAGATATAAAAAAAAAAACAGACCTCAATAATAAAAATGGAAGGCAATTTCAATGGCATCTCTCCAGCAATCAAAATAAATATGGTAGTCTCTTCCAGAGAACTGACAAATGAAATAAAAATCCAAATACAACTAAAGTATATATCCAGTTTTTAACCCTGAGATGGCTGTCTCCGAGTAATGGAGATCCAGGCTTCTAGATAAGCACACAATTAGTTTATTTTGTTTTCCCATGGTAAAACATTATTTCATCATGAATGAGATCACACAAAGAAATATACTCTCAACTCAAACCATAAAGGCATGTTCATATTCCACGTTTTCTCAAAAATGGGAGCTGAGTGTAAACTTGTCAGTATTAAAATTCATCATTAACATCAAAATGGCTTACAAAGCATATCAAACTCAACTGTAATGTTCATGGAGTGAGCACAAGCGACCAACACAATCATTCCATCTCACTGGGGTAAGCTATGTTCTCCTCCATTCTTATTCATATTTTTCCACACACTGTTTTCGCTCACTTTGCAAAGGCATAAATGACTGCAACAAGACAGAACACAGTGAAAAATCAGGCGCCATCTATATTTATTCTCTTAGGCACCATGCTCTTTACAGTGCCAAATATAACTAGCAGATAATACTCTAGAGGTAAATAACCCCACGTACACCAACACACACAAAAGTTACAGCAGAAGATTTAACTTTTGTAAAGGTTGCAACGGATAAAATGAATAAGTATGCATGCTACATACAACATTCGGAGTACATATTCATCCTGAAATATTTGTTCTATAGTCTCATTTTTAGGAATATATATTTATCTCAACATTATTTCCAATACTGAGATGTTCCAGGAACAAAACAAAATTTAAAAGGAGCCTACACTTAACAATGCTCTCACTGGCTCAACCCTAGTTTTTTTTTTTTAATTAATCAAATATATAAATGAAGGTATTTTAAAATGTTTCCCAATCCGGTGCAATGTCAGGCAGAGATATTTTTAGTTCTAATCCATTTAAAGTGCTAAATTCCAAGGGAATCAGCAGCACTGATTCACTCACTTCAACTAGATGCTTATGGTCCCAGCACTCAGCCACAGTCTTCAAGAACAAGGGGATGAGATAAAACCATTTTTGTGATAAGAAAACATTCTTGTTCCACTTTTTTCTTTTTTTTTACTTGGAGCTACTTGTGTATGCCCAATAAATAATGAATTACAACTGCATTTGCAGACAAAAGACATAGCAGAGATAAGTAAACAATGCAGGGCCTGAACACAACACAACTACAGTGTAGGATTTACCATTTTGATCTCAAGGCTCATTTGCATGTACTAATTTAAATCCATAAGAAGCCACTGTTATGAATCTCCAAAAGCTTCTTATTCTACTTATTGCATTAATTATTCTGTAGACCTGGTGGAGTAATGGCACAGCTGAACTCACAGCAGGCTACAGAGCAAGAAGAAAATGGAATCCTTTTTTCTTGGACGCTAGCAACAAAAATTATGATTTCCCTCCCATTTGGCTTGTGGTTAACTTCTGGGTTGTATTCATGACAAAACTATATTCTTCATCTATCTGGTTTTTCCTTTGGCCCAAGTGACTTTAAAAATCCATACATAACAACATTTCCACATGTATAGGTTAGCAGTGAATTCAGCTGTTACTTCCTGGTTTAGGATTTTTCAAGCAGGTGTAGAAGCAACCAAAACAGAGAGAGATCCCATTGAAAATGCTAAGAGCTCTAATTCAAAGAGAGGCAAGTACTTTTCATCAACAATATTATTAAAAATAGTATACAATTTATTGTGCCAGCTTTTCCTCTTCTCTCATTTTACGCAAGTTGAATATTACTATTTTTAGCACTGATGTGACACATCAATTTAAAAATTACACACTTCTGTCTGAAAGGGGTTTTTTTCCTGCTATTGTTAACATAGCACCTAAAATCACAGTTACTGTAAAAGAAGTGATAAATATTTGAGGTTTGTTACTCTGTGCGTTTACTATATGTTGTATAATCAGCACTGATTGCTGTGGTCCTCACCAGATCCTGTTCCAAGTGGTAGGCACGAGTCTACAGTCTTGTCTTCTCTATTTAAAAATTTCTGTAGTACAGCATGTATTTAAAAAGCACATATAAGCACCTATGTAGACTTGATGAAAATAAAACAGAATTTTCACTGGCAGCACTGTAACAAAATATCAAATCACTATTAATATAAAAGTAAAAGTCTATGAAATATTGAAAATACGGTCCTTTTATTTGTTAAATGTTACTGCAGTTTAAGTGCAAGAATTGCTTTTGTTTTTTATTACCAAGTAAAAACCCTAATTTTTTCAACATGTAGAGCAGATTATCACATCTCACTGCAATTCTTGTTAACCTATATAAAAACATCATGCATGATCAATTTGAAAATGTAAATGTACTCTCATTCAGCTATTCAAGTATTATGAAAAACGTAAAACTGCTGAAGGTCTGATCTCAGAGGAGAAGGGAAAGGATGGAATCTAAGATCAGTAACCATTCTTTGTACATGCGTATCCAACTACTGAAAGGCAGTTAAGGACACGCATCCAAGCAAAGAGTTTGCCTCCTAATAATGAGCAAAACTATGCAAAAACCAACAAAAACCTTGCACTCATCAAAATGCCTCTGCTTCATATGGATACTGGTAAAAAGTCTCTGTTGTGAGAGAAATCAGTTTTAGGGGGCCTAAACTAAGTAATTTTGATTTTTCAAAACTGAAAACCATTGTAGCTGCTTAGCCTCATCTCACATTAGCATGAAACATCAAGTCTCACTTTCCTCCCACGTGTAGAAGTAAACCCACACAAATGGCAGCACGAATAATATCTAACATTTATGTAACACTTTTTAATCCATAAATCTCCAAAGTGTTTTGCAGAAGAGCTCAATATCATCATCCACACTTTACAGATGGAAAATTTAAAGTACAGGTAGGGAACCAATTAGCCCAAGTCCTCCCAGCAAAGCAGACCCAGTTTTCAGCCAGTGCCCTATCTGGTGGTCCTTGAACATACTGCTCCCTCGGCTCAGCTTAATAAATGCAGCGTCATCCACATGAAATCTGGAACCAGAAGTAGCGTAGACAAAACCAGAAGCAGCAACAGTGCAGGTGCCTTAGTGCAAGGCACTCTGGACAGAGCTATCTTGGGTAATTCTGTGAAAGTCACCTCCCAAACCATGTCATACAGCTACATTAGAGTAAAATGGCAGCATAATAATTAATTAGCTCTGCTTCTCTCATCATGACACTGCCTGGCACTATGGGAATATTTTGGTAGGCCAGCACTCCAGACTCCCAACCCATCCTGTGCCGATTTCTGTGTCATCTGCTGCACCTCCATTGACCATTAGTTTGTTACTGCCTACCAGTGAAAACCATTTCAATAGGCCAGTGTTTCCCAACCTTTTCCAGCCCAAGGCATATTTACATTAATAAAAATTTTCTGCAGCACTATGTTGCCCTCCCTAAATGCAGTCTGTTGAGCACACACAGACAAAACTCTAATTAGGGTCGAGACTGACTTGACAACTCTGAATCCAACTGGCCCTAAATCACGTATAAAATCTCTACTGCTTGGGGAAAGGTGCCGAACTTGGGAGAGAAGAAGCAGAAGATACTTTCAGTGAGGGAAAACTCCCTCCCTGCAGCCTGCCCACTTTTTTGGTCTTTCAAATTCATTAGAACTACTGGAACATATCAATCACTAAAATCTCCATTGGTAACTCATTACCACGTTCTGGACCAATTCTTGAGTTGCTGTTTTAAATTCAGAACGATGCAAATACAAAAGATGCAGCTCTGCTGTATAGCATCAACACATCATAATACTCTACTTTGTATGGCAGCCATCACTACAGCAGCTGATCTACTCACCCCAAGGAGACAGCAAACTGTATGGAAATAACAAGTAAGCAGTAACAGTACCTGAGCTTATAAATGCTTTATGCTAATTAGCAACCTCAAGTGAGGGAAGGAAGAAACCTGCTATTTCTAATCCCTCTAGCTGGGGAATAGTGACAGGTTAGAGTAGGAAAAGGTGAGTGAGCTCCAGAAAAGCCAGTAAAGCTTTACAATACCACGCAGCACAACAAAGCAAATGACTGCATTTCATAGACCTTTGTACAAATGGTTGCCAATGAAGTCAGAGCACTGATCTCAAGGACCTAAGAGATCCCTTCCAGTCCTGGATTCTTATGGAGATAACCTGATTGTGACAACAGGGATGTTGATGGGACCACTCAAAAAGCCAGGCAATGACAAAAGCTCATGATAACCCAGATCGGTTTAATCAAAATGCAATAAAATGATACATTATTTTCCTACACGCTATTAGAACCATGGCAGGTCAAATAATAAATAGTAAATACCTTATTGTGCTTAGTAATATTTTAAGTTAAGTGGGGAGGGGGTTCCCCCTAAAAAATATCAAACCACTAGAGAGTATATAATAAATACTAAAGGCCATAGAAACCCTGCAGCCAAGCAGTAGGAGGCATCCCTCAGATCAAAGAGATTATATGTTCCTAAAGCATTTAAGAAAGTACGGAGTCATTTGGTATGTTTGTTCACAATCCTCAAAAACATATTATAATTCTAAGAGATTACGTTTTGCAAACACCACAATTAGAATACATTTATAGTGGTTCATTTTTTACACTTTGCAGGTTTATAACATTTTTAAAGAAATAGTACAACTGACCATAACTGTTGATTATATTTTCCTCAAACAATATACAGAAGTATTTGACAACTGTGATGTTTCTTCCAGTATTAATTCACTAGAAGAACCAAAAATGTAATTATCTGACAGAATCGGACATATTTGGGGTGTTAGATTCAAAATTCTATACTGTATATTTGTCATGACGACTGTTATAAACATATATGCAAATAGTATTGAGAATCATGTATAAACCAACTAAAAGGAATGTAAACACAGGGATAAATAAACATGGCTTTGAAATGCATACAAGAGTCAGCTGGATACATTGTGTATAACAGTACTTAAGCTATTGTAATAATTCAGTAAATAAATATATATAAAGAGTAATACATGCAAATATAACTGCTTACTTATCTGATTCTGTTTATCTAATAGTCCTCAAGATTTTTTTTAAGCCTACAATTGCTCTTAACTCACACACACTATTTGTATTTCTCACTTTTGGTATTTTGACTATACAGTGGTAAAGATAGATGGGATAAAATAGTAATGGCACCTTGAAGTGGGCTTTTTTCCCCCTTTTGATTAATTAATAGGCAACCATGGATCCTCTGGATCACAATATACACGTAAGAGAAATCTATGAGCATCACACCAAGACCTTTGACATTTATGCCTAGGCAAGAGTATGGAGGAGTGGAGGCTGCCCAAGACCTACTTAAACCACTGAGACAGAATCTAAAGGCCAGAGGACCGAGTGCAGACATTCAGTGGCTCGATGACTGTAGCTTCTGCCAGAGAGCAACAGATAAAAACTGCTCCGGACTGCCTAATGCCGCAGCAAGGACACGCTTATGTTAGGGGGACGTCCCTTAGCCATTCTCCAACCAAGGAGAACCCACAAGGCAGCGGGGGTCAGGGTTTCTGGACACCCTCTACTCTCCTTACTCTGGAGGTTGCAACATTATGGTGTTTCATAAGAGCTATCCCACCAGGAGTAGCCCCATCACGTTGCCAGTCAGATGCAGAGCTTGTGTGTACTATGAAACCATTTTCTTTACATACACTGTATTATGTTACAGTATACCCTGCAGTGATGTATGTACAATACAAATCACTTAATTCTGACGAAACAAAAGAAAAAAATACCACTGAAGACCCTCATATGTCTTTTCCTCTTTCCTAGAGGAATAGCAGCACAAAAATGAGACTCCTAATACTTTCCCAACATTAACTGTACCTGTTCAACTGAAAAACAAACACCACATATTTTACTATTATAAAAGACAACAACAAAAGCATCAGAGGTTCAGTTCCTGTGATTAATTTCTGGAAAGACTCTCTCAAGTTCAAGCAGCTTCACCCAGAATCAGAATATCAAAGCTCAAGAATTTTTCTGCAGTCTGTAATTATTCAAAGGAGGATAATTATTTTTTAAACTCCTACAAATGTACATTATTTCATTTGCAACCTTGCCAAATTCACATTAAAAAGAAAATGATAATTTTATAGCTTGACTAAACTAATTAATGTCACCACAAAGAAAGACATCAAACCACTAGGTAGCAAAAAGTTAAGCAAAGGAAGCATGTCGTTTTTCACAGCCTAGCTGTTACTGATCAATAGTAGTCACTGTTGGTTATTGATTAAACACAAATACATAGGTTTTTTCTCTGCTTTTATGGGTGTATATAATAATGATATTTACCATTTGAAAAAAATATTCCTTGATAGATTCCTTTATTCTACATACAAATGGAAAAAAAATAATATAGATACATGGCTATACCAGCACTCATCTCCACTTAAAACAGTAGCTGTTGGCAAGGCTATGGCCCATAACCCAGAATGGACTCATTCTTCCCATTATACCACAACCTTGTTCAAACCTTAGTTTCACCACAGATAAAGGTATATTGAGAAAAGTAGCCTGGGAGAGAGATCGCCCTCTCCAAAAAGTGGTTACCACTCCCAAAACTCACATTTTAAAAACTCAAAAAAAAATATGACTTCATTTCCTTGCAAAAAAAAAAAAAAGCCTCATCTCAACCATCAACTTGACATTTTTCTGCCTCCTATAAGAATATCATACATAAAAGTAACAGCAAACCCAAGATTTTCCTTTTCTGGACCTGCAATTTTAGTAAAAGAAACAGAGACAAGTATAGACAAGGGGCCTTATTCAACACTGCAATACTCCACTTTAATACCAGAGCAACACAGTTGCACTTGTATAAAACTAAAGTAATTGAGTGGTGAATCAGGCCTAGAAATCTATTTTCCTCTGAAAAAATAGGTTGCCTGAAAAAAAGTCTCCCGAATCGCTACATATTGCACATCTTCCACAAGGACGGTGGCTGAGAAACCCACAGTCATCAACACAATAGAAGGCAAAGATAAAACATCACACACATCACCAGTATGTTACTGCAATTCTTTCTTACATGATAAGATAACCCAAGGGCTATTTGTGCAGGTACCTTAGCGTATCTTTAGTGCTATAGATTACATCACACAATGATGAGCCCCTCCTCTCTTAAGCCTGCCCCCAGAACTCGGGCTCCTTACAAGCTAGGACTGCTCCACATGAAATGCAGTGACCAAATGCGACTGTTCTTCCACAAAACACTGCACTAATTCTCCTGCATTCAGTCTTTCCACTTGAATGGAATAAAAACCCTTTTCAGCACAACAATTACAATTCCCCCCTTTTTTTCTCAGGCACACTATGGGACTCCTCAGAGCATGCACAATGCAAATAAGGCAAACTTCCTTTCAAAGAGTGATTAATATGCAAAGACAGCCTGCTTTTTTAGAGGGATGTGAAGAACCACCAACAAGCATTTCTAAACTCCGAGGTTTCTTCAATTATTTCCACTGTTTATTTCTAAACATAAGATTATGCAATAACACCAAACATTAGGACCTATTTGCCAATATTATGTAAACAATGCCAAATTGGCTGTTTCAATCTTTTGTATCATATTGAAATCTAGGCTCCACTTCCTTAGCTATGAACACAGTGGCAAACCTAGTTTTTCAACTGCTAATCCTTAATGATAGTACTGTTTGCTTAAAAATGACTACATTTAAACCCAGAATGAACTGAGTACCTTCCTTCCTAAAAGTCCAAAAATTTCTTGAAGGCAAAGAACTTCACAAGTCACAAAACAGATCTAAGACAATACCATTCATTTACTAAGCAGTAGTAATTTAAATGACACGTAATAATGAAGACCTTGCTGCTTAATTAAACATAAGACACTTGAGACAATTTCTTAAAATGTTGTTTCGGAGTGCTTGTTGATCTTTGGACAAGATACGTGAGAAATGTAAAGACCTATTCAGAATCTGAGACATCGTTTTTTCTATTTGCATGAATAAAAGTTTCACCACCCTCTATTCTTCGTCTCTTGTCACCTTGTCAACATCACTTCATCTATACAACTAGGCCAGGACCCTCCTGTGGCATGAACTTTCCACTTCAAGCACCAATAAACCATACTTTGCCTAAAATGACCTCAAACTGTAGCCTGAATATGTTAGGCGACTCATTTCTCATTCTAAACCCTTTTGAGTTCTTTACGGGCTCAGCATCCTTTAAGTATCCAGACAGTTTTGAAAACTTTTTCACCCCCCACTTCAGACTCACACCTCAAGTTAGTGATCGAGTAACTTTGTGTTAAGCCTAAAACAGTGACAGAAATTACAGATACACATTTATCTTTCTTTGACACTTCCAGGTTGACTCATGCATCATTCGCTATAAATCAAGAGTGCAACTGAAGCTGAAATACTTAAACTATTGGCCATTACATCTATTTTTATAGCCACAATCAGCATTCAACAAAATCAACAATTCCTATGCACTGTATTGGCCAAATCATGAAAATATGAAAAGTACCAATCCACCTTGATTTTGCATGACCCAGTTATTATAAAATTTAAAAAAAAAGCTTTCACCTCTAAGTAAAATATTGTGGTTTTTTTCCCAGAAAAGATGTGAGGGTAACAATATCTAGAGTACATAAACAAAATATTGCAAAATCTTTCTTAAAATTAATTTTCCCTACCCTTGTGTCCTAAAATTATTCTGCTTGCTTGATTCATTGTGTGGGTTTTGTCCAAAGGGTGTGAACCAACAAGCGCTTTCCATACTAACAGCTGACAACTATTCTTGCTAGTTTTCTTCTTTTTTTTTTTAGACCTGTGACTAACACTGCAAAAATCTTCAATGTTAGCAAAGCTTAAAAGGAATGTGTAAGACAAAAGATTTTTATTGTCACCCAGCCTAATAAGAGGCAAATCTCAAGGGATGATATCTCTTGGCTGTTCTTTGAACAATGAATTACAGTTCAATATTGTCAGACGGAGAAAAGCAAGCACAAAAGTCTAAAAATATTCATATTGAATTCTTTTTAGTAAAACATCCTTACAAAAAACACTATCTATTTTCAAATAACTATTTAGCAGAATATTCACTTCTTGCCACATATTCCATTTCCCAAAGATTTGATTTGAATTGTGTTTTGAAAGTTCATATATGACTTAACTGGCTACCATCTTGAAAGGATGTAAAAACTAAACTATCTTATGACTTATGTAACAGAAGAGATATGGACTTTGAAAGTTTTTTATTCTTTGTTCTATGGAAAAAATCTAATCGGAATTTGGCTTAGAATAGGAAATCTCTTTTATGGATTTTTTTTCTTCACAACACTCTACCTAACTTGGGGTAAATCAGGACACCCTCGATCCTCCAGTCCTCACATTATAGTTCTGCAGATCTCTGCAGTTGTCCTCTCACAAGAGCTAGGATGCGAACAGTTGGAAAATCAACCAATTTTAGATTGTTCCTAATAATCTAAACTTAATATTTTTGCATCAGATTTTCAAATAGAGACCATCTATGCCATCACAAACTGCAAGTATAAATTAAGTGCACACTCAGTGGGGGCTGGAAAGGGCGGGGGTTGTGCTTGCAGTTGTAGGTCATCATGGTTCTGATCTAAAGCCTGCTGATGTCAAGACATCTGCTGACTTCTTGGGACTATGGAGCAGATCTTTCTAGGGCAGGGGTGGGCAAAATGCGGCCGAGGGGCCAGATGCAGCCCACCAGGCCATTCTATCCAGCCCACAGGGCCCCTAAAAAATGTAGTAAATTAACATTTATCTGCCCTGGGCTACCTGTCATGCAGCCCTCAATGGCTTGCCGAAACTCAGTAAGCGGCCCTCTGCCCAAAAGAATTGCCCACCCCTGTCCTAGGGTGCCAAAGTCCCCAACAGATAGCTCAGATATCTTGGGGGATGCAGGACAGGAACGGAGGGAGAAAGACAGATTCCCTGATTTGGGGTAAGAAAAGATGCTTACCTATGGCTGAGCTGAAAATCTGACTATTTTAAATGAGTGATTTGACTATGAATATATTGCAAAAAGTTGAAGAGAAACCCTTAAGCCTTCAGGAGCAAACACCACAACTGCCCAAAGCATCCATCTCTCCCTTGTTTCTGTTGTAAATACATTTCAACCAATTCAGTAATGCAAACAAATGCTGTATATGCATATCAATTATTCACCTCTTACGTGTGATATATCTTAAGCTAGTTAACTTATCTAGCCAGGAAGTACTAAAAGAATATTCCCAAAAGCATCTTCTTCAGTGTAGCTGTTAATGTATGATTTTATGACATCCTGGCTCTCAGTGGGAAAGGCTGACTGCGTTTCTAAGAAAATGAAGGAACCATTACTGGAAAGATGATGGCTCGCCCACTTGTTTGCCTATTTCATCTGCTCCTATCGCAGATTCTGGAAGAATTAGGCACTTTCAAAATATGCAACACACTCAAGGTTCTTACAAACACAATTCCTAGAAAACCTGAGCCATTTCCAACAAAAGTGCCAGCCACATCCTGCATCTCCCACTCTCTCCCACCTTCAGGAAAGGTCTGAGAGAACAGACGAATAATGACAGCATGCTTTGGAGGTCGTCAACTGAGAGAATGAAGTCCAGAATTTCCAAATGCCACCACGTAGTGAAAGAAATGCAACCACCAAAACAAAAAACAGACTCCTTCCTAGTCTAGTACAGATTGCATGATCTCCAAAGATAGCTGCCACCTTCATGTATAAAAAAAATCCACCATTTACTAGTAAGAGAGAAAGAATGAACTCTGAGACCAAAATCAGCAGGCGTTAGCTCAGCTGATGTCAACTGAATGCACACGTTCTACAGCAAAGCCGAATCTGGGCAGTAATCTGCTCCCAAAAGGTATGCTTCCTTCCTGGCAACACAGGAAGGAGCCTCTTAAGTCTCTGAGTCATTTTCACTAAGACTGTCATCGTTTTACCTTTGGTCAGACAATAATCTTACAAAAAATATCCATAACCTCTCTCTCATAAGTGACAAAACTGAAGTAACCTCAAATTTTCGCAGCTGGAATCCAACTCCAGATGAAGTGAAAGCCAAAATCATCAAGCCTTGGTCATTTTCAGATCAACTATAATCTTCATTATGTGCCCTGTGCATTTTGGCACATTTTCTGCAGCATTCATATTCGGTAGGTCTGAGAGATCCAGGTATGACTCATCCAAGAGAGTAAATACCTGCTTTCCCATCCTGTCCTGATACTGCTGATGAAGTATAAGGTATCAGGAGCGAAAAGATGATTTCCCTTTCCACTTTTTTCCCCTTGATCCCTTATCTATTTCTTTTCCCTTGGGAGAACACTCCAACATTAGCATTGTAAACTAAAAACTACGTGTAAAATACTCATTCCTCCACTTACTCGTGACTCCCTCAGAGATGTATAAACGCAATGCATTAAAAGTGCCTGAAAGCCTGCCATTTGGCTCTCAGGGTAACATCAAAAGGCAATACTACTAATGAGCAGCTGCAGCAGAGAGGCTGCATTTCAACACCATGAACTAAAAGGGCATAATGGCACTACAGCCAAACCCAACTAATTTGCATCCCTTTGCATCAGCAAGGGTTTCAAAGTTTGGCAATGTGCTCTCTCAAACAAAAGGAGCCATAGCCATCACAAATCTGATTGTCAAATTTGCTTCTGTGATTTTGATGGCTGACAAATGTCTGTGTGCCCAGCGGCTCTTTTTTTCCAATCAAGATTTGAGACTGGGGGGGGGGGGGGAGAACCAACACATCAAGTCCTTCGCAGTCATGCGCAAAGCATCTCATTAAGCAGCAGAGAGATGCCTGGGAGCTGTAGTTCTGTTCACAGCCACACCTATGGCCAGGCTACACCCAAATATGCTAAATATATATAGAAGGCAATTAGAAGGAGTAGGAATTTTTTTTTTTAGTTGGTGTTTCAATTATTTTTCAAACTTCCCCATTTACAGTTGAATCAGTTTACTCGCTCATTCTCAGATCTCACATCTCCACCATGATATAAAATAGATAATAAAAAAAACCAAGTCATTTTGTTTCATTTAAAAAAAAATTTTAAACCTCTTAATGGATCCACATGCATTCTTCAAATCATTTCTTTAAGAACACATATTCCCCAAAATGAGACAGAGCTTCTTCCCTAACTGGTTGTGGGGAAATTTCTTTTAAAAATCCCCAGCCTTTGCCTGACTGTTCGTGAGATGAGACAGAACAGAATTCTCCTCCTGATGGATGAAATTCATACTAAAGCATGCTGTCCTGAAAAAACAATACTACAAAAGCCACCTGAAAAATAAGAACCTGCACACACTCCATACACACAAGCAGAAGATGTGTTGATTGATCAATAAAATGCAGGATGGTCTTTTATAAGAAGAAAATAAAATGTGCTTTTGTCTTACTAGCGCTTCTTGCTGTTCCCTGCAGACTGATGGCAGCAGGTGCAGTACCCCGGCCTTCTCCCTCCTCCCCCAAAAATTGGTTCTGCTTTTCTGACACCCAGTCAAGGCAAACCCACGGCATTAAAATAAAAAGTTCATGCCTTCTTTTAACAACCAGAAGCCCATCTCTCCTTATACCCTAAGGCAAGAAGGTCTATCCGTAAAATATATTTCTGGATACCAGCCAGGAAAACATGAAGGCGCTTTCAGTCTGGAGAGCAGCCACAGTCCTTTAACACTCCTAAAGACTTAAACACTGGGAATTCATTAAATTTATATTAAATTTAATGTTCTTTAAAAAAAAAATTAACCATCAGGTCAGGACTCTTCCCGTCCATATGTCAACAGTGTGAAGTTTATACAAAATAGTCTATTATTTAAGAAACCATAGTTCTCAGGGTGTAAACGAAAGGAGATGAGCCATCTGTTGTGTCTATAAATCAACCTCCGAGTTATAAAAGAATGTTGTTTTAATTTAAGAGTAAATTAAGGCGTTACTATCCCAGGACACAGGAATATATACAAAAGACAGGGTTGTTTTAAAAGATGCAAAGGGAATGCTTTTGTTCCCACCCCCCAGGGTGACCGCTTCTCAGACAATCCTCCATTCAGGGTCCCCTCACCAATACACATCTATCTCCTGCATTTTCCTACAGTTAAGATACTGTAAAGAGAGAATGGGGTTTTAATTAGCATTACCACGGTTCATATCGCTACCTCTTTTTCTTCCTTGGCTTTCCCTTCTTTAGTGGCTTCTCACTCCCTCTCATGGTGGGGCGGGGAAGACAGGAGGTAGGGCTCAGCAAATTAAAGCAGGATCCCTTAAGACTGAAGGCACCAGAGGTGGGCTGGGTGTTGCTTGTATTATATATTGTGTTGTTGCTTTGTTTGGGCTTTTTAATATTTTGGGGGGTTTTTTTTCAGTTCTCCATGCAAGGCGGACTTAACAGTCAGATTCAATCCTTGCCGCTCCTTAAGCGCTCTGGCATTTGTTAATGTTATTACTGGAAAAATAACCTTTTGAGTGGGGCAGCAGGTGATATGTGCATATATATATATTTCCCTTTCATAAAGCATTGCTTACCTCAGTCTGTGTGTTGGAAAACCCACTTTCTTCCTCCTCCACATATTGAGAATACCTTGCATGAATGTGCCTGTGTGTGCAATGGCTGGGGAAAGGTAGGTGTCTAGCTTTGCATGCATGCATGTGTGATGTGGTGGCTGGGGAAAGCGAGGTGTCTAGCTGGATAAAGGGGGAGAAGAAGAAGGTAACTGGTGATAGTGAGCAGAGGGTGCGGCGGGGGAGCATGGTAGCGTTAAGCTTCGAGCTTCCAGCGAGGAGTCAACACTCTCCCTATTGGGATTTTAATCTAATGGGGAATAATGCACATTAAAAAACCCACTCAAACAGCAGCTTTAGAGCAATGCCTAGGTTAGGAAGAAGCTGAATAGTAACATGGGATGGGGTTGTAGCTGGGGTGCATTTGAGGCGTGTCGGGAGCAGAAGCAGGACAAGGCAGTGACTGTGGATGCCTGTTGGCAGCTCCGATTAGGGACGGTAGTAATTATGCAATCCCTGAAATGACTGTGGCTGGTCCTGAACATGGGTGGAGCAGCAGTAGCCATGATTGCCCAGACACAGGCAAGAACCGTCAGCCCGTGATGAGACCCTGGGGAGTGGGAACAGCTGCGACCAAGGTGGGGTGGGGTGGGGTCGTTTTGGGCAGGAGCACAGGTGTGTTGCAAAGGTAGGGCTCTGCCATGGCAGCTGGAGGGTCCTGCTGAGGGTTTGGGGGAGGGCTGCGGTGGACCAGACATAGGATCCCGATGGCAAGTTGGGGGGCAAACATACGGGGGCAGGTTGATGGGAGCAGCTGCAAGCTGGAGTGCACGGGGCTTGGACAGGCCACTTTCCAGCCGCTGTGGAGGGCGGCAGGGCCCTTGTGCATGGCTGACTGGGCGAGGTGGCACCCCAGCTCCAAGGGAGCCACATGATGCCAGGGGGCAGACACACACGGGTGGGCGCCCAGCTCCAGGGGAGCCGCACCCTGTTGGGGGGCAGACACACAGGGGTGGGCGCCCAGCTCCAGGGGAGCCACATGATGCCAGGGGGCAAAGATACACAGGGGCACCCAGCTCCAGGGGAGCCCCACAATGACGTCACTTGACCCTGGTGCTCTTTCCTGCCCAGGGCAGGGGGTCGGACAGGTCCCTTCTGACCCTAGAAATCTCTGCAATCCACCATGCCAGGGCGTGTGCATGGAGCACGGGGCAGCCTGGCCAGGAGGGGGGGGCACAATACGAGCCCCCCTCAGGTGAAGCTGGCATGGGAGGGGAGGCACTGAGGCGGCTGGGGGGGCAGCCTCGGAGGGCGGAGCCTCGGCGAACGTTGGGGCCCGAGCCCTAACGGCGTTTCCCGCTCGGGGCCGGCGGGCGCTGATTGGCTGCGCCGCGTTCCATTCCTTCCCCCCTTCACCCCACACATACGCACACGCACAGAGCGATTCCCCTATCGCGCGGCATCGCCACACCGTTTGCGGGCGAAGAGGAAGAGCATCCTCCTCTTCCTCAGCCCTTCACGCTGCATCTCCACTGTGGGCATCCCCCCCCCTCAAAAAAGAGTCTCCATTGTTTGCTGTGTGCTCAGCTGCAGGCAGCCCCTTTTCACACACCCCCCTCAAAAAAAAGAAAAGAAAAATGCCCCCTGCCTCAGCAATGCAGCAATGAAGGAGGGAGCGCTCCAGCCCCTGCCATGCTCTGGGGGGGGGGCATAAATCTGTGCAAGCTCTGGGCTTCTAGGAAACACACACACGCACAAAAGCAAAGCCCACTGCCTCCCTGCTCGCGCACAGCAGCCTCCAGCTGCACCAGCAGACCCTCAAACATGCAATGCCCCCCCTTCCTCCGGAGCAACCCCCATGCATCTCCCCCCAGATAACACAGGGATGCACGTACCTGCAGTCCCGAGGAAAAATAAAGCCCAGATGAGATCCTTAGTTTGCAGCATTGCAATCTGCTGATGGAGAAGTTGCTTGCAAAAAATATATAGATAGGTTTCCTTCAAGAGGAGCTGGTGCAGATGGGCATTCAGATACAATGCAAAATTTATTTATTTTTTTTAAGGATTATTATTATTATTGTTGTTGTTGTTTTGTTCAAATTGGGTTCGGGGTATTTTTGATTGGATTTTGCCAGCTGCTCTCGAGCTGCTTGCAGGAGCTGATCAGAGAATGAGTGACAGTCCCAGCCTCAGCACACACGCACAACAGAGATCCCTGCGCCGTCCTCGATTTGCTTTGGTGGGGTTGGAAGGGAGAAGGGGGTGGCACCTCACTGTGTTCTTCCACCCATGCTGGCCACAAATAGTACAGTGCAATAAGCATCAAGGAGGTACTGTAGAGAGACACAGGAGAAACGGTTGCAGCCGCCTGCAAAAGATGGTCTGGATCTGCACCGGGACTCACTCGCATCTACAGCAGGGGGTTGCTGCTTGGCTTGGCTTTGCAAGCGAGCTCCAGATGCATCTCCGGAGTGACATACAAAAAACTTGTCTCGGACCAACACGGCTAGCAAGTCTGCCCCTCTCCAGAAGGATGCATGCACATTAATTTTAGTTGGGCTAATCAAAGAGATCGCATCCACCCAAAGAACCTCGCCTGATATATCCATGCCATTACAATCTTTGCAATTCCCTATGCCTGATGAGATGTGCCTGTGTTGCAAGCTTGCAAATCAAGACAATTTTTTTGCAGATATCTAATTAAAAAAGATTGCATCCGGCCAAAGAACCTTGCCTGCCACATGCACATAGTCATGTCATTTAAAATGACCAGTGTCATGCTGGGCATGGATATGAATTTTGATTTCTGCAACTTTTAATAAGCTTTGCAATCTTCCATGCCTGATGAAGGTGCCTGGGTGGAAAGCTGAATTTTTTTTGCAAATATCTATTTGGTCTAGTAAAAGGGATCACATCCACCCAAAGAACCTTGCCTGCCACATGCACGTATTCATGTCATTTAAAATGACGAGTGTCATGCTGGGCATGAATATGAATTTTGATTTCTACTTTTGCCAATCTCCTATGCCTGATGAAGTGTGCCTGTGTTGAAAGCTTGCAAATAAAGATTTTTTTTTGCAAATATCTAATTGGTCTAATAAAAGAAATTGCATCCATGCAAAGAACCTGGCCTGCCACAAGCACATATAAGGCATGGCATTAAAAATGACAAGTGCCATGCTGGGCATGAATATTAATTTTTATTTCTGTAATTTCTACAGTCTTTGCAATCTCCTATGCCTGATGAAGCATGCCTGTCTCAAAAGCTTGCAAATATATATATACATTTTTTTGCAAATATCTAGTTGGTCTAATAAAAGATCTCACCTCTGCCACGAGTTTTGATTCCTTTCGTCTCCAGTGGTTCCCAAACTCTGACAGATTGTGCACCACCGATTCAAAATGATACAACCTTAAGTACCACCAGCAAATTTTTGTTATATAAAGTAATTATAATAAATCTATTAATGGGGACCACTGACAGGTTGTCTGCGTACCACCGGTGGTACCCGAACCACAGATTGGGAGCTGCTGCTGAGACCAATAGGGCTACAACCTGGATCCCTGACATGCTGGGCCTATTAATAAAAGGCATGGATGCACAAGGATGGAGCTGTTATTTTATTGATTGGCCTGTTTATTGCTTTGGAAACTTGTTTTGCAAAAGTAAAGTGTTATTTTGCCCAAAGACCAAGCCTGGGTGGATTTCAAAATAGTTCCTGTGATAGCCCACCTTGTTTTCAAAGACTTAGCAAAAGGAAACAAAACCAAGGAAGGTGGAAACAATGTCTTTTGGTCTGAACTCCCAAAGCCTGGTGAGGGTGGTTTCAGAAGTAGGGTTTTGGTCCTGTTTGCTAAGAAATGCAGACTTGCCTGGACTCCCACTAGAACAGACTGCTTTTTAAGGTGGCTTTAACCCCCCTTAATCTAAATGAGGAAGGCTTTATGCAGTGTGTTACTCGGAAGGATTCAGCCAGAGTTTATCAGGGCCTCAGCAGAAATCGCACACATTTTTTAAGGCACGGATTTGCAACAGCGAGAAACCAATGCCCATGTATTTAGCTTCATGATGAACTGAGATGCAGGCATGGCTCATTAGACATCTAGCTATTAATCTGCCCTTTTCCCAACCTCTGACAGGACTGCCTCCACGCCTTCTTTGCATGCCCCCTGATCACGGTTCATCTTGATTAAGTTTCCCCACCAGACCCAGATCCAGTTTTCTCTAAAACCCCACTTGTAGAAGGCACTTACCAGTGAATCTTGTTGATGTGTGTTCGTTTCTCACCTTCTCCACGCTCAGTCTACTTTTCTGCCTGTCCTCAGACTGTCAGCTCCTCAAGGCAGATCCTGTACTTTCATGAACGTCTAGAGAGTGCTTAGCATGTAGTGGGCACTACACTAATCAAATAAATAACAACAGCATAGCAGGCAGAATGAGCTGCAGACGGGAGAAATGTGGGTTGCAAGAATTACATTTGTGGGCACGCTATTGTGTCTTAACAAGCAGAAACCTGTACTGGAAAGCTGGCCTTCAAAACTAGACTTGTGCTGCTGGTGGTATTTTTTTGTTTTCACTTTTCTCTCTTTAATCTCCCTTATTTAAATTGTCACTATTTGACAGCCTTACTGATGCACATTACCAAAACAGGGGAGCAATTTCACGTCACCCAGTAGATGATGCGTGGTGTCATCCACGTTTGCTCTAGGGACCCAGGCAAATCTACGTTAAACAAAAGAGGAAAGTTTTTTGAGGACGAATTAATTCAACAGAGAAGGCTGTTGTTTCTTTCAAGAACAGGCTTTATTCCGTATTGTCATTTGATTAATATTACAGGAAAGCACTTCACATGAAATAGCCAACCGTCACAACATGAACAAATAATTTGGCTTGGACGATTAATTGTAGTTTGTATTCAAAATACATATATGAGAGAGAGTACTGTAGAAACATAAAAGCTTCTAATGGCTGGGATATTTTATTAGTAGAGTACTGACAAGTATATAAACCAACTTACCGAGGATATATCTTACTTAAAAAAATAAAACTGAGATAGATACGAAAAGTACAGGACTCCAGATTTTAAACAAAGTCTGATAGAAAAATATATTGAAGACATTTTCATATAAGCTGTAAGTTCCCAGTATGCTGTGGGTGCTACCCCAATATATCATTACAGGACAGACCACGTGATTTCATTTTAACCACATTTTCTCCATTGCTTGTTTGATGGAGAAACAAACCTTTTCCATTTTATTAAAAATGCTTCTCTGCAAGAAACAACTCAATTACTTATTGCGGCGTGATTGAAAACATTCCTTCATCACCTCCTTGTCCTTCACAGCCCCTCGCCCCATGTTGGAATGATTATCTCCAGAGAGCAACCTTGCTCAGCCATTCCAAATTTTATTATTCCTTTTTTTTACTTCCCAACTTACTATGAGTACATGCCTTCCCTCCCTGCCCCCTCAGCCCCGCATTCTTCAGGCTCAGGATTTCCACACTCGCAGAATGACTTCAGGTTCCTAATCGTCGAGGTGCCATTGCCAATTTGAAAATTTCAAGTGATGTTGGCTTAGATAGCCACTATTCAGTGAAAACCCCTTAAAAAAAAAGGCACTGTGATCTGTTATTACACTAAGTAGCTCAATTTCTGTAAGCATTCAAGATGCTTGTTCTTCTCTTTGTCAAGGCGTGTGCACTGAGTTTCCTTCAAGCACGGTCTAATTCTAGCCAGAAAAGCCAACTAGTGGCTGCAGGGGAGAGAGGCAGGATTTCCTTCTCATCCGTCAGAACAGAACATCTTGCAAAGTTCTCACCTTGCTCTCTCCATCCTTTCAACTACTGGTTGACGCATGTGAAAAATTAAGGACAGGCCATCTGCCTTCCCTCTGGGTCCACCCCTGTCAACCTCTTCAATGAGTCTGCCCTGTAGAAGCATCCTGAGAGGATAACAGAACATTATTTCATCAGATGTTGACATGTCTTGAGAGCAACTCAGCCACTGGATGGAGGATTTCAGTTGCACCTACACTGAAGGAGTTAGATGACTTTATATCCCTCATTTATATTTGGTGGGAATAAGACCTGAATAATAATCCTTTCTCTTTAAGTTCAGAGAAACCCTTGTCACAGTAGTAGCAGTAGTAGTAGTAGTAGTAGTAGTAGCCCATTTTCAAGAAAGGGAGAAGGTATGAGCCGGGTAACTTTAGACCAGTCAGTCTTACCTCTATTCCTGGGAAAATGTTAGAGAAAATAATGAAAGAACACATTTGTGCAGGCCCAGCAGGGGAAATGATGCTGAGGGGAAACCAGCACGGGTTTGTCACAGGTAGATCCTGCCTGAGAAACCTTGTAGCCTTCTATGACCAGGTCACACACTGCCTGGATGTGGAAGCCGAGGCTGATGTCATCTTCGTGGACTTTAGGAAGGCCTTCGACACAGTTTCGCACCCCCTATCCTCATTGGGAAGCTAGCAACTGTGGAGTGGATTGCCTACACGGTCAGGTGGGTGGCCAACTGGCTTAGGGACTGCACCCACAGAGCAGTGGTGGATGGTTCCTTCTCGGCCTGGAGGGAGGTGGGCAGTGGGGTCCTGCAGGTTCAGTCCTTGGACTGATATTATTCAATATCTTCATCAGTGATTTGGATGAGAGCATGGAAGCACCCTCTCCAAGTTCGCTGATGATACCAAGTTATGGGGCAAAGTTAGTACACTGGAAGGCAGGAAGCAGATTCAGGCTGACCTGGACAGGTTGGATCAATGGGCAGAGAGAAATAGGATGCAATTTAATAAAGATAAATGTAAGGGACTCCACCTGGGAAGGAGGAACCCTCAGCACACCTATAGGTTGGGGAGTGTCCTTCTCAGCAGCTCAGAGGCAGAGAGGGATCTTGGAGTCATAATTGACTCCAAGATGAACATGAGCCAGCAGTGTAACGA
>NW_005842202.1:1196836-1211044 GCF_000455745.1 Alligator sinensis | reverse complement strand
TCTATGTGGCACTGGTCAGGCCGCAGTTGGAGTACTGTGTCCAGTTTTGGGCGCCGCACTTCAAGAGGGACGCGGGGAATCTGGAGAGGGTCCCGAGGAGGGCCACTTGCATGATTAGTGGCCTTCGTGATAGACCCTAGGGGGGAGGTTGAGAGAGTTGAATCTCTTCAGCCTTCACAAGAGACGGCTGAGGGGAGACCTTGTGGCCGCCTATAAATTCATTAGGGGAGGTCAATGGGGAATAGGGGAAGCACTGTTTACTAAGGGGCCCCAGGGAGTGATTAGGAATAATGGGTATAAACTAGTTGGGAGTGGATTTAGGTTAGATATTAGGAAGAAATTTTTCACAGTAAGGGTGGCCAGGATCTGGAATGGGCTTCCAAGAGAGGTGGTGCTATCACCTAGCTTGGAGGTCTTCAAGAGGAGGCTAGACAGGCACCTGGCTGGGGTCATCTGACCTCGGTCCTCTTTCCTGCCAGGAGCAGGGGGTTGGACATAATGATCCATTGTGGTCCCTTCTGACTTTACAATCTATGAATCATTACATGAATGCCTAGAAGTTTTACACAAGATTGGTACCCCATTATGTTACATGCTGTCCATGCACATAATGATGGATAGTTCTCAAAGAGCTCAGTCCATTGCACAATACAAAGAGAAAGAGCAGTTTGTTCTCTCTGGGCACATCTACGCGTGCATATTTACTGTGCGGTAATTTAGGTTACTGTGCAGCAACCAAAAATTACTGTGCAGTATGGGCGCATGTCTACATGTGCATACCTGTACTGTGCAGTAACTATGGTGACTTACACTGACTTGGGCGTAAATTCAATAACTGCATGGTACAGGTATTAAATTTATGCCCAATTAATTACAGCACAGTAACACACATGTAGACGCCTTACTGAACATTAACACTGCATGCATGAACTTTAACTTTAGTCCCCAGTCACTCCACTTAACAGCTGCACATGTAGACGCCAGCCTAAAAACTGCTTACTGCTCAGTAAATGAATGTGTAGATGCACCCTCTGTAAACAAGCAGCCGTGCCTTGGACCTCCAGAGCCCTCCATGTTCTACGCCTGCATCGGCACATGCCAATAGGCCTAGAGGAAAATGATAATATTTTGAAAACTGTGAGAACAAAGATCAATCCTTTCCAGGTAATACCAAAGTGCTTTTCTTTTGTGAAACCAGGATAGCTGCAATTATTACTGTTATTATAGTTATGCCATTATACTGTGCCATCACTTTGCACAGAACTTGGAAGAGGTTAAAAAGGCCCACTCTTCAAAGAGCTTAAATTAAAAGTGGAATATAAAGACACACACAGAGAAAAAGCAGAAAAGAGAGAGGCAACAGTTATGTATAACACAGATCCTCTGGATCTTTTACATAGTAGGTGGCCAACAATCTATATTAGAGATCTAAATCATAATGCATTCATTCCCATAGAGCAGTAAGTTACTCCCCAAGTGGCTCTGCTGACTTCAGGGGGATAGATGATGATAGAAGGTGCTGTTCAGTCCTAAGGCAGGACAAGTGGAAAGAAGCAAAAGCCACAGGAGTAGAAGAAAGGATATATGCAAGGGGCACACTTTCACACTTGTAATGAACTCCCAGAGCAAAAAACCCCAATGTGCTCAGCTACATGGGCAGTTTGAAGTTGCTGAGAAATATGTATGATCGCTGTTGTAGTGAAAGCGTCATGAGTGACAGGTAGAGATGCTTGTACTGTCTGAGAAACCAAAACACCTGACCCACTTTGCAGACTCTCTTGCTGCTGCAGCCCAGAGTCTCTGAACAGTGCCTGTGTGTGGTTCTTTTACTGCTTTCTAAAATAAAATTAAAGGGTAACCACACAGGCAAGCTTCAGCCATTGACTTGCTGAAATAAGGAGACAAATGTATGATTTGGGCAAACTTAGTGTGTCTTAAAGTTTAAAAAATACTGGCAATAGTGTACATCCAAGAGGTACTGCTTGTAGCAGACAAACCTAAGAACTGGAGATTCAGCACAATAAAATGTCTGCTGGGCTGTCTGGACAAAGACTGACATTTTACAGGATGGATGAACCTACATCATTACAGAAACAACTGCAAAATGGCCCATACCCATCTCTAGCATGATCCTTTTTTTAAACAACTGTTTACCGATGGGTGTTCAAAATGAGATCATTATGGGATACACTGGAAATTCTGCCCTTCTAACAATGGCCTTAGAGCACCAGGTTGAGGTCAGCTGTCAAACATCACAAAAAAATGAGGGTAGACAGTTGTGCTTCATGTTTTTCTCCATGTTGTGAACAAAACTTCGCTTTCTAAAACTGCTACAGAGGTCAAATCCCAAGACTCCAAACCTGATGCAACAGGACAGTAATAAGAGTTGCTATCTTGACACACGTGTGCAGATGATCACTGCAAAGTAGTGGATATCATACTCCATTTATCCAGATATTCCTCACATTGGAACCGAATGAAAAAGACAAGTTACATAAATTTACTTGCGGATTTTTTTTCCATGAGAACAGTTAAATGCAGGAGGTATACACCATAAGTATACATTACCTGTATTCAGAGGGGAGATAGAAAGGTTGGTGTTTTACAAAGCCCTATCTGATCTCTGGTCGAAGTGTAGACCATTCCATTTATGCATTTATTATGCATTATATCATCATACCATGTAAAGTGCACCTCAGAACAATGTTCCTCCTAGTGGAGAGACAATTTGAGAATACTCTGTATGAAAGCTGCCCACAGTTAATGTCATTTTACTGAAAGAAAATGAGATGCAATGCCCCCTTCCCCCAAGCCCCATCGATTGCGATTTACAGAGCAGTAATTCTGGCAAGGCAGTCTGGTGATGTCATAAACCACAAGAATGAAGATGAGGTCAGCAGACCCTTACAGATAAAATTTCCATCCATAAATTTAAAATCTTGCTGGTTTTAATATTACAGATACACTTGGGACAGACTCCAACTGATTTCTGTTTTCTGCTCTGGGGTACAGCCTGGCACATTCATACAAGTGGGTATTGAGGAAATGATGTATCATTTTGTGAGTATAGCCATCAACCCCACACAAGGATTCAATAGACCAAATACAGAAAGAATCTGGGAGAAAGCAGACTTCTTAAGACATGTATGGCAGGGTGAAGCACAGTGAAGATATCACCAATGTAATGGCATTATTAGAAACTTTTAACTTGTAGTTTTGATTTGGCTTGGTGGCTTGGAACAATAAAGCAAAATCTAGCCCTGAAATGGTTGAAATGCAGGTCTTATGCTATGGTACACACAGCCTTCATGCAAAAAGTCAGTGCTAAGATAAATCCCATATTCTTTAAAACTCTCTCGAAATGGTTTACAAGGTTTTTTTCATTTTGTCCAATCAGTTCTAATGGTTAGATTCAAGAAGCAGAGAACTGGACTCTGAGCTGATCAAAATCTAGATTCAAGAAGCAGAGAACTGGACTCTGAGTTTATCAAAATCAAAAAAAATGAGGAAGATCTAAAAAAAAAAAAGCCATGCCGCTTTTTTTTATTCCATTCTGCTTTACTCTCGGGTTTATAGTATAGGTATTACATTGCCATCTGACTATAATTTGTTGTGTTTTCTCTAATCAAACAACGTATTAACAGTGTGTCCATCACCAAAGTATCTCTGTGTTCATGATGGTGTGACAGTCACTGTAGTGTCTGGATGTTTAGGAGGGCATTGGTCTTAACTCTTCAGTTACTTATACTGATGTCAATTAAAAGAAATCCCATCCTCCTGAATGGAGTTACCCAGAAATAAAACCAGTATGTGTGTGAGATTAGAATGACTATTATGTGAGATTAGGCTCTCTACTGCTAAACATTTGGAATTAAGTATGAAATAGTTATCTGAATTGGAAAAACTATCCCCCAGCCTGGTTTGAGTTAAAATATATAAATATGCCCCACTTGAATGCTCAAGCACATATGAAAGTTATGAGAAACCACATTCGAGCGGCCTGGAATTCTACTCTGCACTTATGCTTTGGGTAAACAGAGCCTTGCATAGAAGGAGATCTTACACATAAAAGACCAGTGGGTTCTGTGTGAGGAATTCTTAATGAACAATTTGAAAAAAAGTAATAAAAAATATTAGAGGGGCAACATAAAACCCCAAATGCTTGAGAGATGAGAACCTGAGAACCCAGCAGGACTTTCCATTGAATCACTCAGATTTGATATAGAAGTTCCTTTTCTTAATGATGAGACAAATAGCAAGACATTCGCTTTGTCAGTTAGATAAAGGAATGTTTTATTGAAAGCGAACTAATTTTCAGCTGCTTACCAAAGCAAGAACTTATTATTATTTCCCCCCAAATTCAGAACATCTGCTAACGCACGTGGAAGGCTGCGAACAGCCAACCCATGGCTGGTTCTTCACAAAAAGAGATTTTTTAAGATGGTCCTTGCTGCCCCATTGGCGTTATGAAAAGAAACATCAGCGCTTCCTATAACTGCCAGCTACAGCTACCACAATATAACCTTTCCTGACGTTTGTGGTGACTTCTTATCAGAAGGGTTTGCCACAAAACAGTGAAGCGCTCTGTTTTCCTCAAGAGAATAATATTTTGCCACCTGGGTCTCTGGAAGAAGGTGGTATATAAGAGCAAAGGACTTGCAAGCACTGATTGACATAGGGGAGGAGAAAGACAGGGAGGTCAAGGCTCAGGCCCGAAAAGGGACCTTTGTGCCTCAAGTGGGACTGCAGGCACCCAAGCTGCAAGATTTAGGTGCCCAAGTCCAAATCTGCGTTCCGCAAAACTGCCCAGCCACTGGCCAACCTTGGACATGTCCATACTCCAAGGGAGCCCCATGTTTCCAACACGAAACGTCCCCAGATCTGCTTCTTGGCACGCTTGGTGTCATCTCAGTCTTGAAATGAGGTTGGGTGAATGTTCTCCCCCAAGAGCTAGGGTATGAGAGGGACAGGACAGCCACCTCCTCTTCCTCTACTTCCATCTCGACCCTGTTTTAAAAGCACTTTCCTCCTTTGCTTCTTGGTAGTGCCGAGGAAAATGCCTGAACCCCAGAGATGGGTAGAATTCAACGTACATCCCAGCTCTCAGCTTTCTATCTGCGCTAGGATCCCAGGCCACTGCCTTTTATTTTCCAGGAAAAATTGTTAGACTTTCACTGGATCACACAAGCCCTTTGTGAAAGGTATCTGAACTGCACAACGCAACATCTTTTTTTGGATAAGCCATGGAAACACCCAACACAATGCACTAGGATTTTTTGACCCTTTGCAATGTTAGTCTATTTACCTGAGTTCACACAATACCAAGGTGGACTCTTCTGTGTGCTTCTGAAGATGCCACCCTTACTGACATTATTAAACTCCATCCTCTTGCACTGGGAGTCACATTTCCCCAATATAAAGGAAATCTATCAATTTATCCCAGAACATTTTTTACTTGCTGTCCATAGCAGTAACTGAAGCACAGCTCAGCCTTATACAACTTCTACTTAAAACAAAAAAAATATCCTGCCTGTAGATGTAACCGCATCCTTCCGCCCCCACCAAATATTTAGAATCTAGAGGGCTTTTTCTTTGCATTTGCAACAAATCTGAAGGAAGGTCAAATTTTATCCCTTGACTGAAGGAGGCAGCGCCAGATGCAATAGCAATGTTAGTGCAAATGGGATCTTTGAGTGTCGAAATGTAAGGAAACCTATTGCTATGATTATATAGAAATATATATATATAAATAATCCTCTAATAGAGAATTATTAAGAGAAAACGGTGCTAAAGGAAGAAAACTAGCCCTGTGCTGGGGAAAGCTCACTTGCAACAGCAAATCTGTCAGAGATTACAAGTTTCAACATTAGGAAGGGCAGTATTTTTCCTTGACACGTCTGGAAACCTTGGGTTTGGGAAGTGCTTAATGGTTACGCATGTTACTTAAAAGTAAGGATCAAAGATTTTATGAGAGCAAATAAAGTTATGAGCTGAAACAAGGTGAAGAAATTAGGCTTGCTGATTTACTGTTCAAAATGAAGGCCAGAGACTGTGTAGTGCTCTGTTGCTAAATAAGACTTCGAAGGCAGCCCAGGAGTTTACGATGATTTGGAGAAGGCAGGTGACCTTTCAAACCAATTTCATGAGTTTCCCAATTAGGTCTCCCACTCCCACACAATTACTGCTAAACCCATAGGAGATAAGACTTCCCTGCACCCTCCCATCCAGTGTAGCAAAGGTCAGCCTGCACATTTGTGTGGGGAAAAAATGTGCACACAAGCAGGTAGGCATACAGATCCAACGCAGGAGAGAGAACAATGCAGAGCATGGAGGCGGAGGCAGGCTAATAAATAAAAGACAAGGAGCTCTGCATTCATTATATGGGGAAAATGTGAGCGCAAGCGAATAATAAGAAATATGGAAATATGAGGGTGGGAAGGGAATTTGGAACATCACATTAAAAAGACAGCATTAGCCTTGCAGAGAGTTTGCCGGCTGCGGCAGGACTGTGTCACATAAAGAGTGTTTCCATCTTTTGGAGGAGTCCCTCCCAACAAGCTTTCTGGCCATGTTGTAACCTGAAAGGACCCCTGATTACTGGAGATTTTCCCTTTGAGGACTTAGCATTAAGAAGCTCTGTTCTCCAAAGCCCCTCTGTCTTTCCAAGACTGTCTCCTACTTCCCTAGGGGAGCCTTCATTCTTCCCCTTTATGTATTTAATAACCACGCTCACACGGCATTTTGGACGTCTGAACCTTTTGGTACTAGAGAACCTGTATACCAGAACCATATTACTAAGAAACACAGCCTCCTCTAGGGTGAAACACAACAGCTGTTTAAAACAACCCAAGTTTTAACATGCTTCAAACCTCTTCTGGCCTAATGCCAACCAAAAACTACAAGGCTGGCAAGCAGCCAATACCTATCTAGCAATGGCAGATTCCCCTTTAATAATCATGGCAAGGTGGAGGGCAGAGTCTTTTTTCTTTTCTTTTCTTGTCTCCTGTGGCTAAGTGTCTGTCTCAGCAGCACTGCTAATTCCAGCTGGATCCCAGGCACGAGAGACTAGAGCTGGGATATGGCGTGCTGCATCGTGTGGGCAGTGCAATGTGCCGTGGTCAGGGTGGGGGCCGACATAAGGCAAGGGAAGTGCTTCTGTTTGTCACACTCCAGACTTAGGATTCTGCTGAAGGCAGTTAATAAAAAAAAAAGGAGGCTGGGGATTTTTTGCTGGTGGAGCAGAATCCTTGTTCTTGTACAGATTTCTTCCCTGTTTTGAATACAGAGGAACAGGTCTAAGCTGGGGGGTTTGCAGTCTCCTGGAACCAGATCTGGTCGCTTTGACAGGCACATCTGGAGAGCAGCCTATTTTAGGAAGTTAAAGTTGCAATGGAAGCAATCAGCTCACTCCGCTCATTTCTGCTGTCAGCCAGCCTGGTAGAACCACCTAGACACGTGCCTGGGACAAATCTGCAACTCCTGTATCCTGTCATAGCTCAGATGAAGTGAGCAAAGGGGTTTTTTACACTCGCTGAAGATGTGACCCACAAAGGAAGGTCATGGGTAGCCCAGAAAGCTATCTTGACAGGCTTCTTCCCCTTGCATATTTTTTCCCTTATCACTGTTATATAAAGATGAAGGAACCATACCATGCAAATTACAGTGCATTATTGAATTTACTGGATTGTTTAATGGGCAACTATTGCTGCTGCTTGTCTTCCAAAGATAGGTCTTAAGAATCCCAGAAATTCCACATCAACTTGCAAAACAGGGCATCAGCCTGGCTCTCTGAACAGAGATGAATTTCCCTCTAATGAGGTTGTTGTTAGGTAACATATAGATGGCTCAGTGCCTGTAGTAATAACATGTGCAATACCAGATGATGTCACATGATGTAATTCTTTTGCAGATGTCTACCATCTGCACAGCGGCAGCAGCTCTTTCTGAAGAGGAGTGGTGTCCATTGTGGAAAGGAACAGATGGAAGAGTTGATAGTGCTCAGTGTTCTCTTAAAGGAGTTTGGGATTCTGGTCAGGTAGAACAACTCAGAAGAAATATTGCATTTGGCACAGCGCCAAGCGCCTGTGCAGAGGTGGTCAAAAAAGAAGAGTTCAGTATATTCAGTACTACCATCCTTTCTGCTAAAACCTTCTGTTCTTAGAGCTGTCTAACTTGGCTGGCTGCAAACATTTGCTCACAGATGAAATTGGAGGCATAAGGACTCAGCTAAGAAGCAAATTTGTCTTATTTGAAAGTAAAAAAGGTCCGTTGAACCTGACGTACAGGGCACTGGAAAGAAATATGCTATTTTAAAACTGACTTTTAAAAACAAATTTAAATAGGCCATTTCTGAAGTCCCAATATTTAAGGAACCACTTGTATTAGGTAGCCGTTTCAGCAGGCAGCAGGTATGGGCATTGGCCTAGGAGAGGACTGGGTATGGAGCTGTTTAATTCTGATCCCTTCTTCAGCCGTTGATTCGTTGTGTGCTCAAGTTGCATAACTTCTCTGTGCCTTGAGTTCCCCATAATAAAAGTGAAAAACATAATGCTTACAGAATCTCAATTAACTGATGCTTGTAAAATGCTTTTAGATTTGTATATGAAAGAGCATTTTGGAAGGCCAAAATAGCATCCTTATCTTGACAGATGGAAGCTGGGATATCTTACTTAGATCTTTCCGAAAAATTATTGAAATATTGATTTTTTTTTTTAATTAAACAGAAATCACACATTCCTTATGACTGGGATAAAGTGCCACTTCACTGAGTCAGGAGAGAAGAAGAAAACACGCTCAAGATGAGCCAATAATGGAAATGTTACCAGGATTTTAATATTTTCTTTGCTAAATTTCACCCTTGAATCACACCCATTGCCTCAGTTCCCTCACATTTTCCATGTCTATTTAAAGCAGCCCATCCAAGTGATTTGCGGCACCCTTGAGGCAATTTGCAGACTGTCCTGGTGTCTAAATCCAGCTATGATCTGCATATGGCGAATGTGGTGCCTGTGCTCTTTCCATGGTCCTTGTGAAATCATTGTTACAGCACTGGATATATTTTATGTGCTTTGTTTCAAGATAAAAACTCATCTTCCTGAATCAGAAATTGATGTTCACTTTCTTCAAATATTGCTCATCAGTTAGGTTGTCCCTGGAGGGATGCACAAAGTATTTTGATAAAGCTCATGAAGGGGATAAATATTTCATTATATTTGAATACATCTTTTTATATGGGAGATTTCTTTGTGCTCTATTAATGCTAGTGGCGTTCAATGTGATTCAACTTTTTCCTTTCTATTGCATGTCACTTCAGTGCACTTTTATCCTTTACTATGATTGCTGAAATAGAAATAACTCCTTATTTATTATTTGTATTATGGTCGAGCCTAGGGGGTAAGCAATTTATGAATACATAGTAAAAAAAAAAAAGCCCCTGCCCAGAAGAGATTACAATCTAAGTAGGCATGGCAGAGGGAATACTACAAACTCTATTTACAATATCGGGAACAAACTGAGACTTAGTGATTTGCCTTTGCCCTCTGCTTCTACACAGGAAGCTTGTGGCGGATCTGGGAATTGAAGACAGATCCCCTGAGTCTCCGTCTAGTGTCTTAACTACAAGACAAGCCTTTTTTTACTGGAGTCTGTGTTCTTTCCAGAACAACAAAATGTTATTTTGTATCCGCTCTATCAAATGGCTTAATTACTAAAAGATTGCAAGTAAAGACGATGACAGCAGATCCATGGAGGAAACTCATGAAGTCTCCTGGTCTCATGAGTGAGTGTAGGCTCACCAGTTTCTCTCACTCCTACACCCTATTGTGGTGAATTCTGCAAGAGGGATTAGGTTAAATTGCTGTGTATAAACTGCTCCTCTGTGGACTAAAGAGTTGTATTTGCTCTTAATTTAAATTGTACTTTGGATCCCTGCTTGCAAGTGCTGTGATTTACGTTTTTGGCATCCTTTGCACAAACTATAAGCAAACGAGTTGATTTCCCTGACACAGTAATCTGCGAGATTGTCTTCAGTCATCCCATATTTTTTTAAGTGTTGAATTAATACAAAGAAGCAGCATGGTTGATGGTTTCATTTGTTGGGCCATTAATGAAACATAAAACAGATGTGGAAAACGCTGTATGAGTAGCAGGAACTATGTTACATATTCTTTATCTGCAGAAATCATGTTCTGAGTGGAAGGCAGCACAAAATGTACTTATCCTCCTAAAGTTACTAGGTCACACTGTATGGAAAACTATTAGATGTAAGATTTCAGGCAGCAATTAGGTATAAAATACATTTTTTCCTTTCATTTCTACATAGCAGTAAAAGCTTTAGAAATCACACAATCTTGCTTTCTCTTGTCCATGTTTCTTTGTCTCCTCCACCTCCTCCCAGAAGTGCCCCAGTACTTCGCTGCCATACTATTATGCAGGTCAACCTCTTTCTGTTTGAGGACACAGCCCATGCCAGACTATAGATTGAGGACACATTCTCTGAATGAAACAGGCATTTCCATCTCATGGTGTATATCACCTCTATTTCCACCTTTTAACCTGCAACAGCAACCAGGACACCTTGAGGTTCACAGATGCAAACACTACATCACAGGAGGAAACAGCTTATAATTAAGTCAGCAATCAATATCTGCAAGGCATTTCTTTGCTAGAACTATGAAGAGCATCAGAAATGCCCATATGATCAGGCCATTAAATATGGTGATTTGTGCACCGTATTGAAGCTTGTTATCAATATTTACTCTTTAAACCCCACGAAGGGGTACACGACTAGTTGTACTGGGCAAGGGATTTTCAAACTGTCCCAGCCCCAGTCTGGCGATTTCTGAGTGCAGCCAGTCTCCGTGGCAGGTAAGAGCCCATCTATTTGAACAGGAAGGAGGCGAATTATTTATTAGGGACAGATTTTACCATGTAGGTGTGCATAATGGCCTCTTGTTCAATTGGGCATGCAGATGTGGATGTATGCATATATTGGATCCTCAGACACTCAGCATTTGCATGTAAAACAGACTTGGGCAATTGCCTGTATCTGAGTATAAAACCTGGCCTTCAAACTGGTGCCGTTGCTCAATAACACATTAGGAATTATGGGCTCAAACCGAGACAAACAAGCAGTTCAGGCTTACGCACACGGCTGTGCTAACCCTGTCCAGAGGGTACCCACAAAGCATCCTGCTGCTCATCTATTATCATTTGCGACCATCAGCATACAGAGACCCCTTCAAAAGCTGAATGCTTTGTGTTGGATTAAGGAGCTAATACAAACCTCTCCTCTGGATTTCAAGGTACTATGAGGCATCATCCACAGATAGTTAAGAGATGATTCCAGCCACTGGGTTATTTGCTGATGAGCTCAGTGTCCAAGCTATTTTGACTTCATCCTGGGCTTTGGCAACTATTGTTAGCTGCTTGTTCATCCTCTCTAGTTTTCTGGCTCTCTTTGGCTTGCCCATGTGTTGTTATAACTATCCAAGTATTTTGAGGGGACATCCACTGAACCTCTGTATGACAGAGAGCCTGGACCACCCCACCCAAAGGGAGAAAACAAGCTGCCGCGTTGCGCTTCCCAAGAAGAGCCCTGTTCGCTCTCCAGTGGTGTCCTGGCTGTTTCTCAAAGGGTAAAACCTGAGCCCCTTTTAAGCCGGTGGCAAAACCCCGTTTGCTTGTGATGAGGACACAACTTCGCCCACAGTCTCTCATGCTCATAAAGGTAGCTCTTTGCCTCTGCTATCATCCTTTTCTTCTGAATATGCACAACACACAAACAACGGGAGCTCGGCCTCACATTGAGACATCAGACAAGAGCATTAACAGCTTCCATTTTCCGCACTGGCCTGAACAGTAATGCAAACGTGAAGAAACGACCCCTCCTCACACGCATTGCTAAGCAACACGCCAGGTCTGGTTCAAGCAGTAGCTCCTATTTTTGCTGCAAAGTAAAGGTCAGGATATTCATCAGAGGGAACAGAATTGTTTTATTTATAGCGGTTTTAACATTAGATACAGAATGTGCCTAGGCCACAGGAACATGTGTGGTTTATATAGACTGTAAATAATAATCTTCCATATTGGAATTATTTTTTTTTTTTACATTTCTATAGTATGTTTGGGATATTTTGTAGCCTTGTCCTGACCACAATGACCTCCAGAGAGAACCCAAATAGAGAAAACAAACCGCCTGTAATTAGAACAGAAAGGGAAACTGTCTCTGCATTTCGCCCCAGCCCAGACCTCACAAATTCAGAACACACTAGTCTGATATGGCCCCAATGGTGTTTAATTAGCAGCGAATATTCAGGTTGTCATTCATCAGCCATTCTTTGTTTCTGCTGTATGTAGCATGCAACGCTCCAGTGTAACCCAAGAAGTTATATTTCTTGGCACGAGCTGCTGTTCTCAAGGCTATAACTTCTGTAGTGCTTCTCTTGGTACAAACCTCTTGAGGACCCAGCCCATTGTAACGACATTTGTCCTGTTGACTTGGAGAGGGCACTACTGACTCTTATCCCCGTCTGTCTCTAGTCTATCTGCCTGCTGGAGTACGTCATTAATTTTCTGCATCTGACAGTGAACAGGTCATGCAGAGATTTGGATAAGGCCTCCGAAGTGGCGTTACTAAGAGAGAATTTATCAACTGCAACCAAGGAGTGTTACAATTTTTTTTGCCTTAGCTGTAGCCGATGACCCTGAAATATTCACATACAGAATGTGTTTAAAATCCTATGACTCACACACAGGCATTTATTGCTGCTCCCTAGGCTGTTGCTCAGAATAGGAGGAACAGCAAACCCCATTGTGACTGACCTCCAAGTAAGTCCCCTTGGGTGATGGCATTGTATGGAAATACCCCATGGCTTAGTGAATTAGCACAGGAGGCACGAGGATGTGTCACTGCTGTGAATATTTCACTGACACTTTCACAGGCGCCCAGATGGAAAGTCAGGGTGCCTTGCCCCCCATTTGTTTGTTTGAGCTTGGGGTATTTACTACCTTGGTTGTTCTCTCGAAATTCCCACCAGCGGGTCCACGAGGATGGTTTCTAGCAACATAGGAACCAGGCCTAGAAGAGACACCCTGGACCAGTGAATGCAGTTTGGGACACCTGGAGGTTAACTCATCAAATCATCCTTTTCATATCTGTCTCCCTCCCTGTACATCTGAAGTCACTTCTTTAGGCAGGGCTATTAATCTGGGAATCGGACCTCCACTTATGGACAAAGAGAGATCACCTATGTTGTACATAGTTCCTGATGGTGCATGTTCAAGGACTAGCAGACAGAGTGCAAAATAAGACAAATTACTCTAAAAAAACCCAACCCAGTACCATTTTATTGGTTTCTCTTCCAATGGGAAATTTGCCTGCGAAGCCCTAAATTCTGCTCCCACCCCACTGGGGGCAGAAGACAACACCTTCTTGCTGTAGGAGTTAGCTGCGCACTCAGAAGACAGATTTGTCAGGGAGAAATGGCAGCGGTTTTGTAAACCTAACACTCCTCCAACTCAGTCCACACCTACTCAGGCTCCCTAGTTTGCTCAGAGGCTTCACACCAACACAGGCGTTAGCACAGTTATTCTGTACGTGGAACAAGACGCCCCTCCTGGCCCATTAAAGAAAAAAAGGAGCTTTTAAAAAAGTGTTCAGATCTAAGCAAAGCAAAGCAAAGCAGCATCAACATTTGAAGCAATATGATGACTAAACACCATAGGTAAACCTTATTGAATAACAGGGTTCTTGTGTTTTGCCAGTGTTTTGCCAATGAAAAAGGCTGTTTTCCATGAAGTCTAAACATTTTGAAATCTGTAAAAAAAAAAAAAAAAAAAAGAGCTCTGAAATCAAATGCCTTAACGAAGTGGAAGTGTTGATATTTTGGAACATAACATTTTGATTTTTCCTTTCCAAATCACATCCCCAAAACAAAATCTCTTGTTTGTGTGTTTGTACAGATATGCATGCAAAGTAACCAAGGACGAAAGCGGGTTGATGTTTATCAAAACACAACATTTCAACCCTGCGGAAAGTGAAACTTTTCCAAGCGCTTTGTTCTGCGACCTGTTTAGAAAGGTTTTGTTTCTGCTCCATTTTGAAATGGAAAAATATGTGAAGTAGCAGATTTTCCTGTGAGATGGTCCAAGCTCTAGCCCCTGCCTCTCCAAAACCTAACAGCATGGAAAAGGAGCATGAAATGCACT
>NW_005842202.1:1182199-1196805 GCF_000455745.1 Alligator sinensis | reverse complement strand
AGAGTGTGCTGTGTGGTCTTACTCCCTATACCAGGTACAACAATCATCTCTCCCATATTACGGCCGTCCTAAGACTCACAAAAACTGAGCACGTACAAGAACAAGGAACTCTGTTTCTTGTTTTTGCACCCTGGGATTCTGTTTCCAGTTCACAGCTCTTCAGCACGGAAACCAGACCAACACCACATGTATAGCCTAGCAATTGGGAGTGAGATGACTTCTGAGCTCTGTAGGAATGCCAATGACCTTTTGTGCTACAGGCTTCATCACAACTGACATTAACTTGGACAATTAAAGACAAATGATGAAATTAAAGTTGATCATGCAGAAGTTCTTCGTCGGTGTCTTCATCAAATCTATTGAGGATGAACAGCACAAGAAAAGCAGACTTCGGCTTCAAGATAAGTTTTGCTTTCTTGCTGTGCAAGATTCTCACATAGCCGCTGAGATGAACATTTATGAGAAGCTCAATAAATAGTAATTCATAAAAGCAAGACTATTCTACCTCAAAGTTAACATGCCCTTTAAACGTTATTTTTGGACAGATGTTGCTAAAAGATCAAACCAGTCTGAGTACCAAAATCGGTTATTGAGGTTCTGCTCTCCCTGCTCACGCCACACCTCTTGTCTCCTTCTCCCCAAGGTATTTATTAAGCTTACAACAAATTTGGTTAAACAATAGTAAGGGGCTGGTACAGATCAAGTGATACTCTGAAATTTGGGGTGGATGGGTAAGCATCTAATTTGCAGTGACCATTGCTTATTGTCCTCCCCCTGCCACTGTTACCTTGTGCTTCCTCTGCTGGTTGTAGCCTCCTCATCTTGGCACATATTTGACTGGAAACTATTTGGGGCAGAGACCAACATTGTTATATGTCTAGGCCTAGGGCAATGAACCCCTGATTGGGGCTTCTCAGTACAGCTTCAGTATAAATAGTCATAAATTAACTCCTTATGGATGTCCATCTATACCCCTAAAGGACTGATCCTATTTATTTACATATAACCTTCAGCTAATTCATCATTAAAAAGTCTCAAACTTAGCCCAAATATTTAATTTTGGTGAGCTGTGCATAACTTGACACTTGAACGCAGTTTAAAACATTGGAGCCTAGCCAGATATAAGACTAATCTGGTGACAAAGTTGCTAGTTCATTTACTTGGGCAGGAGATTCTTGCTCTTTCAAAGACTGCAAAACAGAGTGGATCCATCTGTCTTGTGAGGCAGAGATAGTGTGACAAGTCTCAGCTCTGATCTGATGTTTTACAGAGATAAATAAACCTGGTTCTGAGATACCCAGGAGTTTTGCTTTTCAGGGCTCTGTGAGGTTTGCATGCTGAGCTCCTCTTGGGGTGTTGGATTTGAACAAGGAACGTATCATCCTATGTTCGTAGCATGAAGAGACAAACAAGGCCACCTGCCAAAAGCAAGAATGGGGGGGCACACTGAAAGCCCCCACCTCCTTTATGCTACAGACACTGATAAATCCACATACATTACATCACTGGGCCAAATATTGACCTAAAACGATCGTCTATCCTTCAACTACATAACAAATAACAACGTGGCCACTGTGCCCAGAGCCCTGTCTTTCTCATAACAATCCTGTACCACATAATACATGTAAAGAGCACTTTCTCAATAAAATTTCCCCAAGAAGAAAGCTGGGCTAAACTTTTAATTTCACATGTTTTCTCGCCCTGGAGCCTTTCAAATGGTTTGTAATTGTTAGTGAAACCAGACTGGGTTAAAACTCAAAATGAAGCCTGGGGCCAGGCAAGAGTCTCACATTTATAGGTTTCTTTGCGGCTGTTTGCACACTGTTCTAGTTATAAGCTCTCAAACTGGTGATCACAGGTGAATACAGGCTCCTCTTTTCCTGCCCACCTAGAAATACTACTGGCTCTCAGCAGCTGTTTGAGCAATACTCGGTATCACAAACTGCAGGCAGATGCCTCCCAGAATTTCCCCAATGGCACTAGACCAGATAAGCACAAAGTGGTGCAAATGGACTAGAGAGAGTGAGCTTATATCTACGCTACAGCCTTGCTGGAATAGCTCTGATGGCCCTGGGCGTAAAGAGGTCTGGCTCACAGGACTTGCCAGCCAATAGTTATATGAGCAAAACTGTTTTCACTGGGGTAGCTTCTTTTTCTTGAGCTGAACTAGTACAAGGGCAGTGTCGGCCACATCCATGCTTGGAGCACTTTGCCTACAGAGCATGGTGGCTTTCCTAGGCCAGTAAAGAGCTCCTAACCTAGACGTGGTCAGCCCCTGACCTCCTGTTGCCATGTGTTTTATTCCCATTCTGCATCATTCCCAGTGCATTGGACAACTTGGTCTGTATAATTCACACCCAGGCCTTGCCTGCACTTACCTATCTCTGAAATGGACTTCTGCAAGCAAAACATGGTAGCGTACACTTGCTCTGGGCCTGGTGTAGCTGGTGGCAGGAGGTTGGTGTTCAGGGTTGGATTTAAAAAATGTAGAGAACTCTTCCCATTTGATTTCTGTAAGAAGACGGTGTCCCAAAAGGAGCTGGAAAGCTGCTTCTCCTCACTCCGCATTTGACTTGCAAACAAAACTGTCGGGGCCAGGTTTGGCTTTGGGAATTTCAATCTGAACCTCTTCAAATGGCAAGGGAAAATGAAGAGCTGGCACTTTCCAAGGAGTGCTGGGAGTCTAATGAGGTTGAGAGCCAGTGGTCTAGATGCACTTTTAGTAAGAACAAAACTTGATGCCTACCATTTTTGACTTGCGGGGGGGTTGGGCTCCAGACACAGGAACTGCTGATTTTCAGACCAAGATGTACTTTGAAAAGAATACATTCTTATTAGCAGGGGTGATGCAGAGGGAACCTGTCCTGCACCTCTGGAATATAAAGCAACGCCTGAGTGAACAGTTTACACCAACAGTATGCCAGGGCAGGAAATGGAGGGTATCACAGCCCACTGAAACAGCAGCGAGAACTCAAGGAGGCAGAATGTAATTACCTGGTTTGGAATTTGTCCAGGAAGTGGATTAATACCCTATTTATCATGAAAAACATTATGGGAACTTTAATAATCACAGCTTATTAAACCCAGCACCAAGGTTTTGTATCTCATCCAAAAGATGACACCTCTCTGCAGTGCACTAGGACAGTGGCTCAATACTTAGAGACATAATATACTATTTATAAGATTACCAGCACCTTGCAATTATCCCAGGGCTTTCTTGGAGTCTCCCACTGAATACTATCTTCACCCAGCCCCATCTTAGTTCACGAGAATTGGCAGGATTACAGCACTCAAACTGGTGTAACACACAAGGCAGCAGGATTTGGGAGCCATGCTGCTCACATGAAGTATAGTTTGACTTGCCGGCTGATTCAAATCTCATTCCTTTTCCAGCTTGCTGGAAGAGGGAGTTTGCTGTGTGGGCTTCTTGTCTGTCTCACTGCACATCTAGGAAGCTGCCAGTAGCATTCACTGCTAAAGTGGCCAAGCGGTATAAATTCCTTGCTGAACCTGTGACATTCACACTGGGCTAAAACTGAACCCTTCCAATGGACTAGCCATGGTGCTCATTTCCTGCATTCAGTCTATTATCTCAAGTAGAAAGCACTGTGAATAGCAGCGCTGGCACTTGAAGCGACTAGTACTGGATGTTCTGTTCTGCAGAGCATGCATTCCAAGCTGAAAGCGTGGACCCGAAATACACGCCGAGGGAAAAAGCCTCTTTCTCCCTCTGGTTTGAAAAGCACCTGAAGTCCTCATAGCTGGGGGGAGCAGCGTGATGAGACCAGGCCTGCTGCTGCTGCGAGAGCTGTGCCTCCCACCCGTTCTTTGCATGCGTGAGGCTGAAGGCCGAGCTCTGCTCACAGAGCATGTAGGTTGCACAGTGCATGCTTAATAGATTCCTTCAAGCATTAAATAAATCACACGAAGGTCATTCATTTTGAAAGGGAATTTAGGATTTTATCAATGGATTAATAGGCTGGAAATGTTCTCTGCCAGTAGTGCAGCCTTTTGGAAAACTTTGGAGTAGCATTAGAACGATGCCCTATGCTACATCATTGAAAGCAATGGGACCTTACCTAGACAGGTCTGAAGGCCTGGCCTCCCCTGGAGATATGCCCTGGGGTAGCTGCCCTAGAGTAAAACCCAAGTACACACTGGCAAAGTGGCTCGTTGCAATTTGCATCTTACAGCTCCTTTACCCTGTGGGCTCTGGTCCTTTGAGATGGTGGCCACTGATGGCTAGAATGGGGCAAACTCCAGTAGAGATAAGGCCCAGATGGCAAAATGGACAGACCAGCCCCTGCCTTGAACACTGGGGCCGATGGTTCAGACCCTGGGGTTTTAATCTGCGCTTCTAAAACTTAAAATCCTCCAAAGGGATTTCCAGGTCATGGTTTTGCTATGTGCCCGTGCAGTGCTAGGCACCACAGGGCCCTGAATCAGGCCTGGCACCCAAAACTGCTCCAGTTAAACCACCCTGGCATTTATTATCATGGCTTTATCGTTAAATGGTTACAAGTAGGCCAAAGCTGGAAAAGCCATCAGAGACCTGAAGGAAGCTGAGGGCAGGTCTGCGGCCCTTTGCAAGTGTTCCTGAGTGCACAGCAAAGGAACAAAGCTCTACTCACCCATCCCCACTCCACATGTGCCCAGCCTGGAAATGAGGGAGCAAAGTCTCCCCGGAGCTGGCAGGCAGCTCCTGGGTAGCCTCACTCCCTCATCTCTCCATGTGGGGTGGATGGGGTAGCACATACATGCAGGAGAGCTGTAGGACAGGCAACTGCATATCCCACAGCTCCTCAAGACCAGAAGCAGTCCTGAGCTCTGGTGCCAGCTGGTACATCTGCTCGGGTCTCCTGGCCTGCGGTCTGGTGCTCTATATCAATGTGCTTCCACTTGTGCAATTCCTCCCCCCCTCATTAGCCAAAGCGTTTAATAAGTAACAGGAATGTTTCTAGTAATTTAGCACTTCATTAGTGATGTCTTCCATTATAGTGTACATCACTGAAATCAGCTCTTAATCCCCGCAATACATTTGCCGTCTTTTACAAAAGATAATAGCTTCTAACCTTCATTACTTGAGCCTCTCGTGAGCCCACGAGTGGTTTTCCCATTTCATTAAGGGAACATCTTGACAAAGCAGTTGGACCTTCCAGAAAAGTAAGTAATACCCAATAAAGAAATGAAAATCCAAGTGAGGTATGCGCACATGGAAAAGGGAGTAATTCCCCCCTGGCCAGCTGCGCCCTGGTGTTCTTGCATGGGAAACTCCCACGTCGTTCTTGACCTCCCACTGATGCCCTGCCAGGCCAGAGCTGTGCCGAGTATGCTCTGAGCGCAGCACACTGTCATTTGATGGCAGACGTGGGTCTCTGGAGCCATCTGATGCTGTTGCCAGAGGGCTTGGTTTGCCTGTGACACACTGAGCACATGTCCACATCCAGCTTCTGGAAGAGACATAAAACAGATCCCATGTGCCTATGTTTAGCAAGGATCTGTTCCAAAGCTCACAGAGGTGAATGAGCCCCTTTGACTTGAATCAGGCTCCAAAAAGCCCACAGCCTGTCACGTAAATCAAGTTCAAGTCCAAGGTCTGTCTGAGCCTGACAGCTTATGGGCTTAACATCCCACTCAAGGGAGTCACAGGACCATCCAGCTGCCTTGGCTGTCCCAGCCTCAGTCTCCAAGCTACCCCTGGGTGACTTGGCACTGCAGTTTCATTGGTGCTTTGGCATCCCAGCTGGGCATGACGGTGGCAGCTGTAGGCCTTTTTCTGCTTTGCCTGTTAAAAACAGTCAGCCCTCATGGAGTGTCATTAATGTCAGGGGTTTTGGGGAAGGACCAGCGCTCGCTTCCTTCCCAGAATGTGTCAAGGCCTCACTTAGGCTGTCCAAGGCTCAGTATTGTAATCACCCATCACACTGCCCTTCTACTAATGGGCAAGGCTGTGGCATCTGGGTTTCAAGTTGGCACGTGTGCAAATACTGCTCCATTTGGGGCTGTCCCTGAGAACTGGTGGCTGCAGCATTTTACCTTCCTCACCATCTTCTACTAGCTACAGGGTTAGAAAGGACCTCAGAGGTCATCCAGCCCAACACCCTGGGCAGAGGCAGGGCTCACTGTCCCTGAGCATCCTGTCCTGGATATTTTGAAAGCCTCGGGGGAAGGAGATGCCACAGCTTCCCTGCGGTGCTGAGGTCCAGCAGCCCTCTGTCCTCGCATGGATCAGGCTTCCTTGGATTTCATTTCCGTCTGCTATGCTATTGCTTCCCCTCCCTGAGCTCTCCTGCTCCCTACCCTCTTGTTCCTTGATTCCTAATCCCATCTGCACCAGTACAGCCCTGCTTTCCAAACCTCCCCCATTCCCCTAATGATCCTACCCTTTGAGCCCTTGCCTTCATGCCCCCCCCTCCCCATGTGACAAATTGAAATGCACCCGATTAGGAGTGTTTACAGCTGGAAGCTTATCACTCGTTGGGATGCCTTTACATGAGTGACACCACAGCAAACACAGACAGCGCTTCCTGGGGGTGGGAGAGAAAGCAACCAGGGGGTTAATCCCGGGGCAGGTTTCAGAGGCAATCAGTAAGGTTTTTCCAGGTGGGAGTTAATTATGTGCGGGTGAATTGATTTGGGTTCAGCAACTTAAAGAGCGCTGAGCTTGTGTCCCTGGCAGCAAGGTTTTGGGGTTTTGCTGATGAGAACTTAATATGTGCGTGTGTCAGGGCGGGGGTGTCTGGAGGAGCAAATGTAGGTAGTATGGGCCTGGGTGCTGGGTTTGGGGAGCTGAACACGTCCCTCAGCTTTGGAGTACGGCTGCAGTAGCTGTGCAGGATGCATTGGTTTGGTGAAACCAGGTCTGCAATCATCCCTGCAGACCTGTCTGTTCTCAGATGACAGCTGCAGGGCCTCGCTCACGCCCTCTGCTTCAGCCCGGCTCTGGCTGCATTGCACACAAGTGAAAATGACCCCAGATTGCAACCCATGTTCATGACCCCTGCCTTTGTTCACATCCAGGAGCCAGGACAGAGCCATGGGGAGTCCGGGCTCATCTCTCATTTCCATCTCCATTGCTGGCTGTCCCTTAGGGTAGGCTTTCCTAATAAGCTTGCTAGTTTTGGGTGCTGGATCAGAGACATGTTGGACTTAGCTTGCAAATGTTCTCAAAGCCTCTCTGGGACCCTTGACATCAGCTGTGATGATAATTGTTCAGGCCAAAAAGTCACACACCATAAAAAAAAAAAAATTCAAATGCCTGAACTTAGATTGCCTCAGTTCACCCCCTTTAGGAAGAAAGGAGACAACTACCTGCCTTCCAGGGATGCTGTGAGGCTTAGTTAAGGGGTTTTAAATGCATCGAGAATTGAGCCTGTCTCATGAAAGGTGCTTTAGGTGGGTGATATCATAGCTGATCCGACAGCAGGTCAACAACACGGGCCAGGTTCCTGGGAGCCAGCTTTCTGATTTTGGAGACAGTGGGAGATCTTTTCCTTGGCTTAAAACTATCTTTGCTAGCAAGTCCTGTTGTGCATATTTAATAGCATCTCACTATCACATCGTGGTTGGTTTAAACCAAAACCAAGATCCCTGGTTGCTGCCTATTCTGGGAAAGCAGAATTGGCTCCGTGTTTGTTAGTTCAGCAGAGCTGTGCGGTGCAAACAAATATAAACACGGAGACAGGCCAGGCACTGTTTGAAAGAGATTCAGCCTTCCTGTCCCAGCTGGGATTGCCAAGGGCTGAAACTTGAGGTTCTCTGCAGATTTTATTTGTGCACTTAAACTGGTACATTGACATTATGTTGACCCTCTGCACAGGCTTGAATTTCAACCTTGCTCCTTAAGCTGCCAAGATCCCATTGGAGTCCATCTAAGTAGTTACCAGGGTTAGAAAGAGACAGTCTAGAAGAAAATACTGACTTACTGCCCAAATGTTTCCTTTTATAAGTAACAAAACAGTCTTCCACCCTCTCTCCTCATCCTAGACACCTCCCAGCATTTCCTAAATCAGTGTGGGCAGGGCAGCGGGGAACTGTGCTTCAAACTACTGTAGAGCCTGGGGGGAGGCTGAAAAATATATACACCCTCTTGTGCAAAAGTTTTTTCCCCAGCATGAAGTTTGAGAGTGATTACTGTGATAATGAAGTCAACACATTGCTTTTCTAAAGGAAGAAGCCAAGGGCTTTACTGGTAGACACACTGTCTTGACTTAGACATATACTTCTACTTCTGCTTTTGTCCGAGGACACGTCCTCACGTGCCCTCATGCCCACTCAGTAACCCATTGAGCACACTAACCTTTTTTCCCCACCCACAGTCGTACAAGAGATTGGCATGCCACCATTCAACCGGAGGATACAAACCTGGGCCAGTGTGGGAAGCTCTCATTCCCTCTACAGGCCCCTTCAATGAAGTGGCTGGATTTTCAGTCCGATCTGGGTGGCTCTGTGAGTCCCCTTTTAAGAATCTGGCTGTAGTTATAGAGTAAATCTTTTCTGAATAAAATAGCCTGAAGTGTGAAGATGAGAAGTGCTGTGGAAGACACAGAGGCAAAGAAGTGGAATAGTTCTGTCTAACCGTATTTCCATCTGAGAGGGTAGGAAAAACAGAGAAAATGTGTGTTGTTCAACTAGGACCCAGTCCTGTGCCATGGACACCAATAGGAGCTTTCACAGCTCCTATGAGGCACAATGCCTTGGCAGATGCATCAGCTTAATTGTCAAACGTAACTATTCCTAGCACAATGCATCTAGGATATTATGCATAATCGAATACCCATTAAAATGTGGGGCTCCAAGATAAAGTAGCACAATTATACATTTTCCGATATCAGCGTAGCCCTTACTACAAGACTTTAACGTTGTTTTGACGTTGGGGGTATTTGATATTGCTAATGAATACAGCAAATGTTAACCCAGCGAAAGACAGCAAAACACTAACACCCCGTTTTGGTTGCAAATGAACGTTTAGGTATCAAGACGCTAACCCCTAGCCCCCAAACCAACTCACTGAGTTGCGAATAGCTTTGAATTTTATAAAAGACACAAGTTAAATATTTAGATGTTTCACTGTGAATAGCTAGCATGATCAAAGTCCTGTGATTCCTTTGTAACAGCCATTCAAGTAAGGATGCCCATTTTTTCCCTCGTTCTTCATGACAAGCAACTGTACTTCCATGAAAAACACTGAGATTTAGGCTTGGATGGGTCTGATTTCCCTTCTGGTTCATAATCCAGAAGCACCTGCAGGATGGAAAATGATCCTTCTGGGCCGAAAAGCTCCTGGCCTTAATTGGAACCTGGGTTTTGCTTGTAAGGGAAGCTCTTGTGTTTGATTTTTCTTTTGCGTGTGTTCGCGTTTCAGTTGTGGTTCCTTCTGATTAGTTCATTTGTCTTTGTGTGGGTTGTCTGATTGCAAAGCATTCCTCCAGAGAAAGAGCATAAATATTTACATGCTGCCCTACAGCAGAGATCTCGCTTATAATGATATTTCACCTTTTGCTGTCTGCAAGTAAGATTCGCCTTGTAATTAACTGGGTGAGTTTCTAACGCTACCATCCAGAAAAAGGATCCCGTGCACTTGGGTCTGATGTTGGATGACTGGTATGCATTTCTGCTTAGAAAACGTGCTGAAAATATGTCCTATGAGCTATTAAAGGAGAGGAGAAAGTCAAATTCAGAGTAGCTAAAGAAAGCATTTAAAAGGGCGTGAAGCAAAATCCTCTTTCTGCGTGTGAAAGGGAGATGCAGGCCGCTGGTGCAAGGCATCTCACCTTTGTTAACTCCTTGCTGGTGGATGTGAACCTAGCCGTGAGTCAACGTGAGTCTCCAACTCTGCTCTTCCGGCATTACCATGTTTCAGTTAATGAGAAAATGCTTTCTCCAAGGATAACACAAGTTTGGTTTCCCAGCAGACCTCTGAAGTGAACTGCAGGGTACATGGCAAGAGGCAGTTGTAAGAGAAAACTGAAAACTTACCATGCAGCGTGTGGATGAAATGCAGCATGAAAGGGGAGCCACAGGTGAGCAGAGTTGGGGAGAGACGTACGCATGCACGGAGCGTCTCTTCAGCACGGTTCTCCTTCTTGTGCGCATCGAGAGAGGGGCATGGCCTCCGCGGGGGTCTGCATTCATGTCCTCGGCACCCTGCTGCTGGGGACTTGCTCCGGGAAGCTCCTTGCTCTGGGATCTTTGCAGAAACTGGTGCGCGTTTCCTCGGGCTGCGGTGGGGAAGCATCCGCCTCCAGTTCATACTAGCGGTTCCTTTGCGGAGGCTGCTGCCGACAGCAGCTTGTACTTGAGCAGGCTGTTTGTGTCAGGCAGTCTCGTCTCAGGGACAGCTAGGTTGTGACCCACTCAGCACCAATCTTCCAGGAGTCTGCTCTCTCTGCTGTGATTGTCTCCTTCATGTGTATTTATCATATTGATCTTTTCCCTCCTAAGCGATTCTCCAGGCACCGGTTCTACGAAGGAAGGTGCCACTTCTCCACTTGTAGGAGTCTGGTCTAGGCATCATGCGAGAGGCCCAGCGCTGTTTCTTGCTGCACCACAGCGCTGGTGCGTGCGTTTCTGATGCTCTAATAAATATTGACCGTGACAAGCATCTCTCCTTTGCGGCTCGGCTGGGGTCTTGGTTTTAGCACCTGTGTTTGGGGTCTCCCTCACTGGAGGCAGGGCTGGTGATCCCCAACAGGTTTGCACATGCAGCTCCATGCTGCTGAGTTTCACCATTGCCTGGGAATGTCTGATCCTGACCTTGCACACGTGTCAAAGGCAGTGGGGAGCAGGCAGGAGATAACCCCGGTTGCTCCTGCACATGTAGGTAATGACCCGGCGTTTGAATAAGATCAGAACCTGGCCTGGACACCACACTTAGCCTACTAGACCATCTCGTCTCCTGGCTTTCAGTTGCTTTGGAAAGGCTCAAGGCAGCCATGCTCTGCTGGTATGGGAGCAGCACGTACAATACCTGTCAACCCTCTCGAAAGGATGGAGAGAGCTGGGAGGGAGCCTAAATGGGGATTTGGCACTGGGGAATCTCCAAGCATCCCTTCTCTCGCCCTGCTGCTGCTGGAGCCAGGACAGCCTGTTTTTCCTCTGTAGTGGATAATTAGCCTGACTTTGTGGGAACTGGCCCAAGGCCTTTTAAGGGAATATTTAACCTCTACCCACAGGACCGCAGCACAAGGAAGAGTCTTTCTGTAGCAGAATATCAAGAAATTCTGCAAAACCAGGAGGAGAAAAGTTCTTGGCTGCCCTAGGCTGATGTTTTCAAACCTGGTGCCCAGAACTAGGTTCCTAAATCCATAGTTAAGTTAAAACTGGACTTCTGCCTCTTATTAGACACAGTCTGCCTTTCCCCACAGATGAGCAGAAACCCTTCAGATAACTCTTCCTTCCCCGGGTGTAGAGAAACTGCCCAATACATTGCTGCTTGGTCGTCTTTTGCCTTCCTTAGAGGGAACCTCAGTCTCCTTGCAGGCAGAGACTGGGATGAGGATATTTTGTTCCCTAGCATGTGGCACTCTGCTTAGACACTGTGTTGTGGAGAGATGCACTTTCCGTCCTTAGGCAATGCCACCCAGCTCTCTCCCATATTTCTTGCTCTTTCTTCCTCTTCAGCAAAGCATTCCCTTTCCAATGCAATGGGTAGAAGTGCTGCACAGGCTGGCGATCTGCTGGGTAAGCCTACAATGCACCTTGGAGTTCTTTATTTCCAATGGTTGCAATGTGAATGCAAATCTCTGAGTGCTTGGTGCATTTTCTTAAACCTCCACCTTGTGCGATCACCCGTTTTTAGCACGCCGTGGCTCCCCGTCCCCTCAGTGCTCATCTCAGGAGTGCGTGGCGGTCTAATGCGTGTGCCAGCTCCGTCCTGTGGCATCCTCTCTATGCACAGAAGCAGCCGGGCCCCTGTCAGTGTGGTCTGTGCTGAAGTTATTGCCCTGCTCTTTTCCCTCTGCTGCTTCCTTATGGCGCAGAGCACAGCTCGCCTCCAACCCGGTGCTTTCTCTTCACCTTTTTTTTTGCGTGCAAGCAGTTGTTTTTGATAGTTTCTCCTCTTGAGCCTTCTGGCACCACATGCTGCTGTGTCAAAATAATACATGATCTCCCCACATGGAGAAGAAAGGACGCCTGTTGAACACGGTGCTATATTTCCACATAAAACATGGTGTTCAGAGCCCAGCAAGAAGTGCAGGGAGGTTGTCAACTAATTTTTCATTGGAGTTCAAATATGGGACAGCCAAGGGACTGCGTTGGGGTCTTTCCAGCATGCAGCCTGCTGAATTCGTCTGAAATACAAGGCAGCCACTGTCTGCGGAGAGGGTTTTTCCTTCCAGCGCTTTGCGCTTCTCAGCTCCTTATCATTCGGAGTCTTCTGCAGCTCCGTGAGCTTCCTGTCTGCAGTTCAGGTTTAAAGACTTCTTCATGTTTCCTTTCCCCAAGGGCGAGGGAGGCTTACTCAGACGAGGAGCTGGAGCATCCAGAAGAACTGAGAATTGCACAGAATCAGCACTAAGGAGAAATCCTAACTTGGAAGCGACTCAGGGGAGCAAGAAAACCTCCCGCTTGCCCCGCGGGGCTCTCAGGCGCAGCGGATCCGGTGTCGGGTGGGCACGCATGAGGAGTGAGTAACGATGTGAACAAACACGGTCCAGTGATTAAAGTCCAAGTTTGGGGCAGGGAGTGGGAGCAGGGGGCTGTCCCTGGCCCAGGACCTGCTGGGGGGCATCAGGCAAGCACTAGCCCTCAGTTTGACCCTGTTGTTTCCTCCTTTCAGGAGCTGGAGAAGGGCCATGCTCATGATTTTTGCTTCATGGTGCAGCTGCAAGCAGCCCGTTTGTGCTACCTGCTCTACAGACAGACAGGCCACACCTAGGCCTGCAAGGTAACTGAGCCAGACAGAGAAAAGGAGGTCTGGCCCCATTTTACAGATGGACAAGGGAGGCTTGGGAGGATTAAGTGACTTGATAGGGAGCTGGAGATAGCACCATCAACCTCTGAGTTGTCCTTCAGTGCTTCAACCTTGGATCATCTTTCCTCCATAGACCAGCTCTCCTCTTCGGGGGCACAGTCGTTGCCATTAACACTCTGTCACGGTCTCAGGCCAGCCAGTGCCCATGGACAACTCCTTCCGGCCCCCAAAGAACAAGGTCCTCAGCACTTTATGGCACATCAAGCACTGACACGGGGCCTGGCCCAGGGTTCGTCTGCAGTCTTGCCTGCTCCTCTCCCCCTCCCGTGCTATGGCGCCTTCATAGCAAAGCAAAGCCAGGCCCGCCTTGCAGAAGCCTCCCTCCAGCTCCGGCGCTCCGGAGCTGTTATCAGGGATGCGTCAGCTTGTATGAAAGTGTCTCTGTCTCTCCCTGCAGAGCCTTTGTAGCTGACAGGGGATTAGGAGCAGCCAGCTGCCTTTTCAAGTGCTGCAGCCAATGCAGCGAGAAGAAGCCGGGGATGGTTTTTCTTTAAAAGGTCCACTGACAAACAGGAGGGAATGGGAAGAAGGAGCAACAGAAAGGGCACTGTCTGGGCTACAAACTGCGGCTGTAGGTCTGCACCGCTCTGAGGGCATTACTGCGGGGCAGGCATTCAGCCCAGCCTGCTCTCCCCGCAGTGGGCACGTTCCCTGCTCAGGCCTGGACTCAACCCCGCGTGGCCGTCCCAGACACTGGGGTCCTTACTGTGGGCACGGCAAGGATTAGTCTCCTGCCAACATCCGCTGGCACCCGGCGGTCCCTGAGTCACAGCCCAGCTGCCATTCCCTCATCTGCAACAGCTGCTGCCATGGGCTGGAGGGTGTGGAGACACTGGGGAGTTGGACAGGGGCTTGACAGACGCTGTCGGGAAGCCTGGGACGAACCAAACCCTGCCCTGGTTTTGGCATGAACAAAAATACGAGCCGTGCTCTCCGTGTTCACGCAGGATCTGGCAGAACGCATGTGTCCTTGTGCCTCCGGGGTTAGTTATTCAGACACCGTTCCTGGAGCAAGGGAGGCTGCCGTGTCTGCGCTAAGGCTCCTGCTATGCTGCACAGGAAAGAAGTATGGGAAGGGGGGGAATCCCCAAGGTGGGAGACCTGAATGTCACGTGGAGGACCCGAGTCCTTGACGCAGGGGGCAGGTGTGTCCCCACAAACCTCCTGCCCCTGACACTCTCCCCAGCGGTGGGACGGCTACAGGAGGGAGCCCCGGATGATTGTCTCTGCTGGGTGGTCCATCGGGGCATATCCACAGTTGCCCATTCCCGGCTGGTTGCATCCTGACTTGTGCCAAAAGCAAGCCATGTTGGCAAAGCAGAGCCCTGAGTCTGCCCTGCCCCTCCCCACCCCTGATCTCATTGCTTTACATTGCAATGCTCATGCAGGAGGAAATCATGCAGCATTTGGAGCCTCCTGACAAAATCCAGAGAGCCAGCAGCCCCAGGCAGATCTATGGTGAGTTGATATTTATCAGAGACCAACAGAGCTGCTAGCACAATTTGTGTTTAAACTGAGGGTCCCTTAATACCCCAGGGCTGAGATCCTTTCCCTCTCCCCAGCTCTGATCTTCTAACCTCAGCGTCTCCACTCGGCGCATGCACACACACGAAGGCAAAGTCAACACGCA
>NW_005842202.1:1180662-1182187 GCF_000455745.1 Alligator sinensis | reverse complement strand
CCCTACACAGCCGATGCCACTCAGCCAGTACACACCGTAATCAATACTTAATAAATGAAGCACATGTCAGATCTGTCTGAGGCCTGACTGATAGGAAGGCATGTTGAGCACGGATAAACGAATAATGCCATGTTAGGGTTGAAGCTGGCTGCAGGTACTTTGGGGGCTAATAAAACATGGTGATTTGTGGTGCAGAGGTTTGGTGGCTCTCAGCCTGGCTTCTGGCGGACTTGTGTCCAGAAAAGCTATCAGCCCGCACGATAAGCCCTTGCAGGGCAGGGACGATGGATATTGTTGGGTGTGTCTGACACTGCCGTGGCTGGAAGGTATCAGCTCTACTGCCCTTTATGAGCACTGAATCCATGCAGAAAAGTGACATCCTAAGCTGTGATGCAGGCTGGACAGACAGGCAGCGGCTCCCCAGGCTGCTACTCACAGCACTGAGGTCAGACGGACGTGGTCCCCGTATCGTGGCACGCCGCTTCTGTCGTCACCAGGATGTGTCTTTGGCAGGAAAAAAATTAAAATTGAAAATGCTTGTTGCCCAGGGAAAGATAATAGAGCGGATGGAGCTGTTTTAAATAGACACAATGGGGTCCTTTGCCCAGGAGCATCGGGGAATTATGGTCATGGCAACCATGCAGCTCTCAGAGAGTAACGAAGGGGGGCATTTACTTGCACAGTGAAGTGCCCGTGTCTCTGGGTGCTTTGTGCAATTAGAAATCCTATTTAATCCATCCTCCAGCATGGATTTATAAAGGGAATGCAACTCTACAAGTGATTCAGAGCCCTGCGTCTCTCTGTCTGTGCTGCAGACTTGCTAGGAGGCAGGTGGCAAGTGTACCCTCCGGTGCATTAATTTATCTCTATAATATAAAAGACAGTGTCACAGGGATGGCTCATTGTTGTTTCTCCAACTATTTCATGGCAGGCCTTACTGTGGTGCGAGACAAATTTACGGAGGGGATTATATGGCAGGGTTGCCTGCAGTGGCAGGGGGTAGATTCGATAACCAAGCATCCCGTCCACTCCTGCACCCCTAGATTTCTAATTGGCACAATTAAAATCTCACCATGAGGCATCATCTCTGCAGATCATCTCATTGTAAGATGCTAATTATGGACGTGAGCTGTGATATGTGAGGGAGAATCGCTTTGTGAGCTAGCCTACGATCCAATACCCTATATACGACGCCACCATGACTTTCCTACCGCTCATGTATAAATAGCACATGTTGTTTTTCCACTCGAACAAGTGGAAAGTAGCCAGCTCTGTCCCAAGGAAAGTGTCCAAGGGACTGAGCTTCACCCTGGGACTTAGGAGATCTGCCTTCCGAAAATCACCCCAACCTCCCATCCCTCTTCCCTGCTTCCATCTTTTCCCTCTTTTGGTTCTTGGGTGACGGATGATCTCTTCAATGTTGTACAGGACCTAGCACAATGGGACTCTAGTCCCAATTCACTTGCTCTTGCTATCCCCTGTAATATGTCGTACGTGTCTTTTGTGCGGATACAAAGATGTTTTC
>NW_005842202.1:1130591-1180631 GCF_000455745.1 Alligator sinensis | reverse complement strand
TTTCCGAGCAGCAGCAATGAATGATTAGATTGCATTTGAGTTATCTCTGTTTAGAAATCCCCGCTCTCAACCCAGCTATCAAGTTATTGGCTCTAGATTTGCTGGGTTTGCCCATTGCAAAACTTTTCAGGACTGTCCCAAATAAGTTACTGTTCAACAGGCCTGCTTCCCTGGTATTAGGTGTGCGTAATTCCCACTAACGAGCATATCAGACAGAGACCAGAGTGCAGCGCTCGTGGTGAACATCCTGGCCATGGAGCTTCGACTGCGATACCTTGTGACTCTATATCACTCAGACAGGGGAAAGGTGCAAAGAAAAGAGCATGGCTGTACCTAGCTGTTGCTCAGATGAAAACCCCTTCATTCTCAAAGACTTGCATGGGACTTTGCAATACAACCCCACTCTGGTTGCCCCCTTTATGCTGGCTTTGGGCAAAAGGCACTGCCCTGCAAGTGCGTGAGAGCTCAAACACAGCCACCAGTCACTGGTCACCCCTTCCTTCCTCGACCTCCAGTGGGTACCAGCACCTCCCATATTGGCTCAGCCATTCAGCCCAAACCGCACAGATGGTACTACAGCTCCTGTCATCGAGCGAGGAGTGAATGCGGTGACCTTGGCATTTTCTGAGTCTGGGGTTAAAACTTAAAAGTCACCCAACACGCTGCCCAGGTGGGCATCTAAGTCTCCAGGCCCAAAAGATCAAATGCACACCCCTCCCCACCCAGCCAGACCTTGGGAGACGGGCATTGATCCCCTACACGCCTCCAGTGGGAGAAGCTGCTGTGCGCTGACGGCAGAATGGAGACATTCAAGGCTCTTGCAACACAGCCCTTTGAAGTCATTGGCAACCTGTCCATTGCTGTCAATAGGCCTTGGCGCCGACTCTTGGCTCCCCAGACCATCCTCATTGTTGAGGGGAGGAGGAAGCGCATGTTGACTCCGAGCCGTGATGCCTGGTGCTGGGGGCGTGCAGCTGTGCACCGCCTCTTCCTCTGGGGAGCATGAATCAGCTGGACGACGTGCTCCTCTCGTCACTGGCGAGCCCGAATAATTAATGATAAGGAATGCTTCCCATTCTTTCCTTCTGCTCGTAGATCTAAATAAAGCCACTGGGGAACAGGTCTGCTTGCAGGTCATCAAGCCCAAGAATTTCCCTGTCATTAATCTCCTTCCACACTCCCTCCCAGGCTGGGGCTGGCCAACACCAGCAGCAGATTCCCTTGCTGAGGGGGCTGGTATGGCAATGGAGATGGTGAGGGGGAGTCAGGCCCCCAGACACTCTCTTCCCCTGCCCTAGCACATCTGCCCACCTGCTCTGGGGACCTCTCATCCCCCCAGGGCTGAGACTAAGCCACGCGGAGCACAGCTCATGCAGTGAATACAACTCCCCCGCCGCCTTCTCCGTGTCCCCTTGCAAGGACAGGTGAAGCCAAGTGCTCCTTTTGTCTCATGTTAATACTCTTACTCCTTCCTAGTCAGGATCTTAATTGGTGCAGTTGTCTCTAAAAGTGCACAGTAACGACGCCTGCCACAGGGTCGTCCGTTTTAAAAACGATTGGCAAGAAAGATGGCATTTTCCAATATCTTTTCTCCCTCTTAGAGGCTTCCACAATACATCTTATAAACAAGCTTGCCTGAAACAATATTTCTGAGCATTCAAGCCTTGAAACAATTCAGATCCCTCCCAACTGTGCAGCTACAAAAGTCATAAATAATAATAATAATTTGCAATTACTTCCCAGGGTCATTTAGTTTTTAAAGAAGAGCTCTGTATAACCTCCTTTCTGGCTGAAGTGGCGGTAATACAGGCCCCAATGGGGCTGGTAGGTATTTAATTGTGGTGCTAAGTAATTTATCTGCTGAGGAACTTTTGGAGCTGAGGCTGGCAAGTGGAGCAGGTTAGCAGTGGGGGTATCAAATTGTGGAGAGACCTTTCTCGACATTCAGCTCTTGTGAAAGTAATTGCAAAAGGGAAAGGTGACTCTGCCTTTTGGGCTTGCGCATTGCTGTCCTCCTTTTTAGGGCACTGAATTTTGTGCGAGAGTTTTAACCTCCAGGCATCAGTAACAGGAACAGAACAGCGGAGCACGGCGGCTCTCTGAGCGCCATGGCGAGATCCCCTAATGCTCTGCCTCTTGCAGTGAATCACGTGGGCGGCCAGGATGTCTGGAAGGAATGCCACATTGCTGGGCATGCTTTGGTCCACAGAGAGTGAACCGTAAAGTGCTTCATTATAGGGAGGTGACACCTTTAATACAAGGCAAAAGACAGTTTTTACAACTAGCGGCCCTATTTATTTCCCCCAAAGTCTGCCCTTGGTCGCTCCCAGAGTGAGATCTCTGTGCTACCGGAGGGAGCGTGTCTTGCACAGGCAAGGGAACGGTCCACTGTAAACCCCAAGAGGAGTGGATTCAGCTCTCTCGAGTATGGATTACGGATAGTATCAGTGCTGTCAGTCTTGACTATTCAGCAATCCCCGGTCTGGACGCAGGACACGACGGGAGGCTCTTTGTTTTGAAAAGGAAGTTGTTACACTGGTCTTCTGCAATCAGAGCCTGTAGGTTGTCTTGGGGCCCATTCCCAAGCACCTCTTGGCAAAGTTTTCCTTGTTTTTTTACTTCAGTGAAAGCGTGGGTTCTTTATTAGGTGCATGGACCTGGGCGGCGAGGCTTTCAAAACACCCACAAGCATTGTGAGACTCAAGGTAACACCACAAGAGAGGGCAGTACGGGGGGGTTTCACTGCTAGCTTCAGACCCACTGACTTTTCTCTAGGACTGGCTTATGTCCCTGCTCGATTGCTGGGGAAAGGCTTGTGCTGTAGCTAGGCTGCTCCAGGAATGGTTTAAAGCCCTGGAGGTGTCACAGTGTCCCTTTGGTCCTGCGGTGGGGGGAATGATTTAATGCAGCCCCTTACAAGCCTGGCAGCTTGGCTTGGCTGGCAGGCCAGCATCCATCGTCCCTCTACTTGCCCCGTGCTGGAGAAGATGAGAACAGGACACAGTCCCTGCTGGTCCTCCTGCTCCATGGGTCAAGACAAGACGACACCAGCAAGGGCAATGGGAGTTTTACTCCCCTCTTCCTTCCTGGGTGAGCTCATTAGACCCAGGCCGTACCTGGCTTGTAGTCTTGGACACTAATGGCTAGACCATGACATAGGAGTGCGGCATTGGGCATGGGCCGGCACAGAACAGCTCACGCCGTTCTGCCAAGCGGCTGGAACTTAAGCAGTGCAAGGAAATGAACTGCAAACTTTTAATGACAACGTGTGAGGACGGCTGGTCGTTTTAACTAGGTCAGCTCGCTCCGCGGAGGGGGGCCTCAGTCTGGATCCAGTCATCTCTAGCAGGTTTGTCCTTCGGGCAGCACTGAGCATCCCAACACCTCAGATTCCTGACACAACTGCACCCAACCTTAAACACACGCTAGCTAGGTAGGGCATTATAGGAAGGGCTTGAAAGCCCACAGCTGGGAGACACTATCCCCTTTTTGTTCCCTGGTATCTGAGCTCAGTGCAATACATCGCACGTGTCTGCTGCACGTTGTTGGGAAGAGCAACGCAGGCCATGGGGGCAATGTCAGATCTCCAGACATGCTGCTTTTCTCATTCCCGAGATGTTGCACCTTGGAGGCTGTTAGCTGAATAAAAACACATTCAAAGGTGTCTGGCTGAGGTCTTGCCTGTCAAGACATTTTGCCTGCAGACTTCCAAGAGGTGCAGAGGAAATGTCTGTCTTCCTGATTCTAGCGGAGAACGGTCTGCAGCCCAAGTGTTACATGGGAGCTCGGCTTTTGCCAGTGAGAAGCAGGCCGCCCTTCTTAGCTAGCGTGCATTTATGCCCTTGATCCAGTCCCAGAGTGAGATCTCTGTGCTACCGGAGGGAACGTGTCTTGCACAGGGAAGGGAATGGCCCACTGCAGACCCCAAGAGGAGTGGATTCAGCTCTGTGGACCCTGCGCTCTGGTTTCCAGAGATGGTTGGTTTTGCTGATCAGTGCTCATGAACTGGGAGTCCAAGTCAACTCCCATTGCTGTCAATGATGAGACATGCCCTACAGGTCAGCGGCAGTTGAGTTAGGCCTTTGTTTGCCAGGCTGAGGCTCCTAATATCTCTCTCCTGTTAAATTTAACCTTTCAAAATACCTTGAAAAGAATAGGCTGGGATCAGCTCATGCCTCCGGTGGGAAATGCCGATGGGAGCCCTGGGTGAGATCAGGAAGTGCAGCGGGGCAGCTGATGTACTGTGATTCTCATTGAAACCGGCAATCATCTTGCCATCGTTTTGGACGAGGCTGAGATCCATAATGACAAGCAGGTGGAGAGCAAGAAGGGGAGGAATCTGCTCTGCATGCCAGGGGAGCACATGCCAAGGCATCCCTCGCACAACAGGTTTCCTCAGTCCCTGTACCTGCTTTGAGATATCGGAGCACCCAAGGCACGTGATGAAGGCGCAGCTCCTTGGGGCACCCTCCTGCATAGGCGGATGGCTCTGGGAGAGCGGGGACACCTGCAAACTCAGCAATCTGGGGGACAGTATAAGGCAGCTCCATTCCCCAGTCAGCGTTCCCTGCTCTCTCATTCCTCTCTGTGATACCAGTGTATTCCCATCACACTTTGCTGCGTGGCCCCAGTGGGTCTCTAACTCTTCTTAACGAGACATGGGTGCAATTCCACTGCTGTACACCAGCGATGTGATTATGACTCACACTAGTCCGTGACTATGGGATGGATCCACGTGCAACATTGCAGCCAGGACAATGCCAGAGGACCCAGCTTCAACCTGTACATCCTTGCTGGACAGACAGAGCGATGTGCTTATAACCCCACCATAAGAATTTAGCCCCAGGCCCCTGGGCCCTGTCCCCATGGTACGTCTGCTGGGAAGGGAAATATTACCCCCCTCATCCAGAACAAAGGGGTTTAATGGCTTGCCTGGGACCCCACAGGGAGCCCGTGGCACTGCTGACACTTGAACCTAGATGTTGTGAGCATGAGACCACGCTTCCTCCTGATGTTGACATCCAAATCATAGTCGTGAAGTTTAGGATTTGATACTGGTGCCAAAGGGGGTGCGGCCAAAGGGTGCAAATTCCCACTTTATGATCCCTGTGTTTTCTCCAGGGACTGTGTTACGCATGTATATTTTGGGCTGTGACTGGCTGCTTCTAAGCATTTTTTTATGCCTTTTCACTAAATGGAAACAGAGTTGGCCTCTGGCTAGAGAGTACCTCCGAGACGTAATCTCCGTGCAAAAACGGTGTGATCCTTGTCTTGGCTCCTGCACTGGGCTGGAGACAGGGAAGCGTGTGTGTGTACAGTATATCATGCAGCTTTCCTTTTAGATGATTAGATGAAGGTATGTGACAGAGTTCCTTGATTTAGGGCATTGACTTTTTCTCGTTTCTCAGCATGGGCGCCATGGAGACTCATCAATTAGGTTTTATATGAACTGGCTTTACGCTTCTTTTTATCTGAGTGCTTTTCTCTGTTAAAGTGCAATAAACTAAAAAAAAATAAATAAAACACCAATTAACGCTCCACAAATATTTGGCTCTTTTTTCTTTTTTTTTTATAGCCAGTGAAGGCAGAGACTTCATCAGCTCTTGATTTACCCCATTGAAAGGTTGGCAGAGCTTTTGACTTACTGTTACAAACAAAGTTTGGGGCATCATCCAAATGTCTAACAAGAATGAGTCGTTGTGAAGCACAATGAATTTCTAACGCCCTGTGCATTAGGAATATTGTTGAGTGTTATATTATCCCGTTGGATAGTATATTGGCTTGGCTCTTTGGAAGATGCATTTGGCAGAATGGCTTTGCTTATAGATTAATAACCACTAAGCAACTGTGGTTGTTGAAATATGTCTGGCAGCTCTAGGTGACATCCATCTTCACGAAATCCAGTGAGGGTGATCATCCAGTAGATGAAAGGGCTTGTGGGGGGTGTGACAGATGGTTGGAGATAAAGCACCACTTTCAATTATTATAAGGGATGATGAAGAACCAGGAGACTTTTTGACTTCCTAAGTCTCTCACCCCGTCACCAAAGAGTCAGTAAGTTCGATCCACTGAAGTCAATGCAGCTCAGGCTTGGGCTTCAAGTGCAACATGTGCCTAAGTGCTTGGCTGAGCTGCTGACCTGTTCAAGTCCTGCAGAAGGTGAAGGAGGTGAGATTCGGCACCTCCAAGGTATGGCAATAAACAGCCATCTCCTCATTTTGAGCACATAAAACAGGCAGCCTGAGCCCAGTGTGTCTATTATAAATAAGGCTTCTCATTTTAGCGGCAGGCAAGCCCTCCACCATATCTGCTGCAGCCGGGCATGTACAAAGCAGTGGTTATAAACTGAGAAAACAAGCACAGGCAGCAGAAGCAGGATGAAGAGGTGAAACTCATGAGCGACGAGGGACCGGATGGGGGGCCCGCAGCACAAGTGCCAAGATGATCCATCTTGAAGGGCTGGGGGAACCACAGGCTTGTACAGCAAGGAGATCTGCAGCTCCAGGTTAGGACTTGGTATGTAACCTAAGCCAGTTGCTTGTCAGCTCATTATCTCCCTGGCTTCCCTGTGTTTTCCTCCTGCTTTCTTCTGCTTGGTGACCAGGGAGTAAGAAGTCCTGGGAGATTGATGCAAAGCTTCTGCACTTTTGGAAAGACATGAAGCCTGTTTTGTTTTCTCCCTCTTTTTTACCCTGTTATTCCCTCCAGGCAGGAGCGAGTCCTGTGTGTTCTCCAAAGACTGCCTGATGAAATTGTTTGTCTTCTTCCCAGGTAATAAGGGAAGGGCTGCTATCCCCACGTGCAGAGGCCTGGCTGCAGTGCTTCCTACATGGCTTCCTAGTGCCGGGAGGAAGCGGAGTTTGTTTCCAGCAAGCTGTCGCTAGTCTGATCTGAGTGCTGGATAAACTGTGGAAGAAATGTGTTGAGCCAGAGATACAGCTGCTCCGGGGCTTCACCATCACTCAAGTCTCTTGCTTCCAAAGCTTTCTTCCGATCCTCTGCTTTGCTTTCCCTTGCCACTCCTCTTCCATTAACACCCACCAGGAATTTCAGGAGAGCGCTGAAAGCAAAAGCAAAATCCTTTCTCCTCCTCCTTTTTAAATCAAGTGAGTTTCTCTTGGACACTGTCATATCTGCTGACAGATCAGAGTCAGGCCGTTTTTCTGTCAAAGCGTTGTATGTGTCTGGGATTTGACAGATGAACTCGTCTCTGCATTTTTCAGACCTGAGCACAAATCGTAGAGCACAAAGTCCTTCCTGCCCTCCCCGCCTCGTACACGCTCCCAGCTGTCACCACACATTATCCCCAGGACAAGGTGATAATTTTGCTAATGTTTTGCATCAGACATTTGCATTCAGTTGTTTTTATTTGATACGACGGCTGGTGAGGACAAGAATTTGGGCCTACCAGGTTAAAAACAAGACAGTTACATAGGGCAAAACCCTCAGCCCTCTCCTTCACATGTACATGCAACTCTTCCTCGCGGGGGCCCGAGAACGTGGTCATCTACAAACTCATTAAGGATGCCGGCTTGCACATGTGAGTAATTTAGCTGAATGTCAGTGGACGAGGCCAGTTGATACCAGCTGAGGATCTGAGTCAGCTGCGAGCATTTAGCCCGTTGGCTCTAATACATCACACTCCGTGCCGAAAGCTTTGCTTTCCTGAAGCTCTTCTGGGCTTTGCCTTTGCCCCAGCCACTCCCACACATGCCCTGCAGTCTTCCTATGATCCTCCTCTTACCACTCTACAACCCTGCCTACACCCACATCTTCGGGAATTAGCTCAGGCCTCCCCCTTTTGCAAATGCCCCTAGCACTGTGTATGTCCAGGAGTTTTCCAGCATTGTCTAGACTCACACCAAATCCTAGACCATAAAGAGGGACTTTATGAAAAGTCATCTAGACCCATTCAGTGGGCTCTGGATGCCCATGTCCTTTATGCAACATCGAAAATCCTAGCATAAAAGCAACCGAAGCCTTTTCAAATCCTGCAGCATTGCCTTCCTTTCCCAGCTGGGTGCTGCTCCTAGCTCCTGTCCTGCTTCTCTGCCTCTAGAGCAGGGACAGAACAAAAAAGCTCCCTTTGGAGCCGTGGCTAATAGCAGTCAATTAACTCCTCCTTGGGGAGCCCTGCACAGCCATCGCCCAGGATTACTCATTGTGCCCATCCACTGCTCTGCCAGCCTGGAGCTCGCTGACCCTGGTCCCCTGCAAAACAGGGTCCTCTCACTCCCCAGACACCCCTGCTAGGAAACCTTGCCAAGAGAAGTGAGAAGCAGCGGGTGTGTGCACGCGTGCGGCCCGAGTGCACGTGTACGCCGCAGCGCTGGAGAGATTGATTGTTGATGTAACATATCTCTGAGCACCGTGTAAACAGTGAAAGAGCAGATGACTCAAGGAGGCAGGTTGCTCTGTTCTGACTGAAATTCGACTCACGACCAGCAACAGCAAACCAGCAGCCAGGGAGGAGGCAGGGAGAGGTGAGGGTTAGGCCGAGCTTTGCTTTCCCAGCCATTACTGGAGGATGGGAGCTTTCAGGGTGGGGGGGTTACCACCCACTGCTACCTGCGGCTTCCTCTGAAAGATGCATTGCCCACTGTCTGCCAGGGGAGACACTGGGTGAGTTTGAAGTCATGATCTCTGCTTAGCTAGGGCCTTTCATTTTTGCTAAAATGTAGTGGTGGGTTTTTGCATCTGGGAATTGAGGCATGTCTTGTACGTCCATGCGGAGAATCGGAACCAGCAGCTTAAAGATGCTTCTTGATAAAGAGCCCAGCAAAGGCATTCACGTGCAGAGCCCACAGGAGCAAATGCTTCCTTCTCCCCTCCCCGACACAACGTGCGAATAAACTAGAACTCATTGCCCCTGGATCCTGCTGAGGCCAAATGTTGAACAAAGCTCAGAAATGGATTGGAAATGTGTATGGGGACCAAGAGCAGCCAGAGCCAAAGCAGCCAGAGGTAATGATCAACACCCCTGCTCCAAGGTTCGCAAGGATCGCTGACTCTCAGGAATGAGAAGCAAATGGGGCAGGTGGTATGATTATCTCACATCTGCTGATATCCAGTGCACCCATCCCTGCAATGTCTGGTTTTGGTCACTGCTGGGGATAAGAAACTGAATCGATGGGATCCTGTCTGGTGACGACTGTGTTGTGAGCGGGTATCCTGCAGCGGATACGGTGCTTCACTGAGAAGGACGTGTTGTGGGCCAGCCTGCCATGCCAGCGGGGACAGCCATATGGCAGGGCTCAGATTCCGGGCCCGATTAGCCCGTCACCTCTGCCAGTGGCTCCACTGTTTCCAGGACAGGGTGATCCCAGCTGAGAGAGAAGAATGAGGCCTGGCAGTGTGGGCCAGGTTTGCCTGGCACCGTGCAAGCCCTGCAGGAGATGGCAAGGGACGGCCTGGTGCAGGCTGGCAGCGTGTGCCTTCACGGCTACAGGAGGGGAGCCAGGCTGTGAGAAAACAACTCATTTCAGGACACAGGCCTGGGGGGAGCGCTTGCCACTGGGATGCGGCCTCATGGTCCCTCCAGGCTCCTGCGCCTGCAGAGAGGTTTTGGATTTTGTCTCGGATCTATGTGCATAGGGGTCTCTGCATGGATGGGGATACCCAACCCACCATAAAAATAATACCTAGGTGCTGTCCACTTTCTGATTGGTGTGTAGGGCCAGACTTTCTGTAGAGCTCAGCAAGTTGGGTGCACAATGAGTATTGACCTTGTCTGAAAACCCAGCTCTCATTTGGTGACTGAATGAGAGCTGGGTCCTTTGGAAATCAGTTCCTCGGAGTGGGGCCTGAGCCGCTGGAAACGTGGCCCGTGCTTCTGCGGAAAGTCTTGCCCACAGGCTGCAATGCCTTGCTCCAGCTTGCTTGAAGAGGCCTGTTTTTTCTTCCTTGGGTACCTGTGAAACTCCAAGCTGGAGGAAAGATGAGATGATCGGATGCTCCTTTCTATCCACAGGAAGGGGGTTTGTGTTCATTCACAGGAAGAGGAGGGGAAGGGTGGAGAAGCCCCTGTCCCTGCAGCCTCCCCTGCATATGGCACCACGCTTGCTTCATTCGTGACACCAGGCACAAATGACACAAGTTCGTTAAACAAGTGGCAACAGCTCCATACTGAAGTCTGCCATTAAAGGGGAGGGGAAAGGTTTGCAATCAGAGCAGCAGGATCTGCAAAAGTGTGGTTCTGCAAGCAGAGCCCCTTGGTTATTAGGCATGCTGCTCTTTGCCTCTGTCTCTTGTTCTCTTTCTTTCTCCCCCCTCTTGTTTTTTGCTGGTGATCTCAGCGCAGCACAAAGCGCATCAGCGGCTCCCCTGGAAGAGAAGCGTTTTTACAGTGCACGTGTGTAAACCAGGAGCCCGAGCTGCATGCCGGATCCGGCGGGGCAGTGGGAGACACCTCACAGATAAAAATTGCTGATGGGCCAGTACATGGGAAGGCAGACGCAAGAGGGAGGAAGCTTCTGACAAACCCACGTCCCCTCAGGCAGCTGAGTTCACAAGTCTCCGGCAAGGCTCATCCCAATGTGCCTCCCTGCTCCTGCCATCTCCAGCATAACAGCCATGACATGAAACAGCCGGGCAAACTCAGTGCAAGTGGGCTCTTCTTCTTTAGCTATTTATCCTCCACTGAGTTTCAAGGAGCCGGGCTTGTCCATGACTTTAAATGCTAGGGGCTATCACGTCATTGTGATCTGCTTAAAAACTGGGGGCATTTAGTGACCCCAGATCCTTGATTGCCTGTGCCCTCTCCATACAGACCCTCTGCAGTCAGCTTCCCTCTCCCACCACAGATTGCACCATCTGCCTTCCTGCCAGGACCGGGCTGTACAAACTTCTGCTGATTAAAAATTGCATCCGCGTCGTCCCCGCCCCCATCTGGGCCCATCTTGGGGGCCCTTAGCTCTCACCTGACATTCACCCTGGGATTTATTTAAGAGTGATATCGGAAGCCACTTCTCCTGATTACGGGCTCCTTAGTCACTCATGTGCATCTTGAGGCGGTTAGCTGGAATTAATTAATTTGCTTTCCCGCCCCTCTCCTCCTCTCAAGGTTATAATCTCCATTTCCACCACATGGAGCGGCCCTGGCAGCAAGGCCGGCAGGACCCCCAGAACTTGCTCGCAGAGGCTGATTACTTGGCATGAGAAAATGAAGAGCAGAAGCAGAAATGTGTGAATAAGACACACAAGTGGGCAACATTCACCATGGCAATGGCTCCGTCGCTCTGTCAGCGGGAACCCAGCCCGGCCCTTCCCCTCCTGATCGTGCATCTGGTGCATTCCTGGGTAAATACCAGCAGCATCTCACAATATCCATGGTATTTTGCAGTCACATCTCCTCTTAGCTGGGCGTATTACTTCGATTATGAATGCCGTCTGACTGGGAAGCGGTTGACAGTGCCTGGTTTGGAAGGATGGGGGGATCTAAATATTCGCTAATTAACCTATTAGATTTAATTACATACCACAGCCACTTATTTTCAGATCTGAAAAATGAACCTTCCAGATGCTGAGAGAGGGTTTTCTCTCTCTCTCTCTCGTTCTTTCTTTCCTCACTCCCCTGCCTTTCTTTTTTTTTTTTTTTTGTGATTCAGTGAAATGTTTAAATGCCTTGTCAACACACGAGGAACAAAAAAGTGACATCTGATAAGAGATTAAGGAAAATGGGGGAAGAGAAACACATCTTGCCAGGCAGGCAATTACAAAAGAAGTGAAGGATCCTTAGTATTCATTACCAGAAAGCACAAGGCAGAAGGGGCGGTGCAGCTGGAAATCCCCGGGACTGGGCTGCGGGGGAGGCATTCCCAACCCCCCCGCCATCTCTTTTTCCCAGTGAAGTTCCCAGCAGCCAAGCTGTGTTTGCCTCTTCACCACCTGCCCCTGAGGGGGCTGTTGGCCACCCATGAGGGCGAGTGGCTGGGTGAGACCCATCTGCTTTGAAACATGGCACCAGCAAGGAGGCTCCTGCTCCTGGAAAGACCCCGGGGATCACAGCTTATGGCATCTTCCTGGAGGAGCCTGACTATTCCTGGAGGTGCCAGGCAGGTGCATGTGTAGATGAAACAATATTTCCCATTTACATCGACGCAACTGCATTTGTGTTTGCATGACCCGGAATTTCCTGCCACTCTAAAGTCCATTTAGCACCTTAAACTAACACAACTCAGAGGTGCTTTAATTTGCGGTGCTTTCCAGTTACGCCGCTCCAATGCTATGAGCTTAACATCAGGGCTTGCAGCTCCATTGTCTCAATATATCTTGCTTTTCTCTGTAATGAGCAAAATGATGACATAAAGGTTAGATATGCATCTAGCTGGAGTCGTCTGAACCCAGCCCTCTTTCCTGCCTATGCAGGGGGTCGGACTCGATGATCTATTGAGGTCCCTTCCGACCCTAACATCTATGAATCTATGAATCTATGAAAAGGCAAGTAAAAGAAGAAGGGATGTGCAAGATGAGGGAGAAGTGTGCACTGGTGCAATTATTTCAGACTTCAAGCGAGGAGACAGGTTTTACATGTTCGAGGGTGAGAGAGAAGCCAGGGACTGGCTCTGAAGCAGGGTGATCCTGAGGCTATTGCAAAGACCATAGGGGAATCCAGCCTAACCATGTTAAAGGGGAGTTTGGGGGATGTAATGTGGCCAAGATGTCACCAGATGCAGTATGGTGTAGGGGGGAAGCAACCAAAATTGAGAGCTGAATGGTGTGGACTAATGTGAAATGAGCCCATTTACTGGTGCTGGTCTAAAAAGCTCAGGTTTCCACGTCACAAAATTCACCAGCAGAACAAACCAGCTGCATGACTGGCAGAGCCAGCAAGGAAGCCAGCCAGTTGTCAAGGCTGATATTCCCTCTTACCTGCAGACAGCAGGGGAGAGATGCACCATATAAACTAACTGAATCCAAGCAGCATAAACTTTTGTGAGCAAGAGCTCACGTTACTGGATGCTGTGAAAGGACATGCATGGAGCTGGGTGTCAAATAGAGTGATTTGAATGCAAAAGACAGGGAAGGGAGGGAGGGAGGGAGAGGGCAGTGCTGAGAAAGACAAAAATGCAATAAACCCATAGGGTCAAAAGAGTCATAAAAGCGAATCCAGGTAATGGGATTATAAAATCATAGAAAATGAGAGTTGGAAGAGACCTCAGGAGTCACATTTAATCCAACCTGCTGCTCAAAGCAGGACCAGCCCCAGCTGCATCATCCCAGCCAAGGCTTTGTCTAGCCTGGTGTTAAAAACCTCCAAGGATGGAGAGCCCACCACCTCTCTCAGTAACCTGTTCCAGTGTTTTACTACCCTCCTAGTAAGAGTTTTTTTCCCTAATATCGAACCTCAACCTCCCTTGCTGCAGCTTGAGCCCATTGCTCCTTGTCCTGTCATCTGCCCCCACTGAGACCAGCCCAGCTCCATCCTCTTTGCAACCCCCCTGCTAGGATTTGAAAGCTGCTATCAAATCCCCCATCAGTCTCCTCTTCTGCACACTAAATCAGCCCAGTTCCCTCAGTCTCTCCTCACCAGTCATGCCCCCAGCCCCACAACCATTTTCATTGCCCTCCGCTGGACTCTTCAATTAGTCCACGTCCTTTCTGTAGCAGGGGCCCCAGACTGAACACAGCACTCCAGATGTGGCCTCCCCGATGCTGAATAGAGGGGATATCCTTCGTTTCTGTTTGGACCATATATAACACAATCCAGCCAGTAGATGATGTCTTCTTCTGCAATTCTGCCTTCAAGTAAACTTTTCTGTTAAAAAACAGCTACTCTGAGGTCAGCGATGGAGTATCCAGGGAGGTTGAAGTGTCTGCCACAGGCATCAGTGTGTTTTTGGACTGATTTCAGATTGTCATCCCCTCATTCTTTCACATAGGGATCTCCCCGGTATAGAAAGGAGAGGGGCAGTTCAAGCAGATGGTAGTAGATATGCAGGTGAACGAATCTTGCATGCTATATCTGTGTTATTTGGTCCATGATGCTGTGGTCTGTCCTGGTAAGGGTCCAGCTGTGGTTGGGCAGGTCTGCAACTTAAGAGATGAGCCTGCTTGCTGTCCACCTTAGAGCCAAAGTGTCCTAGGCCACAGAGCCTGAACCAACATTGGCTCCTATAAGAGCTGAAATAACAGCACTGTGCATGGCCTGTGACCGCTGCTAGCATTGTTTAACACACGAAGCAGAAGAAAGAGAACGGGGTACGGAGCTGCTGGCGTGTGATCAAAATCCACTGGGGAAACATGAAACCTTGGATGTGGGCGCTGGCAGGGAACATGACTTTGTAGCACACCCTGAGAGCAAAGCAGTCTCATGCTAATGCTCTGTACTGGAGGATACCCGAAGAGGGCAGCACATAAGCCAAAAAGCTTGAACTACCTTTGGCAGAAAACACTTCAGAGCTGGATCTGTTTCATGTGCCCGGCCACAGCACCTGACTTGCTCCTCGGACACAGGGAAGCCAGGCTGATGGCTTCCCTGTGCAGTCTCCAACATCTTTGGGCAGCCGCTGGGCAAGGAAAGCGAAAATGTGTCTTCTCTTAAGCAGGCAGCTGCATCAGAGATGAAGAGCATGGGCTTCCTCTTTGGAGCTGCTTTATCTCCAGAACACAAGCACCAATTTCCTTGGCACCCATTTAATTTAAGCAAACTTGTTAAACAACCTACAACAAGCCGATAATCTCAGGCAGTGCAGAGTGATAAACACATGAATGGGAATGACGGATAGAAAATGAGCCAGGAAGCAGCAGGAAGTCTTCCCATCTGGAGAATAATACTGGGGTGAAGCGGCAGCAAATCGCAAAGAAATGCATTGCTTATATCCTACCAGATCGTCTGCTGCTAGAAACCTCTGCGCTACTATGGGGCTGCGCTTTACATCTGCATTGCTCCATGGTCCTGGACTGCAAGGGCCTTGATTGCAAGGAGCCTGATCCCCAGGTAGCGTAAAGTAACATCACTCCACTCAGATCAATGCGTCTGTGCCTTTTCCTTCCAGCTCAGGATCATAGCATAAAATTCCCTATGCCACCACCTTCTGGTGCAGCCAGGGGATAATGTGTTACAGGAGCTGCCCGCTCCCCTCTTGCTCTCAGCATTTAAAGCTGATGCTTTAGTATGGCTGCTACTCCCAAGCTAACTCCTCCTGTAATCCCAGCATCTTCCAGCTCAGGCATTGAGTCATTCTGTGGCAGCTTCAGCCTTGGCACTTTCATGTTGGAGCATCTCTGATCTGGTAGATTAGCAGAGATTATTTAAGGCTGTTTCCAAAACACTGATAGTACCATCGGGACAAAACAGAGATGAAAATTAGCCCTGGTCTTTCATCTCCCTGCTGCAAAAAACAGCCACTAAAATGCATTATGCATTGGATTCAAATGCAAGCGCAGCCACAGCCAGGGCTCCTAGGTCCAGCTCCTGGAGCTGGCAGCTGCAAAGCAAAAGTCAAAACATACAGGTGTGTCTGTGCATCCACTACATCATTATGTGCAGACAGATAGGCCTCCCTGACACACTGCACTATAAAACTCTGCACTGGGCCCCTGTGCAATGGCTACAACTTTAATTTCCTTTCCTTCCTTCCACTGAACTGAAGCTGTCTTTCAGATCCGCGATGGCTCCCAGCTGAGAGCAGAAGCTCTTACTGGCTCAGCCAGGGGTAAAAAAGCTACTAGCTGAGACCAGCTCAGCGGGGCTCAGGTAAGGGGTGGTAGCTCCCTCTGAATCCAGCTCAACAGGACTCCTGTCATCTCCTGCAGGGAAAAGAGGCTTCATTTTCGCTCGCCTGGTGCATCTGGCTTGATGCAGGCCGGGGCAGATGCACGATGAGCTGCACCATTTCATGAAGAAGCCTGATGTTCTTGCATTACCCTCCCAGGCCCATTGGTGCAGAGTCTGAGCCAGACAATTCAAACGTTTATTGTCTTGCCTAGGAGTCAGGGCATGAGTGATAGCTCCTGTAGCCCCTACTTTGCTACTGGGTAGATATTTGCCTACTGGGTAGATAGGTGTAACAGCGAAGATGTGGCAAGCTTCGCTTCCCAGCCCTATCAGTCCTGTCCTGCAGCCTCCTAGGCTGAGCTCAGGCGTTCGGCTCTGTGTGCAGTCCAGGCCCCTTCCAGTGCTGACTTCTGCTAATGTGCCTCTACTTGTGACCAACAGCATCCTGTTCTTCCTCTTCACCAAAACAGAGGCTAATACCCCAGCTGCAGGTCATAAATATTGGAAAGAGAGGGGGAGAAATGGCTTCAAATGAGGTCAGTGAACCCCGGGGGGCCATGCCGTAGCCCACTAAACCCAGCAACCAGTGAAGGCTGTGTCTGAGGCAGATGCTGCAGAGATTAATGCAAGGCGATGGATCTCCCTCTCTCTCGGTGGGCAGGGGTTTTGGAAGGAGCTGTGTATCGTGTGTCTGTGTGTGCATGTATGTGTGCAAGCAGGGCCAGGCCCAGTGGAAACCCAGTGGGGTCCCTAGAGTGACAACGGTGCTAACAAGGAGAAGCTGATGAAAGAAGGACCAAGACCATTCAGTCTGCAGCAGCAGCAGGCTGGGCCTTTCCCCCCAGCTTCTGGACACCTGGTCACTGGCACCGGCAGCCTAAACTACAGCAGGCCGTACGGGCACCGGTGCCCAGTGGTCTGCAGAAGATGCACAGGGGGGCACAGCAGCGGTGCCCAGGCTGTAACAAAGGGAGGGTGCGGGAAGGTGTCAGCAGGGATCCTCCCAGCAGGACCGAGCATTTCCAAAGCAGCGTCTGAACATAGGTACAAAGTCATCAGTGGCTCAGTAACCTTGCATCGGCCTTGCCTATAGCTGCCTTCACTTCACGTACAGGTGGCTTCAGGTGAGTCATCCTGCTAATTACTGCTCCTGCCTGTCTACAAGAAGCGGCGCTTTGAAGCAGGAGCCAGGCAAATTGGTCCCCGGGGACCAGAGGGACGCAGAGCAATGTTGGTTGCATCAGATAAACAGTGGCATCAAAACAGCCATGCCCATCGCTTCCCCCAGCCCTGGCTCTCTTGAAAGGAAACAGAAAATTAAGGCAGCCTCCAGAGACCAGGTAGGAGACACACCTGCGAGCACCATCATTAACACGGCGCCAGCAGCCCCACGAGGGAGAGGGCTGGCACGGGCTTTCTGCTGCGTCTTTGCCATTGAAGAGCTCTTCCATTTCAAATCACATCAGGCCAAGCTATCAGATGAGCTGCAGCACAGAGAGGCATTTGGCATGGGGAGGAGGACAGGTTTCACTCTCTGCAAATATTTTAAAATGACAGAGCTGCCAAAAACATTCCTTAGATAATTAAATGTCAGTGTGCAAAGGAGCCCCCGTCCACCACCAGCTCCAAAGCCTTGTTGCTGGAGGGCCATGGGCAGGATTCTGCTCCCAAGATGAGAGAAGCAGAGTCTCCTGGGAGGGATGAGCAGTACTGACCCCATTTGCACCCCATAGTCCTTGACCTGCACCCATTTGCTTTGCCTCTCATGCTGACACTGCTGCACTTATTCCTCATGTTCCCAAGCCTATCGATCTGTTCTCCAGGACACCCATCACATGGGATGGATTTTCCAGTAGAGCCTAAGGGAAAGGCTAACCCTCCAGTTAAGGCACTGGGCTGGGCTTTGTGAGTGCAGATCATGTGTCTCTGGTCGTGTGGGCAGCACCTTGCCCGTTGAGGCCCAGGTCTCTGCTGAATGCTCCAGGCATGGCTCTCATGCAAAGGATACTAAAGACCCAGGTGAAGACCAGCTTGGCAGCTGCTGGCACAATATACCCCCTACCCGACTGCCTCCTGGGCCCCTCCAGGCTCAACAGGCTGTCCCGGGGGTGCCTTGTGCTCTCCATGCCCCTGGTCCCAATGGATTTATATCTCAGCCATGTGGCTATTTGAACCCCAGCTAAGGCCTAGCTGGGTAAGATTCGACAAGCAGCAGCTGCCTTGAGCTCTATGCACCTGCTTGGCAGCCTGTCATTCCCGGCAGGGACTGCATGATAAATCTGGTGGGGTTTGCCTCCCCGTGGGCACAGGCACTGACAGATGAACAGCGCGCCCAGGGGCTGTGGTTCAAGGGCAAGGTTTGTCCTTGACCTGCCAAAGGAATCTGCCTGTTGTTGCTGTCTCGGGGGATGCCTTTCTCTCCTCCTGGAAGGTCAAACCTTTCTGAACCCCCAGCTGTCTCGCAGCCTCCCACCGGCTGCTCTTGCACTTCTGCCTGTGGCGGAGCAACTTCTCCAGCAGCTTCATTTTGTTCTCTGAACCATGCGGCTATTTGGACTCCTGCTTAGGTCTAGCTGATTAAAGTTTGTGTTCAGCCTTCCAGCGTGATCCTGGAAGGTAGCGGTTTCAGAGGGGTTGCTCCTTCTGTAAGCCTGAGCAAGCAAGAGCAGAATCAGATGCTGTGAAACCGCTGGCTTTGTTGGAGATCAAATGGAGTTTGCCATGGCAAAACCAGCTCCTATGAAATGCATCCAGCCACGGCCAGGTGTGCAATACCCGTACACCCTGTCTGATAAGAGATGGGTCTCTGGCAGGGAGCAACCTGCCTCTGGCTTTTGCAGAATCAAAGCCCTGGCACATGGGGTCTGTTTGGAGACTGAGCTGTGCAGCTCCTGCTCACGCTGTTCAGAGGGTAATGGCACAAAGCTTGCTGCATTCAGCCAAGTCTCCCTGCATCGTCCCTTCGAATAGGAACCACCTTCCAGAGAAGGCTGCACTCATTAAAAAACCCCATTGCCCATCACGCGGCTACAGCAACTTTAAATGCAGAATGCAACCAGGAGCCCATCGCTTTGTTTCCCAGAGTCAATACTGCTCAGTCGAAAGGAAGTCCCCCTGGTCTGGTGATGGGGCTGTCTGGGGCTCATCTCATGGCAGAGGGAGGGCTCATCTTGGAGACCTGAGGGTGAGAGGACTGCACCCGAGGCATGTCGCACCCTGAGGGTTGGGAGAGACGTCTGGTGTGATCCGTGGAGCAGGGAGGTGGAAGACCTCTAAGCATGACCTTTCCCCACCTCACCCTGGGATCCAGGAGCAGGCATCCGAATGCATCGCAGTCGCCGGGCCTGGAGGTGAATGATCTTCATTCTGCTCAGATGCTACCTGGAGCTAATTACTTTTAATAAATTCATGCTGTGGAAATCAGCAGTTTAACTTATGCCCAAATTACGGCACATCGTTTCTGCTACTTTCCTCAGCTGCCTCATGTATAAACAAAAGACTTATCTACAGTAAATAGATGGGATCAGGCTGTTCTGTGCTGCGCACGCGAGCCGCTGAACGGCAGCCCAGGCTAAACCCTGATGAACGGCCCATGGAGCCTAGAGGTGGGCTCATTTCTGCTTTCCTTCCTGCTTGGCACCCAGCGCCTGCCCATCTCCTCTGGTCGCCACCTCGCCCCATTGGGCAACATGTTGTCTCCGCATGGGCAGCTGTTTGGAAATACTCAGGAGGGGGCTCTCTCCACCGTGCGTTGGGGGTCTTCGCACTGATCTCAGCCGGCTTTGCGTCGAGCCTTAGGACATAAAAAAGCCACCCAGTGAATTTCCATATGGAGCAAATCCCCCCTAAAATATTTCTTTGTCTAAATACAAAAGAGTTAGAGAGGACACAGCATTTGCCAAATTTGCAGGGGGGTTTTCTGGGTGTTCCTACATGGCCGCTCCCTTTGTGGACACGTGGATGTTTGTGGAGGGGGCGCTGAGTGCAGACGCTCACATTTTCGCCACCAATACATTTTTGGCCCTTCGTTTTATTTCCCTTCTGTTATCAGAGACCTCAGGTTTTCATGTTTTCCGCAGCTATAATGAGGACTGGCATCTTATTTCAACGAAGCAACTTCACGGAGAAATCCAAGGAGGCAGCTTTAGCCTCGTGCTGGTTCTTGCGCTGTTCCCCTCCCAACAGTTAAACCCCAGATCTTAACACCTCTTCCTGCATTTCCTTTCCTCTGTGTCTGGTCCCTGGCAGGGAAGGATGGAAGTGTCCGTGGTGCAGTTCTCCGATCCCAGAGCCCCTCAGTGGCAGCAATCAGAGGTGTCAAAAGGTCCATCAAATCTTTGTGCTCTTTTATGCCAAACACCCAGGGTCAGAAGGGTGTGTGGTACATTTTAATAGGGGAGAGATGTTCTGTTTCTGGCCCGTGCAATGGACTTTTCTTCTTGAGCTACTGACTTAGCAAGCTCATTGTGGTGGCCATGCTGAAAATAAATGCTTGACAGCTAAGTGCGGGTATTTCTAGGTGGTCAGGAGGCATCTGCAGGTACAGCATCTGGAACCAGTAAAGGAAAGAGCATCGACAAGGGAGACATGTGGTTTTCTGGGCATGTGTGGATTCTGGTGGTGGAAGCTCACCGGTTGTCACCTCATCTGTGGACCAGACCCTGTCCTGCTAGCCCTTTTAACCTGCCTCCTGGATTTTGCCTGGGGAAAAGGTGGCTTCTGACTGGGGCTTCCCATGTCTTCATCTTCACGGTGCCCTAATGGGACTAGGTGCAACTTAGTGCAACCTTGAGGCTGCTCTAATTTAAGGCTAAACAACACATCACTTGACACCAGGATCAGGGGGAAAGGTGACTTCTCCCCTCCTTGTCATGTGCCAAGCCCATCTCAGCCGGACGGATCTGCCCCGAGCACGTCTAATGGGGCCATCCCTGGAGAACCTAGCAAAGGGTTTATGCAGCTTTGATCTGGGAATGCAACAGAAGTCGGCAGCGGGCTCAGCCGTGAATTTGTGGTGGGCTCACAATTTTCTCTGATTTCCACCGTAAGAACGCCACAAGCCGGCAACTTCCCCTCTGCAGAAATCCCCGTGGGGTATTCCTCGCAGGCTGCGATAAATTTTGAAATTAAGTGGGAAGAAAACATCCTGGTTCTGTGAAACCACAAGGAAAACATTACTTTTATGGTCTGGTTTCGGAAGCCGTGTGAATTTCCGGCAGGCGCGTGGCATCGCGGCTTCACGGTGCAGACAGCCCCCGTCACCTTTTAAATCAGCTCAAGCTTATTCCCTGACAGGATGCTTTAAGTCACCCCCTGAGATCATCTGTTTTGTCTCCTTCCTACAGAAACGCCGCCGCCTCCCTTCAGAAAGATGACCCAGCAATTCCATTATCACTTTGGCTGGCTACCTCTTGTTCCCAGAGTCTGCACTGATCAAATCCTATTAGTGATTTAATTGTAAAGACAAATGAATTGATTCCATTAGCAGGGATTGCTGGTGTTTGCTCTAGAGGCTTTTTGTGATGTCTGTCTGTCTTCACTGGAACTATATTCGGCAATGCAAATCGCTGGGGATGAAGAGCGTGGCCTCTCCCACAACAGATGCATTCTTCGTGCGACAACAGCTCAGCCATGCAATAATGAATGCCTCGTAATTAATTAGACTGATATGACTGTATCAGCGCTTCTGCTGTCTTATACTTGTGGATGCTTGAGCGGGTGCGGAGGTGACCTCTCAGATGGCAGAGATGGCTGGAGTCTGAGGGGAAGCATGAGCCAGACTGTTTAACTATCGTGCCGGACTAAAACCCCTGTGATGTGCGTTGAGTGCCTTGCTACGCAGTCTGGTACCCATCCATTCACCATCCCATTGTTCCCCATCCAGCGAGTTCAAGAGCTTTTTAGGAGGCTCTGTGCATGCAAAGCTTACTGCTGCATGGCCGTTCACTTAAGGCTGTTTTTCTCTGTGGCTGGGGTTTTGTAGCTTCCATTCATAGCCTCCCCGTGCTCCTTGCACAGGCCACGTCTGTGCAAGGAGGGTCGTCTTCTACAAGGGTTCAGCGTGCGGGACTCCTAGGTAGCAATGGGAAACAAGTCCCAGTACGGATGCTGTGGGGTGTGCTGGGGCTTCCAGGATCGGGCTCCTTAAAGCTCCAGGCAAGTTAAAACTTTGCCTGCAGTTGCCACGTCCCAGTTTTGCAACACGGGCGTGCTTCAGTGGAGCTGTTGATGTAAATAATACCGGCAACCTGCCCATTAGGAAATGAATACTGCTTGATTGGGTTGGATAACGTGCGACATCGGGGTGATTAATCCCCATCCTTAGCAAATCAGATCCCTGCCTCTCCTGACTGGAGAAAGCCAGTTAAGACGACCTGTGATGAACGCGGATGGAAACAATCAGAATCCTTTGGAGAAACGACCCCATCGTCCACCCCAACGTGGGAGATGCATTTGCCTCTTAGAAGCCCCCAGACTCCTTCCTAGGGTCTCTTCACAGCCGTTATTTTATTTTTTTACATGGAAGGTTTTATTGTCTTCAAACAGTAAAACACGTTATTAAATCCTCAGCTTCAATCAATTGTATGTATTGAACCAAGCGGATAAACAAAAGGGAAGCTCTTTTATTTATGGCAGCTCTGGATTACTTAAGATTGGGTGCAATCTGAAGGACGTTCTTGCTGGCCTAAAATCCTAGGGATGGTAGAGCTTCTCTGGAGAAATGTAATGGCCAGATCCTCATTTGGCATAAACCAGCCTAGCCAAGGGATCCTACTGAAGCCACAAGGGCTGATCCTGTCTTCACCACCGGGGCATACGGCTCCACGCAGGATGGGTGAACGCAGAGGAGAGGCAGGGACAGGCCTGCCGACGGGACTGCTGGAAAGATTTCTGAAGTGCCACAAACTGGCGTGGACATTGTGACGTCCAACTCCAAGCAGGCAGCTGGTTATGCCGGTGGTATGTTAATGCTGCCTGGTATTTTTGGAAGGGAAGGCCCGGGCTGCTCTGGCATGTGGAGAGGGAGGATGCGCGCGGGGCTGCAGGGGATGCAAGACCAACTGTTTGAGTGAAGACGTTTCGTCTCTGTCACTCGGGGCTGCCACCCATAGCAATCCAGGCTGGCAACAGAACGGGAGAGACAGATGGGCAGCTGGGTTTCTGGAAGGAGAGAGCTGAGGTGCAGGGATGGAGAGAGAGCTGGGTGGTCGGAGATCACACGCAGCCCCCTGCTAGCGAAGCATCTTGCCCCCACTCATTCCACAGAGGTACATGATGTCCCCCACCATCCTTTCTGAAAGCACAGGAGGGCAGCTGCTGTTCAGCAGTGGCAAGGCCACGGTCATCATTACACAGCCACGCGAGTCTCCTCCCTCCATTCGGTTTGTTACCAAGAACCCACAGCGGGGGAATGTGGAGGGACTGCTCCCCGGGGCAGGGACCGGCTTCTTGTCACGTTTGAACAACTGAGAACCGCTGGCATTTGTGAATGCAGAAGCCCAAGACATCCATGGCCAGCAGCACCGCACAAATTTCCCTCTGCAGCCCTGCTGTCTCCCTTCATCTCTCCACTCCCCGCCACAACCTGCGTGGCTATATCCATGGATTCGACAACCTAGCTTGACCCAAAATTCTCATTGCTCCACTGCCCAGGCAGAAAACCCTTCCAGGACAGGCCCACAGGAGAACCCAAAGGACCCCATGCCTTCCCATGGTTGCCCATTCAAAGGTGTCCTTCTGGCGGGGAGGTGCAGCCAGTCCCTGTAATCATGGACCGTTACTCCGTGCACATCTGTTGGGCCTAGGACAGGATTCTGGCAGTGTAACCTATGCTACCAGCCCCGCAAAGTGATAAATGGTGCATTGAGCCAATGCATCTTCTCAACGTCTCTTTTGTGGCCCAAAGCCACCGATATATATCTTTTAATGTCTAGGATAAAGCTCCACCTTGACTTTGAACATCTGAGAATCATCACTTTTTCTGGTTCATTGGCTCCAGGTTTTGGCTTTGTCTGGAAATGACACCCGACTATTTACCCCTCCCTTTTGTGTCTGCGCTGCTGATTTCCCTGGTGACATTGGTCACTGCACCATGGACAACAGGCTGGTGGATGGCACATGGACAGGAGTTGTCTGAAGGTTCATGTCCATCGGTTTACAGCTGCACATCATGCTGGCTCTGCTGCTTTTACCTCCTTTGGAGAGGATCTCGTGTGGTCTGCCGCCTTTGCTAACGGTGCTAACATGGTGCAGTAGTTTATCTGCCTGCACTGGGCATTGCTAATCTGAGCCATGAGGCAAGTAGGCCACTAATTAACCTTTTGTCAGACTGAGGATTATTGTTTTTCAGATGGTGGCTTTGTGTGCTCCCTACCTCTTCCACACCATGCAGGCACCTGCTTTGTTGCATGCATTTTCTAAACCGAGCAGAATCACACCCACTGCCTTGTATCTTCTTGTACATTTTCACAGAAGAAAGGAAAATGCCTGTATGAATATGAGGACGCATGTCCACTCTGCTCTTTCAGCACCTGCTCCAAAGCCCATCAGTGATAATGGGAGATTTCCATGGATTTCTGGATCTAGCCCTCAGTCAAAAACCCAGCATCAAGTGCACCTGTAGTGGGGAAATGGACCTTAAGCATTTCCCCCACCCATCGGATCTTCATGTCCCAGAAGCACCAAGCATCTGTCACTGCTGCCTCCTCCTCCGTGAGCTCAGTTCTACACATGTCCGTCTGTATTAGCGCATTTCTCATCACTTGTGCATTTGCTTCTGCTGGCCTGCCTTTCTAGCTCAGTGAAACCCAGGAATTGCTTTCCTACAACAAAACTCCCCTTTATCCTGAGATGAAGCATGGTTGCCAAACTGACCTCTCCCTGCCAGAAAATATCAGCTGATTCATGAGCGATTGCAGCAAAACAAAGAGATGAGTCAATTCTCTTCTGCAAATTAGAAGCAGGAAAGTTCCCACCAGTGTCACTGGTGTCTGTCTGGGCATGTGGGGAGGTAGCATCGTTGCATGCATAGTTTCAGGACAGGATCTCCTGTGTAGTTGTGCACGTCTGTCAGATCCACTCTCAGCTCCTTGTCAGCCAGGCGGCAAGAATAAGGCCTTAGGACATTACTTCTGGTTCCTCTCCTGTTAGGTCTTATAAGCAAGGCTGACTGGAATAACTCTCCTCTCTCCTAGAGGTTTCCAGAAGAAAAGGAGCAGCTGAAAGTTGATTGCCTTGTTGCTCAGCTCATTTTATTTGGTATCAGCCTATTAACCACGATCACCTTAATGGAGCAGAAACTTGAGCCTCGTCTACTCTGTGCAAGATGAGTGTGCTTATGTAAAAGCACCTAGACACTGGATTAAGGTCCCTTGTCAGCCGGTGCAGAGTAGGCTAAAGAGAGCGAGTGCTAGTTCCCCAGTCTTATTACCTGCCTAAAAATGCTCAGCCAAGAACTTCAGAGACTCCCTATGCCTGAAGAAGGTGATTGCACCCAAAAGCTTGCCAAGAACTTTTTTCCAACTACTCAGTTGGTGTAATAAAAGATATCATATCTACCCAACGGACCTGGCCAGCTAAGAAAAACCTATTTTAGGCTCAGTCCACATATGAGCAATTTTTGTGAACAAGGATAATTGATGCAAACAAAATGTTTCTATCATCATCATCGTTGTTGTTGAAATCATTATCTGTATTATTATCATTATGGTTATTGTTGTTGTCATCATCGTTATCTTTATATTTATTATTAGCAAGGGGGAGGAGTAATTATTTGCAGGGGTAATTCCCATTTTGACCAGCCTTGCTATTCACATGAGGGTTTGATAGCAGTCTGGCAAATCCACAAAGTGGCCCCACTTTTAAACACGAATCCATCTCATGCAGACTTAGGTCAGTAATGTTTGCAAACTGAAATGTTTGCAGCTGGGGTGGGGGCACTTTTGGATGATCCTGCAGTCTGGCCAGGCCTGTGGTGACTTGGTGAAGGAGAAAACCAGCCAAGCCAGAAACTTTGCAAGGGCAACGGTGAAGGAAACAACTTTTAGGCTGGAAAGAAAAGACCCTGAGAGCCCTGACATGTAGCTAGTTAAAAGAATTGAGGCCCTCATCTGCGATCCGCTTGCATGCTTTATTCCAAAGACTTTGTCTTCTCTTTCTATCTAGTTCATCTGCTGCAAAGTCCTACAAAACAATCCGTGTCCCAGAAAGAGTCTCTTCCAGTGCAACACTCACCCGGCCAGCTGTGAAATTGAGAACATTAGAGGCATTCTCTGTGGGGCTCTCGCGCTCCTCTTCAGCTTAGAAAAGTGCCAAGATGGGAAAGCTGCTTCCCAGAGACTATTGATCTAGTCTGTGTGTATGTCCCTACCTGACAATTAGGCTCACATGGGTTTGGTCTACCTCTACAGTGCATGGCTTCTCCAGCATTTTAACCCTTGCAAGGGCTGTTCAGCACTCCCCATCTGTCACCTTGGTTCCAAATGCTCTTGGTAAAATAAGGGGTGCAGGTTTTAGCCGTGTTGGTCTACAAGCAAAAAATATACAGAACTTATGGCATATTTATAAGTTATATAAATAGATATTTATAATATATGTAAGTTCTTCATCAAATTAGGCATGGGTATTAAGGGTATCTTTTATTGCCCAGTGGAGGGCAGGGCTCTTACCCCTGACAAAGTGTCTTATGCTCAAATGTACCATCCAAGGTGCTTGACCTTGGATTCTGACTGGGAAGCTGCAGTGTTGGCGTTTTCCCGTGGCCCTGTAGGCTGGACCCGGACACGGATTGCATCTGTGCTCCCTCCCTCCCTCCCCACCGTCAGGCACACTTCACAGTGCAGCACTTGCGGCTGGGTAAGTGAGAGCCCTTCAGCGACACTCATCCTCCTGATTAAAGAGAAATGTTTGAACTGCAGGCAATCTGTGTGCTGGTGGCTCTCTGAGAGAGACTAGGCCTGGTCAAGTAGACAGGAGATGCCAAAATAAACCAAAGAAGAGTCTCTTTGAGGCAAGATGAGAATTTGCGGCTGTGTAGTTGAGTGCGAGGCATCTGTGGGACTGGGAAACCCAGTGCTGTTCTGTGATGGAGGGAAGATTTTCCTTCAACAAAGAGTTTCTCCCCACCCCCTTGCAGAACAGGCTGGAGGTAAATGTCTGTGACTCCCAGGATAGCAGAGCCTCTGAGCATCAGGCATCAGGGTAAAAAACTGTCATGGTGTCACCACTGTAGATCACAGCTCTGGAGGCAAACACACAGGCAGCAACTGTCTTCTGCTCTTGGGCAGGGAGCTCCTCACAGCACCCAGATGGTTCCCGGGTTACGGCTCTGACCACGTCTAATGGAGATGTTGCTGCTCTATATGTGCTACAAGAGGTGACAATGAAGACATAGCTGTGCTAGATGTGCTGCAAGAGGTGATGATGGAGATGTTGCTGTGCTAGATGTGCTGCAAGAGGTGATGATGGAGACATAGCTGTGCTAGATGTGCTGCAAGAGGTGACAATGAAGACGTAGCTGTGCTAGATGTGCTGCAAGAGGTGATGATGGAGATGTTGCTGTGCTAGATGTGCTGCAAGAGGTGATGATGGAGACATAGCTGTGCTAGATGTGCTGCAAGAGGTGACAATGAAGACGTAGCTGTGCTAGATGTGCTGCAAGAGGTGATGATGGAGATGTTGCTGTTCTAGATGTGCTGCAAGAGGTGATGATGGAGACATAGCTGTGCTAGATGTGCTGCAAGAGGTGACGATGGAGATGTTGCTGTGCTAGATGTGCTGCAAGAGGTGACGTAGCTGTGCTAGTTGTGCTGCAAGAGGTGATGATGGAGATGTTGCTGTGCTGCAAGAGGTGACAGTGGAGAGGTAGTTGTGCTGCAAGAGGTGACGATGGAGATGTTGCTGTGCTGCAAGAGGTGACAATGGAGACATAGCTGTGCCAGATATGCTGCAAGAGGTGATAATGGAGATGTTGTTCTAGATGTGTTGCTATAGGTGATAATAGAGATGTTGCTGTGGCAAATGTGCCACAAGAGGTGACAATGGAGACACTGCTGTTCTAGATGTGTTGCTAGAGGTGATAATGGTGCCTGGCACTGGAGACAGAGGTGAACCAGTCAGAGAGCAGAAGAGCTGTGTGTTTAACTGTAGCCCTCCCCATGTCCAGGTAGTCCTGCCTATGAAGGAAAGGCTCGAGTCACTGCATGTTTTTTCAGAGCCAAAGAAAAGCCAACCCCCAGAGACACACCACCAAGAGCCACCATCCTCCCAGGGCCTCCTCCGAAGGGCCAGCGTGGCAGCTGCACTGGGCTATTGAATCAACATCTCCACAACATGCAGCACTCAGGTCAAGGGAAGAAAAATGAGCCACTTTTGAGCCCCTCCAAGTACTAACATTTTCTCTGCAACATATTTACTTAAAGCAATACCTTGCCAAGGCAAAATCCCAGAGATGCAATTCCTGTTGTCTCAGTGATATCCCTCCACACGCCAGGATTTGCATAATGGAAATGCCAGTGCCATTTCTCTCGGTAAATGGACAGCTTTGCTCTGCGCTTCGAGAGAGACTTGTCTGTGTAACAGTTTATTGCAGAAAGATTTTAATCTATTAAAAGTGAGGCTGCAATGCCAAATTGGGCTCATCCCTAGCCAGCCAGTGGGACAACGCGGATGAATAAGGACAACAGGATTCAGCCCACTGGGGACCTTTCAGCGAATAAAGCTGTTTGGGCAAATATATTGCATCTCCATGGTGGCAGAGATGCACACAATCTGCAGAATTGTGCTGGATCAGGATAAAAGACATTGGAGCATTGTAGGGCTGAGCCCTGGATCTCAGACAGCCATCAGACATGCCCTGAACTCTAAGCAGCGTGAGAACACGGATGTTCCTTCAAAGCCCAGAGCTCACCATCCATCTCCGAAAGCCAGACCCTGCCCTACAGAAGGCAAGGAGACAGTGGCAGACTCCAGTTTACAGCAGCCGCTGCAGACCTCCATGTGAAGAAATCTCTCCCTGCCCGGGACAGTCTACTCATCCCCTTCTCTTTTCAAACTGTGTGTTGTTGGGTCAGCTCAGTTACCTGGGCAGCCAGGCTGGAGAGGACCTCCTCCCATCCCAACTCATCCCGCTCCCCTTCCTGTGTCCAGGTCCTTTGCCTTGGGTTCCCGCCAGGATGCCTGTGGGGCCCTGGTCCCTCCACCTGGGGATGCCGGCAACTTTTAAAAGCACTGGTCTGCATCAAATAATGCTTGTTTCTGCTTGGAACCAGGTGATGAGGTCAGAAAAGTTATTTAAAGGTCAGGTCACCTGGTCTGGGGGGGGTTACCCTCCTCGAGCAAGCATCTTGGCACACAGACAAGCATCGGACCTCAGGCAGCTGCTGGAAGCTGATATGTAAATTAAAACTTGGAACCTAGCCAGAAATTAGGATCTATGTGTAGGAAGTCACATATTAAAAGAACCACTGAGCTCATATTTGCAAGACTCAATTGATTGGAAATCATTCAAGGTGTTTCTCTCAACTTCCCTTGTGATAGCCCCTTCCTTATTCTCTCTCTCTGATCATTAAAAGGCTGTTTGGCTCAGCACATCTAGCTGTGAATGTATGAGAGAGAAGGGATCAGAGATGGTTTTTTGCTCCCAGAAGAGCTTGACTGTTTATTATCTACCTCAGACACACCTAAGATTACCCTGGGAAGCTTCAAGCTATAAGAAGCACCCAGAAATATTACCAGTGGGAAAATCACCCCCTAAGGTCAGCTGGGTCTATGTACCCTAGGTGGCACAGAGACCTGATGGAGACCAAGGCCCGGGTGGTGGCAGCGTTATCCCAGGCTTGTGGGTGTGCTCCGGGAAGGGGGAGGGCCAGAAGTAAGCACCCCTGGAGACTGTCACACTCCGTGTTCATTATTTTGGAAGAGGTACAAGCCACTAACTTCTGTGGTTGCAATGGAAAGCTTGGACAAATGACGGGAGGGCACCCCCAGGCTCCGAATCCAAAGGGAAATGTAAAGGACCCAACATGTATTGTTGGCCCATGTGTGAGTTCTGAATATTTGGGGTTGTCCCGCTGCACATCTCTTGCGGAAAAATGGGTAAGAGCTTCAGGCAGTGGGACCTGGTATCAACAGGATCTATTGACCCTCCTGAAGTCAAAGGAGCTGTGCCAGTTCATGCTGGCTGCAGCCAGACCTTAGCCCATCGCTGCTTGGTGCCCTCATCATTAGCATCCATCACCGATTTCTACCAGTCTTTCAAGAGAATCATCTGCCTGTCACTTGCTGTGCTCAGGCCTGCTTCTTGCCGGTATTAATCTGGTTTAATGGGGTCAGACCTGAGTCACTCTGACATAAAGCCATGGTGAATCAGACCCGTTGTCATTAAGGACATTATTGGTCTCAGCTCTGCAAGCTGACTGGTGCGGTTAGCCCCTTACAGGGGCGTAGGTTAGAGCCGTGTTGATCTAAGGACATAGGCAGACAAGGTTTTTTGGGTGAATCTGATATCTTTTATTAGACCAACTTAAATAATTGGAAACAATTTTTAAGCACGCTTTAGGCACCCTTAGGCACAGCTGTCAGTGGGCTCACCCAGAGAGTGCGGGGCTAAAAGACAGGTGCCCTATTCCTGCGGGTGGAAGGGATTTATCGCAAGGTGGTTCTTTATCTGTAATGGTTCAAGTTCGCCTCTCTTTGGGTTCCCACACCTTGCTCCTCACAGCGGTATCTCAAGGGCTGTCTGGGAGTGTGTTACTCATGGGTGGATGTGTCAGTGAAGTGGGTGTCTTGAGCCTGCTCTTTTCCCATCCCCAACTTCTCCTTCTCCCTCTCCCCTTGGCTTTGGGATGGGCCACTTGGAAGCCAAGCTTTGTACTTTGCCAAATGGGCTGTTAAATACTGAGGAGAGGGTGAAAATGAGTGACGTATTTATCCCTTCAAAGCAAATGACAGATCTGTTTTCAGCCAGGCCCTGTATTGCCATGATTTATTCTCTTAGTCTGTATCCTTTTTTTTTTTTTTTAAATGTATTGAACGCAGGTGATGTATTTTTGACAAGATGGATTTTGACCGGAGCGTGCCTCAGCTAAATGAATCAACATTGGCAATTTCCTCCGCCTGCGACCAAAGAGCGGCCAAGTTGATAAGTGTATTTTTCTTGCAATTGAAATGTTGTAGCGATGGGCCTTGTTTACCAGCCCCGGACCCGACTGCACCGTGTCAAGCAACCTGTGAACCGCTGGAGGATTCACCCAGCAAAAGCCAGGGGAGGTGCATTCCCCTTTCACTGGGCTCTCACCTGTGCGGAGACTTTTCAGCAACGTGAAACCAACTCAGCTGGTTTCAGATGTGTGGTTTTCACTCCTGGCCTTGTTGGTGTTGGCATTCGAGAAAGGAGACTGTTTTGGAGTTTTTCCTTTTGGGATTTGGCTTTTTACGTGCAAATCTGTTGGCTTCTGAGACCGTCACTGCCAGATCGCAGCCTGCAGGGGCTCAGGGAAGCATTTCCATTTTCTGATCAAGCTCAGAGCAGGTGAGGCTGGATGAGAAGGACGAACGGTTCTTCCTTCATCTGAAACAATGCAGCCCAGGAGCACCTGCCTTTTTCACAGGAGCAGGGCAAACCACACCTCCGTTTAGGACAAGCAGTTCAGCAAAGCAGTAGATCGAATAGAAACTATCTTTGTTCTCCCTAGACTCCAGGTTCAGTCATGTGGAGTTAGGAGCTGAGGAATAGACACACTTTTTACAAGTGTCCAAGTGACTTAGTTATTCTGGATCAAATCTTTAACAGCAAAATGGGTGAGGGGATGCTCACTGGGCTTTTTAAAAGAGTCTTGGAATATCTTCCTAGTCAATTAGGTTTAGGTTCCTCAGTGTCCAAGTGCAGATGCTTCCTCAGCCTGACGAACGGTATTTATACCCATCCATTTGCAAAGATTTTTTCCAACTATTTGAGTTGGTCTAATAAAAGATATCAGATTTACCCAAAGAATCTTGTGTGTCAGTGTCTAGCTCACACTTGAAGATGGGCTTTGGGTTCCTAAGTCACTTAGACTTGTTTGAAAATGTTGCTGGTGGTCTTACAGGGAGGCAGCGGAACAAGAGCCCAGGGTGCCAGCACTCAGGCCCACCTCCACATACGTAACAGTTCATTACTTTACATTTTCTAGTGCTCATCACCACCGCCTGCCTCATGTCTCTTCACACAATGAATACAACATCCCGGGTGTCTTCAGTGAGACCCCTGATCTTAGCTGTTGCAGTGGGATGCAATAAATACTTGTTCTGACGTCACAGCCATGACTCTAGTGGCATGACTGAGCCACTTCTCATCTCTTGTCACTACACAAGTAGGCAGCGACACGGTTGCTGGGGCCAGCCAGGAGAGGGTGACACAATTGCAGGTGCTAGGCCCGTGTACTACTACCTAAAATGCAAATGCCGAGAACTTCAGCAGCTATCAATCACAGCATCTTACAAGCAGGTCAGGTACCCTGATGGAGGAGCTGCCTACATTTGCTAAGAGCAGGTATTTGAAAGCCAGAAGATTTGCATATTTATATCCACACAAAGGAAGCTAAGCCACCAAGAATAACCTCATCAGAGGCCTGGGGACAGAAAGGCACTGAGAGCTTGTTCAGTGGTATTATCTGTTTCCGATAAGGAGATACAAGATGCTGCTGATAACAACTCGTAGAAATATGAGGTGTTAAGTATCCAGTTAGAGGTGAAGTGCAAAGCAAAAAAAAAGGAAGAAAAAGAAAAGTGAGACTTATCTGCACATGGGAATAAAGTGACTGGAAGAGCTGTCATGGGATGATGGAAGATCTAGCAGAAGAGCTCCCTGCGTGGACGGTCTATCCCCAAACAAAGTCACTCTTATTCCAGAATAATTGCTCTGCTTTGTGACCAGCAACAAATGTCCACAGCCTTCCTTGGCCACATGTCAGCAAGATGCGGGGAGCAAATTAGTGGTACAGAGATGGTGGAGAATTGCTCTTTTCTACTCCCTCTGAGGAAATCCTTTTCTGTTTCATTACCTGGCTCATTCTGTGAAATCCCGACCCTGACAAATTGCCTGTGTGAGGTGGGGTGTCGCAGTCCGGTATCATGCCAGGCCTTGGACTGCCGGACCCAGTGGCTGGGGGCGAGACACAGGCTGGAGAGTGATGAAGTTAAGCGCCCTCCGTCTAGCGCTTGCACACTGTGCGCTGTCGGGGTGGAAGGCGCAGGTATGAACAGAGGGGCCTGCAGGAAAGGCCCACGGCCAGCTGCAGTCTGCCTAATCCCTTCTGTTGCCGGCTCCCGACAGCAGCAATCTGGAGTCATAGCGGGGGGCCTCAGTGTCTCAGCTGCAAAGTAATAAAGATGTTCCCTCTTTAGACTGCGTGCGCCCCGGTTGGTGCTCTCCCAGAATAGGGCTTTTGGGGTGAGGGCTATTGGAAGGAAGGTCCTTGGAGAGTGGGGTACGATGGGCAAGTTATTCAGTGCTTTCCTGGTGCTCAAAGCGCGCACGCTGCTGTCTGACATAAGGCTGGAAGGAGAACAGGTGTGTATTGCTCGGGATTGCTTCCACCCAAAAGTATGCAATGGCAGACCACCCCGAGCCAGCTGCGGCCGAGACTTATCAAACTCAGCACACGGCTGAAGGGTAGCAGAGGTGCAAGGGGCGCTGCAGCTGCCTCTGCTGCTGAAACCCAGTGGCCTGCCTTGGAAGCAGCTTGAGACACTGCCAGGGCTCAAGAGAGCAACATCCCCGGACCTACAATCTTTGCTGGGTTCAGGGACGGGTCTGGAAGCCGTTAGCCGCAGAGGCAGCCCTGGTGATCTGCAGCGACAATTTCCAATGCAGCGTTGTCTCATCTTCGCTTTAGCCCTCCGCTTTCTCGATGCCATGTTCCATTAAACTAAAAGACTTGCTCTCCAGGTACTAATCGCTGTCCCTGGCGCTTGCACTGGGATCGTGCAGGCCTGCATTATGACTGCCTGTCAGTTATATTCATGCTGATTTTCAGACAGTCCCAAATGGTTCCTGGGGGGAGTGTCTGCCACCGGTATTTCCAGCGGTGACAGCCGAAAGGCCAGGCAGGGGACAGGTGGTGCTGTGGATCAGCTGTGCTGTGGTTTGTTACCTGGTGCATGCATGTCTATCTGGCCTGCACAGATGAGCAGATGCAGGGATCAGACGGTGACAGAATTGGTGCAAGGGGAGCATTTCAGGCGCGTAATGGATGTGGGAGTTTCAATAGGACTTGCACTCCTAAACCCTTTGGGCATTACTGAAATACTCTCCCGTGGTAGGTTCATGACCTGTGAGCAGAGAGAAAGGATCATGGCCCAGGCGGTCACTTAAAGCCAGCCAAATACCCCACTGCTAATACAGAGCATCCAACCATTGTCAAAGTGACACCCAGTCTACCGGTGTCCTTGCCCTTCTCTGCGCGGTATCGTCCATCACATGGGCTCACGCCCCAGCCGAGTCACTGTGGCAGAGGCAGAGGCGCTGGACCCCTTTAGGGCTTCACTTGGGTCCAGAGTTTTAAGACTTGCTGTAGGTCAGGAAATCAGCAGCTGTGTCTCCCATTCCCCCTCTCCAGCCCCTGTTGAACTCCAACGTCTCGTGCGGCATTGTCACGTGAAGTCCCAGCTATGAAATCATCGTACTGAATAAACCCTGGCAGCTGAGTCTTCTGTTAGCAAAAAGTCCCTAGATCCTCTGCCCTTGGGTTTGATGTTGGCATTGGATTTTAACGTTGGAGTCCCCAGCTATTGGGGAAAACTGAAATAAACAGTGCCTTTTCCACATCCTGAGAAGTGTCTCCCCCGGATGGGTATTTGTGCCTGAGGAACATCATACCGCCGTTCAGCTCTCAGGATGGCAGTGCAATTGCCTTGGGCAGGGGCAGCCAGGGCCACTGGAGAAGGAAAAGGGATATGGTGCCACTCACCAGCATGTCTGCACGTACCAGAGAGCCCTTCTTGGGTCCCTGAAGAATATAAGCTGGCAGCGGATAAAACAGCAGCTCTGGGAGGAGCAGCCGGAGCCAAAGAACAGTCGTTTTGGGGGCGGTGGAGCCAGAGGCCTGCTCTGACGGAGCAGCGGAGCAGGGCTGAGAGGTGGTTAAGCTTCTGGGGACTTTATTTCTTCATTCCCTCCTTGTTGAGAGAGCGCGGGAGATTAACACATGAAAGGACAAGTCCCCCGATGATATTTTCAAACAAAACAAAAAGAGAAAAGGGGAGGAGGCGGTGGGGGGAGAACAAGCCAGCTGAGTTTGCGACAGAGTTTTTATGGCACTCTGAGCCTGTCACTGTGAATCGGCTTCACCCGCATCACTGAAGGACGTTGGGAGGGAAATGTGAGCTCTGAGGTCTTATTTTGGGACTTCTGTGTCTAGCTGCACTTTTTAACCATTGGCGGTGCTACCAGAGATAGGGAGAACAGAGCTCCCTGCCCATGAGCACACCAGGGGCTTCCGCTTCATAATCACGTTTCATGCATGCATCATTTATAAAGGGTTAATACATTATTAACAGCTATTTTAAGGACAGGTTAATCAACTGCTAGAAATGCCAACCGTGATGGCCATCTCAAACACCTGCTGGGGCCGTGCTTGCACCCATCTCGAATGCACGTGGTTTGTATTTATGAAATGCGGGAGACCTCTAATTTATTAACTCTTCACATGCTGCTTGTGTGTGGAATCTCAGCCCAAAGCTGGACCAGCCAGTGCTCCTCTGGGCCACGCTGTCAGGGACACGGTGTTATCGAAGAAGGTGGCTCCAGAGCATTGCATTTTCTACCTTATCCCAGACCCCCCCATTTCTAGGAGGAATGAAGGGCAATGGATGAACATAGTACAGCAACCAGTGGGAGTGATGCCAAAGCTCCTGTCTATACAAGCATCCTGCCTTTTGCTGCTCTTTGTCTGCTTATTCCACCTGTTGCATCTTGTCCTCATTTCTTTCTGGGGAGGGTCTGTATTTCCTCTGCTTGGGTAGCACTTAGTACAAAGAAGCCCTAGTCCTTCACTGAGGACCTACTTCTCCAGTGACATTGGTCAAGAGTAATAATAGTGCCAGCAAGGACTCTTGCATGGGGGTCATTCATGCATTCTCCTCTTGCAGCTGGGGAAACAGAGGCAAAGAGCATCCTTTGGGGCAGCATTGAAGCAGGACATTTCCCCCAGCTCAGGCAGGTTTTCCCATTCTGAGTGAGGGGCTTGGCGCAACGCAGTCGCTAAGCAAGCAGAAGTACGTGTCCCTGCCTGAAGCCCAAGTCTGCACCCTACCACGTCCCTGGCAGTGCTGGAAGGGTGACACCAGTCCTGAGGAACAACCGACCCCGTTTTCCTGCCCTCAGAGTGAAAAGCAAAGCCCAGCTCTTCAGCTCAGCTCCTTTGAAACAACCTCCTCGAGCAGCAAGCGCTTCACACTTTTCATCTTTATTTGCCAAACAGCACGAGCGTCCTCCCACAAGACCCCCGCGCTCGTGTTCCCCTCGGCAGGCTGGAAAAGAGAGAGCGCGCTGCATATCCTGCTAGCAGACACCTCCATCACGGCCCCGACGGCTGTTCGAAGAGTGCCACGTGGACGTTCAAGAGTAAACCTGGTTCAAGCATCCCTCACCATGCTTTGAAACGGTCCCTAGCTTTAATTTTGCAAAGCCAAACCCCAGCTGCTCTGGTTCTGCAGCATCTTTAAAGAGGCCCCTTGCTTTTGCCTATCGGCAGCAGCTTGGAGGCTTCCCTCTCCTGCCCTCTTCCTCTCCCCCTCTCCAGTAACTCCATCCTTATCATGCCCTGCCCAAGCCGGAGACAAGCCCCTCCAGGGATTCAGCACCCGCCATAAATAAAGTCTGCTTTCCAGGAGAACAAAGAGCCGTGCGTAGCCGAGGGGCTGCCCTGGCAGGGCTGAGACGGGTGAACGGCGGGGCTGCTGTGGCTGGAGGGGGCCGGGGGCTGTCGGACTGACACCTGGCTTGGGACGAGCTGCCCGGTATTGATTTCACACCAGGGACGCACAGATGCACATTTGCTTAAACTAATTAACTGGATGGGAGCTGCCTCCTCATCTGGCTTTGTCACTGGCTGGCAAGGGCTCATTTCTGTATAGGTTTATTAACTCTGAACGCTGATCTTATCTCATTAGATTATCTCTTAATGATGGCTGGATTGCGTATATTAAAAAAAAATAAAATAAGGGAAAAAACCCTAAAATTTCACTTCTTTCACTATCTTTGTCGATCGTTTCCAGGGGGAATAGGTGGAGTGGAACCAGCGCCGGAGGCAATTCTCTCCTCTCGCCTATACACAGGCCTCTCCTGCTCGTAACAAGAAAAAAAAAGGCTGGTCTGTTTCTATTAACTCTGGCAACACATTATTAGGGAAGCTGAAGGCTTGGGTTGAGGGTTAATGGTACAGAGAGAGGATTAATAGGAATCCTGGCCAGATTAGAGCAGCCAATATTGTAGCTCGCTGAGTGGAAGATGTGCTGCCTGACTCGAACGGCTGAAATATGGAGAATAAAAAATACAAGCAGGAAAGCACCTCAGCAGGTGTGAGGAAGAGGATCTCATGGACAGTTGGCAGTGGAAATGGCAGTTCGGACAGGGGAAGACTGAGGCCCTGTTGCGGAGAAGAGAGGTGACGTTTCTAAAAGAGTCGGAGAAGGAGCAACGATTGGGATTTTGGCTGATGCTGCAGGGCCTGCACCTGGATGATGGTAATAGTTCCAGTTTAGTGCCTGGAAAACCACCTCTTCTTTATTTATAGAGATCTATGTGGTGGAGTGCACTGTGTATATGTGGGACTGGTTCTCACCTCCACGTGGACAACTGTGCACTGGTGTCGGTGATGAAGACGCACCGGCGGTGAGCAGAGCCTGGCGTGTGCATGACCCCTCCGCAGACTGTGTTGGGACCCCGAGGAAGCCCTTCCTCCTTCAGTGCCATCCTTGCAGTAGATGAAAGTTATGTTTAGTGACTTCTCCTCCCAAAGGAGGGGCTCGCACTGGCTGACTGGTCTGTGTCAGCGCCCGCGTCGAAGTCGGAGGGGCAATGCAGCACTCGGCAGAAGTAGGGTGAGAAAATATATGAGAATTAGACAGACAAGGTTCCTTGGGTAAATCTGATATCTTTTATTAGACCAACTCAAATAGTTGGAAAAAAAATCTTTTTAGCATGCTTTTGGGCACAATCACCCTGCAGATGGTCTGGGATCTTCCTGGATCTGCTCTTCCTGGATGACTATATGAGACTCAAGAACTCATATGGCAATTCAGTGGGACTTCAGCCCCCAAACTGCTTTGGGAATCCCAGCCACATTGCCTCTCTCCATACTTGTATGGCTCTCATCATCACTCGGGATCTGGGATCTTTTCTGGCAAGTAGAGGCAAATAAAGTGATCCACCTGAGATCGCAGAGGAAGCCTGTAGCAGAGTTGGAAAAAGGATCCAGTCTCACATGAGTCCAAGTTGAGAACGCTCCCCGGAGACCTTCCTTCCCAGTCCTCTTACATTGAGACTGCAATACAGCAAGACACCGAGCACAGAAGAAAGGGTTCGGCTTGTGGTCCTCATGGATGGCTAGGGTGGGTTTTCTTGGAAATTAAAATTCAGTCACAATTTCTGGGGAGTGAAGCACGGCATTAAATAAATGCCCGCAAGGAGCCCAACGTCACCTCGGCATCTTAATGAGCTGAGGCTGTTCTCGGGCACCGCAGCGGCTGCAGTTTTCAGATGGCAGCAACACGCAGAGGCACTAGGAGGAGAGACTGCCCTCAGCACAGCAAAGGGCATGATGCCCCTCTTGCCATAGTAAATTGTGCACCTTTCTCTTAGCAACCTCCTAGCAGTAGCTTGTGCCGCACATCCACTGGCTTTGCAGCCTGGAATACCGACAGCCCCCCTGTGCTGTTTGCAGGGCATGCAAAGCATAAGCAAATACCAGCTTCCAAGAAAGCCAACAGATAGGGAGAAGGCTGCTGCCTGCTCTTTTGAACACCGAAGCCCCAGTGGCTTGTCTGTTCCTTCCCACGTTTGGACACCGTGTGCTTGCTGCACACACATCTTCTCCCCTCCGCTGCTCACTGTCATTCTCACTGTTTCGCTAATTGGCAATTTCTTGCCATATTTGTGGCTTCAGTCTATTGATTGCACGTTGCAGAATCCGACTGATGGGTTTGGAGGCACCGCGCCGCTTCTCTGCTGACATGTCAGGCCTGGGAGCTCTCAGCAGAGGGGAGGAACAGAAGCCGGTTTCTGGGTTGCCCAGCAGGGTTTGTTATTCTCCTCTGCATGGGACTCGCCTGCGTTGCCACCGACGCTATTGGAAGCATGTGCCATGAGGCACAAGCCTGCGTCTCCAGAGAGGCAGCATATGCATGATTTGCTCTAGGTGCTCAATGGGCCTTTTCCTTTCGCAGATGTTGCATGCATTACTAATCTCCAGCATAATGCCCTGTAGCCCTTCGCTCACCAGTCTGCCCAGTAATTGCCTTGGAGTAATGCTGGTGACCCTCCGAGGAACAAAGCCAGAAGGAAGACAGGTCCTTCCAGCTTCAGCAATCTTCCCTCATGCAATCAGGCAAAGTGCCTGGTCTTTGCAACTGAACTAGAAAGGAAAAAAAAAAAAAAAGCAATGCCAGAGGGGAAACGAGAACAGGACTCATTTGGGAACAGCAATGCGGGGCTGGGTTTAGTTTGCTAGGCACCGAAACATGTTTATTTCAAGCTTGAGAGATTTCATAGGGGACCACATAATTAGCAAATTTCTGCAGTTAAAGCCACTCTATGCACTGTATTTTGGATCCTGGGGAATTGGCTGGAGCAACTGGGATGGGACAGAAATTCCAGAGACCACCAGTTTGGAGCTGGAAGCATCAGTCTCATATGCAGGGACCTTAGCTGCCAGGCTCATTTAACACCTGGGTCCATCAGTGACCAGTCTGGAACTGGAAACATCAATCTGGAGCAGAGGCAAAATTTTAATCGTAGTCACATTTTGATCCTAGTCACTGTTTTTAGTGGCAGGGGGTGGGGGGCACGGGTGTGAAGACTGGCATCCCTGGAACGCCGCAAAATACCCTCGAGCTGCAGCATGCTGGGAAAAAGGAGCCAGAGAGAATCAAGACCCTGTTTCTACATTATCTGTGGGACAGACAGGTCTCTGGAGGGGGGGAAATGCCCGTCACATTGCAGTGCTTTGTGTTTTTACCAGCTAGAATGTGAGAGCTGCAGTTTTCCACATTGACTTGGTTGTATGCAGCTCATTTGCTACGATACCCCTCCAACAGTGCCTTGGGTGCACCATTGCCCCTAAAGCACTCGTGTCATTCCTGGGGATCTTGCTTTATTCTACTGAAAATCAGGCTGCTGAAGCCCCACAGGCCACACTGTGTATATATATATCCCCCAGAGGCCCTGCCACGCTGTTCTTGTCTGGGTGGTCCCCATGATGCTCCATAGCCTGGGAGCGGGCCTCCCACCGGGCATGCTTTCCTTCAGTCTCTAGGCAGGATGCTTGGGTTTAGTGTTAGCCCTTCCAAAACGCGGGCGAGTCCTCGAAAGCAAAGTGCTCTGCAAGGAAGCAGAAGGGGCTCCGCTGCGTCAGGCTGATCTGTGCTCTCCAGTGCTCAGCAGCAGGTGTGTCTGGCTCCAGCACACTCTCCACAGCTGTTCGGAGGCAGCACATATAACTTAAAATTACCTCGGCTCCCACTGATGTGTCTGCTCTCTCTGCAGCCAGCCCCTGGAAGTGGAAGGCGGCCACTGCAGGTGTGCCAGAGCCATCAGGAGACGGGAGGGTGGCTGCTTTCAGGTGTGCACGGCTGTCAGAGCTAGTGACATGATCACCATGGGTTTTTCTTATTCTGCTGAAATATCAGGAGCTGTAGAAGGATAAACCATAGCAAGACAGATGAAAACAGCCAAGTGGCAGAGGCGCCATAGTCCTGGCAAGCCAGGAAGACAGCGGCAGGTTGCACAGTCCATGGCAAAGAAAGGAGCAGCAGGTGCGGAGGGAAGGGAAATGAAGGGCGAGCTCCAGGCAAACTCTAGGGGTTGCACCAAACCTGACCAGTTCACGTGTAACTTCTGTCCTTAACCTAAAAGGTGCAGAGTGCCACTGCCCTTCACCTGACGTGTAGGCTACAGACTACCGAGCCCACCAGGGAAGCTCTGAGCTGAGCAGCCTGGGTGCTTGCTGGCACTGGGAGGCTCTGTCCCAGGTTTGCCAGGCTGGCATCTCTGCTCTGCAGGCTCGGCCGGCTTGTTATCTTCATACGAGCTGCTGTGCGAGCAGCTCAGGACCCTGGGTACCACAAAGAAACAATCGTAGCCATTCCTGCAATGACTGCACAACTCAATGGTTGGTGGCCTTTTGGAGGACAAGCTTACTTTGTCACAGACCGTGTCTTTCACTGTGGACGTGGGTGTGGGTGTGTGGAGCCAGCTCCTCCTGGCAGTTTGTCCTCGTCTGACACAGAGGCTGGATGGGCAGAAGGAGGGTTTTGTGGGTGAATCACCTGGAGGTCTGCAACCAGGTGCTACCTATGCCCCATGTGCCCCCCATGACCTCAGACATGTCTCCCGGTCATTGTCTTGGCTGCACATCTATAAAATGGAGGTGACTGCACTACTCTTCTCCCTCTCTTTGTGTTGCTTATCTTCTCTGGAAATAAAGATGGTCTCTTACTATGTGTAGGCACAGTGTCTCACACAAGCAAGCCTTAGCCCTAACTAAGGCCCTCATATATTATGCTGTTAATAGTAATCTTGCCCATTTTGAATGTCTGATCTGGATCTGCCTCTAGGAATGGGAAAGCCACCCACGATTTCCTGTAGAGATACTTTGCTTAGCTGGGTCTCCTAAACAGCCACTGAGTCCGGCGGGTCTGAGCTGGGATCGATTCAAGGCAGGAAACAAGGAAAAGTCAGAGCCACAAAGATGTCCTTCTCTGTAGGATGTTACAGAGCACAGAGACTTTTTCCTTGGTTTATTTGGCCCACAGGCTCCGCAGACAACTGTGTCCCAGCTGTCAAATGTTAGGGCATCTTTAAACCCTCCTGGAAAGGATCTTAGTTGGTAGTGCTCAGTTAGGTAGGTCTTTAGCCCAGGCCTCCTCCCTGCTCTTTGCTCCTAGGCGGCCGTCACTGCAGGGCAGAGCTTGCACTCGGGCCTGCCCTCTGCACGATGCGCTCGGCACGGAGCAGGCAGCATCTCCCTCCCCGTGCCCTTCCTCCCCTGCCGGGGTGGGGGTGACAGGAGCTGGGAGGCGCTCTGATTTGCATTGGGCTATATCTCCATTCGCTGTCTGAGTCAGCGCACGGCCCGGAGCCGCAGGCCCAGCATTGCTATAGAAACAGGAGGAGGGGAAGGGAGAGGCTGGAATCGCTGCGCCTGGCTGGGAATGGCTCCTACTACCTAGGGGTGTGCAGAGGACCCTTTGCAGAGGGGCTGCTCATCTGGTCCTTCATAGAGGGGAGGCGGTTAGCTCTCACCCGGTGCCCTGAGATCTCACCTCTCCAGCAGCCGCTGTGCTGGGCGCTGGATGCCTGGGGGCTAGGGCAGATACGGGACGCGATGCTGCAGTGCTGCTGTCAGTCCCATGGGCTCCAGCGGCAGAGGCAGGTCATTCCCTTCAGCCCAGGTGTCCACACAGGGATGCCCCCAGAGCATCTCTCTGGGGGACAGGTAAACGAGGGGCTAAACCCTGCCCTGGGGCATTTGGCTCAGCACAGAAAGCAGCGTGGCCTCCTTGGAGAGGCTAATCCCCAGTCACAGGCTCATGGCTTTCAGCAAAAGCCATAAGCCTGAGTCTCCCCTCGCTCGCACTGGGGGTGGCTGCACCAACTGGGGACCATGTTGGTGCCAAGCCAGGGGCAGGAGAATCGAGGCCCCTCTGTGCTTAGCAGGATGCTCGGGCGGCCGAGTCGCTTGGCATCTGCTCCGTGTCTTGCTCGTCTGGAGGAAGGCGCTGCAAGCTTCTCTGCTTTCCCTGCCGGGGCTGTGAATGCTGCTGGCGCTTCTTCAGAGCCACTGCTCTGTCACATCCCCAGCATGGAAACGCTGGCTGGCTCGCCCTCGTCTCCTACTGCAACAGTACGCTAGGGGGACTATTTCTCCTCTTTCTCCCAACAGCCACAACTTCCCCGCCCTGTGCCGCATCGCCGCCCTGTCCTTCCTGCTCCCAAAGTCCCGCTGTCCCCGAGGCATCGGCCCTTGCAGCCGGACCGGGGCCCTGCACCTGCTGCTTTCCAGGCCCTGTGCGAGCCAGGCTGCAGGGTCTCTGGAGGCAAAGAGGAGCGTTTGCTTTGTAGCTGAGCCTTTCTGAAGCAGCTCCAACTTTGCATGCAGCCGGAGGGTGTGATGTACAGGGTCTGTGCTGCAGCGACTCTCCTGGGAGTTTTGTGACTGACTCCCTGACTCATTCATTTTGTGTGTGTGTGTGTGTGTGTGTGTGTGTTTTGGGGGGGGCAGGCGATGAGTGTATTTTCACTGATGAACCTGGAAATCGCAGATCTCTTGTTTGCAAACTGGGCATATCATTAAATCTATTCTAATTAGCAGCCCTGGGGTCAGGTGCCCACCTGGCATCCCTATATTGTAAGCACTTGGAGGTGGAAACTGCCTTTCCATTGAACGTGTACAGCTCCTAGCGTGAGAGGGGTCCTGAACTCTGCCGGGAGCTCCTGTTTGCTGGTGCAGATGCTGGGGGACTCGTGCGTGCAGCCTTTCCCGTGCTTCCCTGCAAGCGTGGACGCGGCAGTGAGCTGTGCTGCAGGCCTGTGGGGCAGAGCTCTGAAGCGTGATCACAACCGTGTCCCGCCGCGTGGCAGATTAGTGAGGCCGCTCGTGAGCTGGTGGCAGCATTCATTAGCCTACGGAGGAAGGCAGCTGCTGTTGCTGAGGTCTGGCTCCACTGGGGTGTATTGCTCATTCATAGCAGTGAGTTGTGCTCGAGACATGTGTGTCCCTCAAATTCAGACCTCCCCTGCAGCCCAGGTATTGTCCTGACCCCAGAACCACAACCCTGCCAATGGGCCCCATCCTGTACTGCCCCATGTCCTCCCAAGGCCCCACCTGCACCCAGAGGCTGCCGTGCTGCCTCTGTCCCAAGTCTGGGACCCTCCAGTAAAGGGCTCTGTACAGCTCCATCTGAAGAGACTTTGCAGGGGGAAATGCTCAGTAACCCCTCAATTTTTCAGCTGCTGGTCTGGGGATTGCAGGACACAGGATGCAAAAGAAAATGATCTCTTCTCACCCAGCTCTTGCTGTTCAATGCAAAGCTTCCCCCAATCTTCTCTGGGTGCATCAGGAGGGAAGCAGCCTCCAGAAGGCAGGTGGGTTATCTGGTCTCCCACTTGGGCATCTTTTCCGGCAGACAAGTGTGTGACATGGGGTTTTAATGATCGCTTGGACCATGGTTTGGCACCAGCTTTTCCCCGTCCTTCACCAGTGCGTTTGCTCAGGGCCCTCCTCCCAGAGCTGTGCTCTCTGCCCTTCCCCAAAGCACGTGCCCGTCCTTGCAGTGTGTCCTGAGGGTGAGCTGGGTTATAGTGCCAGGCCTGTCCCACGGGCTGCAAATGCCAAGGGTCCTGAATGAGCAGCACTGTTCAGAGGAGGAAGTGAAGAGCCTTTGCAAAGACTCCTGCAGCACAATGGACCGGACGGTCACGGACCCCCAGGGTAGGGCGGCCCCGGCGGTCACAAATGCACAGTCTGTGCCATGGGAAGGGCACAGGATACTAACATGCAGCAAGCTCCTCTCCCGGGCTGGGCTTTTGGCTGAGACACCAAGCGTGGGAGGAGGAAGCGAGCCAGGCTGGGTGAGCTCTGCTGAGAGTCGCTCTCTGCAGTTCTTCCATCTGGAGCGACTCCTGCGGCTCAGCCGTGTGTCGGGTCTGTCTTCACATGCAGCTTTGGGTGACAGGAGGGCTCCCCGCACCTCCTGCCGTCCCTCCCTTTCCTCTCCACTGCCCCCACGGACAAGCAGGCAGTCTCCTCCGCAACCAGGCCACCTCATCTGGCCTCCCCTGCAACTGGGCAGCCACACCTTCCCGTCCCCCCGCACGCAGGCAGGTGTCAGTTCATCGTTGTAATACAAGCTGTCATACTTCATGTAGAGAATCAGCAGAGAGCTACAGCCGATTAGTGGGAGCCTGACAAGCTGTGCTAATGCGTGAGAAATGGGATGATCTGCCTGAAAAATAAAATAAACCCGGGGATTTTTAACGAGGTGGTATTAATTCAGGGCACTAGTATCCACGGCTGTTGTCAGAGGCCTGCAGAAAGCGAGCAAGCGGGAGTTTCAGCCAGGTCCCCCGTCCGAACGGCCAGGGAAGGCTCTCCGCAAGGGACCAAATGTGCAAGCTGCTCTGGACTCAGCCAGGTTGGATATGCTCCCGGAGGCTTTTTGTCTCCTCCACTTACAGCAGCAGGGGGAAAAAAGCCCCATCCTTTGACCCTGGGAGTTTTCTGCTCACCTGCCCATCTGACAACTTCACAACAGGCCTTTGGAGCAAAGCAGGTTGTCTGGCCAGAGCGCCGGGTCCCCGTCCCTGCACTGCTCAATGCGTCCATCACAGCCGGTGCTTCACAACCTGCAAAGCCAGCAGCTTTGTCCAGTCTGCCGCCCCCCAACTATCAATGTTTTATGAGCGATGGGGCCGCATCTGCAGCCAGCGCAGAGAACCAGCACAATGGCCAATATGAATTAATTAAGGCTTTCCGCCTCTCTGTGCCATTAAGTGAGAGGGGGCGGCTTTGCCTGTGTCAGCGCAGCCGTTTCTCCGGTGGAACGTGGCGCGGCTGCGCCTCAAACTGTTAATGGCAGGGAAGGCGGGGCCTATTAATTAGCACACAGGAAAAATAAGGAATAGTCGGGGGGGGGGCAAAATGCCTCATTACCAGGAGGCCTGGTAACCTGGGCTGCTTGCTGCTTGTGTCCTGGCTCTCGCCAGCCTTGGCTGGATGGCGGCAGACATACAGCAGAGTGCCAGGCTCAATGGCACAGGATGTGCTGAACAGACAGCGGGAGCATGGCCTGCATGAAACTCTCCTGGGAGGCCCAAGGAGGATGAGGGGGAATGGGACAACTCCATAAGATTAACTCAGCACAGCTGGAAGTTGGAGGTCCCAGCAGAGATGATGTGGGTCCTTGCCCTGCCTGCCACAAGCCGGCACTGGAGAATTTGGCTGGTAGCCGTATTAGCGCTGTCCTCAAAGCCATGCAACTAGACACGATGCTCTCCTAGGGAGAAATCTGCCTTGTGATTAGGTCTGCACTGCTCTGTACCACTCTCCTCCGGATCCCTTTGAAACGTGCTGCTGGCTTCTGGCGGAGACGACCAGCTCCCGAATCACCATCCCGCATCAGGCTTTGTTCAGCCGACAGGAGGTCTTAGAGGAACCAACTGAATTAATTTAGTGTGGCCCCAGCGTGCTGTACCTTGAACCCAGCCCAAGGCTAGAGAAGAGAATCAAAAGACCAGCCCTGACTCAGGGGGGAGCGCAAGGAAGAGCAGAGCCCCGAGTCCTTAGAGGTTTTCGGGAGAGCATCTTCTGATAGGAGCCCTTGGGAATATTCCTATTTGAAACGGGAAGGGTTGTTTGCATTGTAAACTCATCACAAGATATCTCACCCTGCTCAGTGCCAGTCCGGAAAGGGCATCATCAAGTACTGGTGTATATACAAATGGTTTTCTATTGGATTAGCCTTGCTTGCTTTGCAAAGTGACACTAAAAGCTGGATTTCCAAATTAGTTGTTCAGAACGCTTCACAACGCGCTTCGATCAGAGGCTCTTCACAGCAGGGGCATGCTCCTTTATTTGTCTGTAAAATGCCATGCATGTTCCTGGTGCCGTATAAATAATAAATAATAATAAATATGCATGTGCAGAGGTGCAGAGAGCCTTAATCACACAGCAAATGCACATTTTTTGCAAGGCAACTTAAGGGGCCATTTCTCAGAACGTGGCCGTAAAGCTTCTGTCTCAGAATCATCAACAGGATTCTCCCATCGTCGCTTTTGCTTTTGTTCCTTAAGTCCTCGCCCGCCCTCCTCCTCTGAGCAGAGACCCAGGTGCAGTCGCTCTTGTGTGATGTTATTCTAAGTATAAAATTATAAGGTAAAGATTGGTGTCAAGTGCCCGAGCCTGGAACAAACAGGTGTCTAATAACAATCATATCTGTTGTGCCGCCCGTAACAGCTCCCGCGCAGATGTCGCCACAACCGTCATCATTGCTCTCTACTATTTAAATGAAAGGACGGCAGCTTGTTGGCAGCAGTAGCAGGTTGTTATCCTCCGGCAGGATGCTCAGTAGAAGGGCCAGGCCTGCACCCACTCCTGACAGACACTCGTAAGACCTAGCACAGTGTGTCTCTCCTCCCCTCACCCTGCAAGCTGCTAGTACTTCTCGTGCCTCAAATTATTGTCCTTATTGAGACCAAATTGCATTTGTCAGTAACAATTGTTTTAATAAATGATACATTGTGTGCCGCCTAATCCTTGCGCTTTTCCCATAATGGAGATTGGAACTTAATAGAAAACAAGTTTTCAAGGGCTCGTACCTCCTTTCTTCAGATGAACCAGGCTCTTATTTAAATGGAGTTTCAGTGGCTGATTACAAATAGTGCATTCATGCATAGGAAGAAGCAAGGACCGAATCCTCCGCAGAGCTCTAGGGACTCCAGACAAGCCAGTGGGATGGGGCTGATTCATGACAGCTGAGAAAAGCCCAGGTTTTTCTTCTTCCCTGTGACTGCCTTTCTGAACGTGACCCCCTCACCCAGCCCTGCTCCGGTAGCACATACCGAGGTGTCTCCTCTGCAGCTCCGCACAAAGGGAAGCTTTTCTGGGGTTGTGGGGTGCAGAAGCTAACCCCGTGTGAAACTGGGGGCTGTCAATGATTAATTACTTGAACCCCATCTTATCATTGCCAAGAGTGTGCTAGCAAAATGCAGAGGCAGCCAATTCCCCTGCAATAGGGCTTTCGGGATGGCCCTGGGACTGCAGCCCGGACCGCTATGGCTCATCTGCATGGTTAATTCATAGGCATTAGGGCTGGAAGGGGAGATCATCGGGTCCAGCCCCTGCCCCAAGGGCAGGAAGTCAGCTGGGGTCAGCTCACCCCAGCAGGGTAAGCATCCAAGGGTTTCTTAAAGGTATCCAGAGTAGGTGCTTGCACCACTTCTGGGGGGAGTCTATTGCAGACTCTGGAGACTCGGACGGTAAAGACGTTTGTCTTTATGTCCAGTCTAAAACGGTCTTCCAGCAGTTGGTGACCATTAGACCTTGTCTTCTCTTGGGGTGCCCTGGTGAAGAGATGTTCTCCCAGTTCTTATTACGGTTCATGTGAGCAGGGAGATCCCAGCTCCTGTTGCCAGGAATGAGAGCCTGGGTGTCCAGGCCTACCTAGCTGGGAAACACCAAGTCCCATGACCTGGGGCAGCCGGCTTGGCAGGTCGGCCTTGGAGCGCCAGACTGTGGAAGCGGCAGGTCCCTGGCCCAGGGGCAGCTCACCAAAATTGTTTTGAACTTCGACTTCACTTTGTGCAAAACATAAACCGCTGCTTCATTTCTAGTGTTAGGGGATGCTTTACCCCACCTCCACTACCACCACAGAAATGCCCTCAGGGTTGAGGTGATCCATGGGTGAAGGAACGAGGGCACCAGTCATGCCCGGTCAGGAGGAGAGACCTACAGGGCAGCATGTCCCTTTGCCCTGAGAAGGGGCAGACACCTGGGGCCGAGGGGTGCGCTTGCAGGGGGAGAGCCCCGCTCGGTGCCTCCCAGCCACAGGCATTTGCAGAACCTGCATTTGGCAGCACAGTTTGAGAGATGCCACTAAGCAGCGTTTGTTTATTTATGTCACATCAGCAATCGAGTTATTGGCTCTAATTAATAAAAGCTCTTCAGATCTGACAGCTTTGCGAGTGTTTAACAAACTCATCTGCATTTCGCCTACCACGTGGAGCCACGGCGCGGGCACTCCTGGAGCGATGCCACCGTGGGATCCTTGCATCTGCTCCCAAACCCTGATCCTTCGAGACGGGAATTTCTGAGGCAGCCCTGCCCATGCACCAACCCCTGCTCCATCTGGCCCATCACCCTCCTCCTTCACCCTAGTTCAGTGTTAATTCCTCTGCTGTGACATTGTGGGATCTGGGCTGCCTCCGCTTTGTCTCGCAGTCAGCAAACATATTTGCAGAACAGCACCTAGCGCTGTGATGCTGTTCATGCTTGGTTGGGATTTTTACTGTTTGCCATTGCTTTTTTTTTTTCTGCTCTTGATTTTTGGAAATGCCCTTTAGCGAGCTTAGCCAGTCTGCAACTCCCAGCACTGCCAGGACTGCAAAAGTCTGTGTGTAAGACAGTGTAGGACTCCTTCCACGTCACAGCCCAATAACGAACGCGATTCAGATTCTGCTACGTGGAGAGTTTTCTTTTTGGGGAAAGACACGCAGCATTGATCGGCCATGTTCAAGTCTGCTGGCTGGAAATCGTGGCCCCCAGAGATCTGATCTTTTGCAAAACTCTGCATCCTGATCAATAAGATGCTTGTTGCCTTGCCACGTGCTCCTCACTGCACCACCCAGTGTCCACAAGGGTCCAAGGTGGGTAGCTGTTTTATGTGCTTCCAGCTTCTCAAGCCTCTGCAGACAAATCCTCATCTCCTAATGAGTGCATAGCAGGATCTGTCTCTTCCACCTCTGCTGATCCGAGCTGTGATTAAGCATCCAGGAAGCGGGCACATGATGGGGAATAGCCAGCATCCCCCAACTGGCCTGTGGTGCTGTTTTATAGCTCAAGCTGCATAGATGGTCCACTCTGAATTAAGCTATGCCAGGAAAAGATGATGCCAACTGCTTTCTTGGCTGGGGCAACTTTCAGACATATGTTATATTCAATCTGAATATTAGCATTATTGGTCCCAGCATAAATGAGAGCAGGGAGAGCAGACTTCTCTCCCCCCTCCCTCTGTTTTGTGAAGTTTGAGGTTGCATAGAAATCTCCTTCAGATTATTTACCGGAGCTGGGTCCCTAACATCTAAAATACTCCACGTTCAGAGCAATATATGCCAGGATGATAGGCCCAATTCAGTGAAGTCAAGGAGGATCTTTTCAGTTGATCTTAATGGGATCTAAAGTGGGTTGCATGGGTCAGATCCTAGCCTGGCTTAAAGGAGTGGTGCAGCTCGTGGGAAACCAGCAGAGCTACCAACATGGATGTCAGCAAAGGACGTGGCCATGTGAGAGTCTGGAATCACATTCAGCCTCATATTTTCTATGCACTGTGCAAGTGTCAGCTACTTAGCT
>NW_005842202.1:1090771-1130560 GCF_000455745.1 Alligator sinensis | reverse complement strand
GTGGAAAAGGGTGAAGCGGGTTCCTGCCTTTTCGGTATGGAACGGGGGGGGAGGGCTAACGGACTGGCCACTGGTCTTGGACTCAAGAGACATGGACTGATGCTTGGGTCCTGTTGCCATGTTCCCCTTCTGTACAATGGCTAGCTCTCAAAATGCCTGTGAGGATAAAAGCCCATTCTTGATGGCAAAGAGCTCAGATATGATGAACCTTATAAGTACTTGGCTAGATAGACTGATGGCCCAGGGCCAGGTCATGATTGCTCCATCCTGAACAGTGTCTTCTACCCCAGTTATCCTCACAGATGCCCATGAGGCCAACCATGGGCTCAGGTTGTGCTCAGTGTGAGGAAGGGTCTCAGCACATGCCTCTTTTCTCTTTGTTAATATTTCTCCATCTTCCTGCAGTTGGCTGTTGTATACCAGGCTGGAAAGATTTTCACACAAAAGAGAAAAGACAAGTCTTTATATAGTTACCAGTGTGGTGTTTGTGACCTTGGCAGCTTCACTGCAGGCCAGAGCATGAGATTCATGGCTTGTAGGGTTACCAAGGACCATTATGGCCATATCATCTGCTTTCCAGACCACAGGCCACTGAACCTCACCGAAGACTTCTGCATCGCGTTTGCAACTGCTGCTGGAGCTTACAATAAGGCTTCCAGTGTCGGCCTAAAGATCACTCAATAGTTTGTTCTAATCATTAATTACTCTCACTGTTGAAAGGGTTATTCACATCCTCTGCGACAGATTTGATATGATATGAACTTGCAACAACTCTTTGCACACAAGGCAGGATGCTTTTCTCCGGTCTGCTACTCGACTGCACAGAGATATTTGTTTTGGCTTGTAGGAGCGGATATCCAGAAAGCTAGCGATGGGGGAAACGTGAGTGTCAACACATGGCACCTCCCATGAACAGAAGGGTATTTTCACCAATGGCACTTTCTAATGGAGACCAGCCTGGATCTCATCTTACTGTTAAGCTTGTAAGATGAGAACATTTGTTGCTCATTAGTTTTTGGCACATGCTGCTTCTGAAAAATCCCAGGGAAGAAGATGTATGGTATTTAAACATGAATCTCCTAGGAGTTTAAACTAGAGTCCTCCAATGTATCCCCTAGCAAGTAAGCAAATGAGGAGAGAAAGGAACATCAGGTTCCAAAAACCATTCTTATCATGAATATTTGACCTGGGATTTTTGTTCTCACTCAGCAGCGGGAAGAAAAGCATCTTGGGCAGGGAGTTCCTAATTGCATATTTGCTATTTTAATCACTTCTCTAAGTAGGAGAAAGATTTTCTCTTCTCATAAACTCACTGATGTCTTGGCTTCACTTGGACTCACATTGATGCTTATGTTCTTCCCAAAATCCCTGGCGGGGGGAGAGAAGCGATGAAAATAAATCTACACTATTGTTCCTAGCCAAAGTTGGCATCGTCTGCAACGTCTTCGTGACAAATCCTACTCAAAGTCATTCTCATGCATTTCCTAAACTGGAGGCTGATCTTGGATGCCCACGCTGAGGTGCTGTAGCCGTGGTTTTCAGGACGTGTCAAACACCCAGAGCTACGCTTGAGCCCAGCCGCCCTCGGTGCTGACGAGCGGGCGGGTGTCTCCAGCTGGGCACGTGTACGGGCGGGGGTACAAAATCCATCACCGCTCTTAAGAGCATTGATGCTTCATCCCTGATCCAAAGCATGTTATAAATCAGCAGAAGTTTCTCCATTGACTTCAGTATGGGATCAAGACCTTAATGGACAAGGTCCTGGAGAAATAAAGACAGCCGCGTGGGGAGCAAATCAGTTGGTGAAAGCAGCCCCCGAAGACAAAAATTAGAGGGAATTCCAGCTGTGACGCCCGTCCTTCCTCAGCTCCTTGTGCCAGGGTCACGTCCTCTCGGCAGATCAAAGGGCTCATTGGAGGAGGTGCTCTCCTTCCCAGACTAATGCACGCGATTATTTGACCGCACAAGGTATTTCCTTGGGAGAAAGTTTCAATTTCCATAGAATTAACCTTTGGAAATTTAAACCAACAACGCCTGTGTAGAGGGGGGAGGCAGTCTGATTGAGTTAGCACTGCTGATTAGCCCTCCTCTCGCTGACGGGATCGTTTGATGATTATACCGGTGGCCTTTCGTTGGCACCTGAACATGCAGCTCTCTGGTGGGTGGCGGCACGGGGGGGTCCCTCGTATCTACGCCCCCAAATTGGGGGTGGCTGGGGCCATGCTGCCCACCCCTTTCTGTTTGGAAAGGTCACTGTTTTGGCCTAGCCTGGAGTTACCTTTCCCCATAGCGTCTGTGCCAGCTTGTGAGCTAAGAGGGCCTGTGCCTTTTTGTTGTGCGAGTAACATCCCAGCCAAATGTGGGCCACGTGGAGAGGGCATCGGCCTCTTCCCTGGCTTCTAAGCAGGAAGCAATTGGTCACATCGCACGGAGGAGGTTTGTGTTACATGAGCTGTACTGTAAACCTGACCCGGCCCAGGCAAACATCCCAGAGCCCAGATATCCAAATAACGCTGGAGCGCGGTGTGGGGGGCTAGGATCCAGGACTCCTCTGCTCTATTCCCATACCTCTCCGCCTATTGACCTTGGGTAAGTCACTTAACTATTGTGTGCCTCAGTTTCCCCATGCTACAGAACGGGGATAGGACGACCTACGGGACAGAAAGGCCAACAGGGACGTTTGCAAAGAGCTCTCCTGAGATCCTGGGCTGAATGGGACATTATGAATCCAGTTTTTATTTTTAGGCTCTGCATCCTGCTTGCTAATATCGTCTCAGCTAAAGGAGCGAGTCCTATTGTTCTTTTACTGTATTCTGCAAGGAGGTGAGGCTTGCCTATAAATCTCTCCCTGCTATTCAGAGCTCTGCTCCTGGAAGCAATGATGCGCTCCTGCCCTGGCTGTGCCCTGCCTTATGCCAACTAATAACAGCTTCAGTCAGGCACTCCTATAAATTGTACATGACATCAAAATCCCGGCCAGGACTTGTTTGCAGCTCCTGTGCAATGACCCCACGTCGAGAGGGTCTGGTAACGAATCGGACGCTTAATTACAGGACTGTGCTGAAAGCGAGGCTGGCTGTTTCTACCCGCAGTGAGAAAGGCAAGGCAAACTCCTTTGCAAGGCAAACTCCACGTCTCCGCTGTCTGGATGCTTCATAGCGGCTGGTTGCTTGGAGGTGAGCCCTGACTCTGCAGGCACTTTTGCAACTGTCCTTCACGCCCTTCTCCTACGACAGGCCCAACCTGCCCTTCGGATGCAACTGCAAAAGGGACCTCCTGCTTTGGCTCATATCGAGTTAAGCTCGATAAATTATTGCATGATTTCCAATCTTTTTTTTTTTTTTTTTACTCGTGATGAGCAGGCTGCTACGCTTCAGAGAGGCCTATGATTAGGCCTCTTGACCAGCTTATTGCCATGAATGATTTATTTCTATTAGGTGAAAAATGGGCATACTTTTGGGGTGAAATCCAGTGCCACTGAAGCCAATGGCAAGGCTACCAGTGAAACTCCCATTATGTTCAAGATCTCTAAGTGCAGACACAACAGTATCAATGAGGTCACCGCTAAAGCTAGGACCACACGAAGTTCATTTCTAGAGATGATTAGCCCATCTCCAAAGAAAAACAGGCTTAAAAAAACAGTTCACAACGAAAAACAGTTACAGGCTCCAACAGATGCATTTGGTTGCTGTTGACACATCTGTCTGCTCATGATATTGTTTTAACTGCATAAATTATGAATGAATTGCACAGGAAAATGAACCTGCCATTCCAACCCCTTTTCGCGAAACTTTGTTATCAGAGAGAGTTTATCCAGACTTTTCTTTTCGTTCTTAATAGGCAGCGCAATTTCATTGCTCCCCACTATGGGGCTTTCCCCCTGTAGTTTATGCTCTCTTATCATCCTATTATCATTGCCTGTTTTCATTTCCATTTCACGATCCTCCTTATACCGAAGGTTCGCAGATTTTTCTGGTGGCAGATGCATCAGCATGAAATGGGAGATAAAAGACAACCACTGAGATTTTCAGAGGAGTGCAGGGATGTAGCTTTACATCTTCCATCATCCTCATACCTTTAAAGTGCAGATGTGTGGCTAAAATCATCTCCACCACCCTGCAAACCTTAGTGTGACGATCCAGGCCCACGGTGGGTTGGTTATTAAATTTACAATCTACTGTGACTCTTGCAACTGGGACAGGTGGTTTCTGAACCATGAATTTTTCATTGACTTGGAGATCTCCGAGTTTAATGAATTGTTGTGCAAAGAGTAATTCCTCTGCCGACTCCTGGGTGCAGAGCTCAAGTGTGGCAACAGGTACCCCGATGCAATGCTTTTGCATCAAATTGACCCCCTTTGATCTTTCAAGTATCTCCACTAAGGAGTGACATACACAGCAGTGAGGGACAGGTAGCATTAGTCCTGGGGCAGGGGGTAAATGGTATTTTTGGAGGATCTCCAGTTCCAACAGGCACCAAAGCAGCCAGTTTGGCTATTTCAGTCTCTTCTCTTTTCTATTTCTGTACTTTGATTCATCATCTTGATACAGCCCAGAAATGAACTGCATTCAGAAACAGACACAACGGCTCTATTCCTATCCCCACACCTGCCTGAGGACAAGAGCCCTCAAGGTGACGATGACAGCGTGATGCATAGATTTGTCTCATTTAAAGGAACACGGCGAAGTCGCAAGAGATGGCAAGTATGCAAATATTGACGGAGGACTGTTTGTAGGGAACCTGATATGAATCCACATACAAATCCACCTATTTATCCAGGGGCAGCCATCCCATTATGAGCCCAAGCTCCAGAATCAATATTTGATTTTAATATGGTGTGTACAGACATTTGTAAAATAAACAGACCTGTTTATGTTGGTCTCCACACAGCTGCTAACAATGACTCCAAGTAAAATCAGATACATTGTTTGCTTATTTTTCCCATTTCCAGATTGAGATTAGGCGAAACTTTTTTGGGGATGGGAAAATAATTGGCTCACAAGGCCTGGATCTGTGTTGTGAGGCTTGGTATCATTAAAGCCAGGCGCGTGTTTGTGAAGAGGCCTCTCGGTCTGGCGCAACAGATACATACCAAGTACCTGCTTTGCTGCTTTTTGCAGATATAACCTTTTGCGCGGAGTGCGGGGAAGGGCATTTGATAGCCCTTTTAGCTGTAAACACTGTATGATGTGCTTGGCAGCTAAGGTAATATTGCTTTTCCCCCCACAGCCTGTAGCCCAAGTAGGCAAGGAGTTGGCACCCTGTCTTTGGGCTATAGTGAGACCCACCCGCTGTGCACTTGACCTGCAAAGCGGGTAGAAGATAGACCTAGTGCTGGTTACAGAAATGCCATACCCAGGAGCTGCTCTGAGCTGGACACTTCCCTCCAGGGAAGAGCATTTTGCCACAGGGGCTTCATCAGAGCCGTGTGAGTCGGGCATAACTCCAGTGGGCTTGGCCTGGCAGGCAACAGGGGTCAGAGGGGAAACAGGCCCCAGCTCTCCATTTCCTCCATTGGTTTCGCTTGAAAATATGCCTTTTACCTGCAGGCAACACAGCTCTCCGCTGCCTGGACGGATGGGCAAGAGGATAGAAAGGGGAGCAGAGGATGAAGTCAGTCGCATCCCACCGGACCCCTCATCTCCTCTGTGCTGTGTGCGTTTCGCTCATTGACTCCCCCTCGGGACAGATCAGATAGTGTTTGCTTCGATCAGACAAATGTTTCTTTCCCAGCCTTGTGAGCTGAGCTATTAGGAGGCCCATTTCCAGCATTAATTAAGGCTTCTGCCAGTTAAATCAAGCAAAACAACAGGCGGAGCACTGAGTAATGGGACCCCGTTCTCCACACCAACAGCTTTTCCCTGTGCAAAAGGACAATCAGTGGCATGCACGTGCCTTGCAGACCTGCTTTTCCATTCCTGGCTTCAGAGCTGCCTGCTGGGTGGTACCCGCTCCGCTCCTTGCTAAATGGGAGAAGGCCTGGGCCCTTTACACCCAGAGCCAATGCACGGGGGGGAAGACTCGATCTCATTTGCACACTAGGGCGATGCATCACAAGAGACGTGTTGTCATTTGCACACGTTTGGAAGAGATGTTCGCTGGTGGAGTCAGCTAGGCATTGTGGAAGAGAAGGTTTTTGGTTGTAGCTGGGTTGCTCTAAGGACATAGGTAGGCACGGTTCTGTGGGTAGATGCGGTCTCTTTTATATTATTTTAGTTGGTCTAATAAAAGAGATCACATCTGCCCAAAGCACCGTGCCTACCTATATACAAGAAGGGGCACTAAACACGTAATAGGGCTCTTCCTGCTCCCCTCCCCTCCTCGTCCTGCCTTCCCATTCCCTCTGCAAAGCTGCACACAGCTCGAGGAGAACTATTGCAAATCCGCACCCCAGGATCTTCTCAAATGCTCCAGACCTGGGTTCTCCCATTTACGAAATATCCCTGCCAGCATCTGTTGAGGACATGATACTGCCTGTCTGAGCACTGCTAATGTTTGCAAGCGTGTTTTCCAGCCGGCATGCTGGTAAATCCACTTTTTTTTCCTCTCTGAATGGGGCAAAAACCCTGTTTTCTCTTTGTGAAGCAGCAGGTGTTTTCTGTGCATCTAACTCTTTAGGATAAATAGATCTGTTGCTTCACCTGTAGCTCTTGCTTAGTAACTGCACATATTTGTAGTAGGGCTCTCTGTCTGGCTTCCTTTCCAGGACTCCCTCCACTTTCTCATGCAAAGGACAGCCAGTAAATCCCATTTTCTCATGGAGCGTATTGACAATGAATTCACATCCAGCTTTTACAGGCTGTTGGCTTTAATTTATCGCATTTACTCCAGTAAATAAATAACATTTTCCCTTAGTGACTTTTTCTTGTTCAAAAATAATGTTGTTTTCAAAAGGGGGTCAGCACTAGAAATAACAATAATAATTGCTGCTGGCAAAGGGATTTCTATTATATGCCAGTAGCACCCAGACCTCCCATGGTGCGAGACCCACAGTCCGAGAGACTCTCTGACTGCAAAGAGTTCACAGTCTGAACAGAGCAGACCTACAATGCGGGAGAGTGAAAAGAAAGTTCGTTATCCCCATTTTATGGATGGGACCCCCGAGTCACCTCTCCCTGGTTGTACAGTGAGTCTGTGGCAGCACCTTCTAAGTTCTATGGTGTAACCCTGAGCCCTTTCCACATCTTCATCATGCCAGAACTAGGAGTATATCCCTCTTGTGCTGGGCAGATGCCAGTTGCCGGAGCTGAGACTTTGCCCTGTTGTCTGTATTTGGGACCCCGGATCTACAGCCTGGATCCTGACTGATGCAAACTCCACCAGACTTCTCTTGAAAAAGGTAGCTGGGTCCATGAGATTTGCACTCTCCAAACACCAGCTGCATCATTGCTGCTCGAAAAGAGAGAGCCCCTGCCCTGGGCAGTTCAAGACTCCCAACTTCTCATTCATGTCTTGCAAGCCAGCTGTCTCCATGCAAAGCTGCTTGGCAAAAGGGAGTTCGATTTGCAGTAGCAAACAGAGCCCTCTGGCCTGGCTGCTAATGCTCCTGGGTTGTGTTTGGTCTATAAATTGGAGAGAAAAGAACCTGAAAGTGAGGGAAGGTTGCCAAACTTTTATACGCCCACTAACACTTAAGGGCTAGGGGACAAAAGTTACACATAAGCTGGCTTAAGTGATCAGAAACTGGTTTAAACCTGTAAAGCTCTACACATATAAACCAGCTAAAACCAGTTTAAGGTAAGCCTGGTTGAATGTAGTATCTGACTTGATTGATTTGGGTCAAACCGGTTTCTGAAACTTGTCCCAGACCCATGGGTGCAAGGACAGGCAGCTCCCAACACCAGCCCTGATCTGCGGAGGCCAAATCAGTCTTACTCAGCCAGTGCTTTCTCCTAGGAGCTTTCCCACAGCTGTAATAATGAGGGACAAGTGCAAGGATAGATATGGTCACCTGCCCATTAAGCAGTGGTCTGAATCCAATCAAGGCAATTCATGCTGCATAATTAGCAGCCATCAGGTTACAGCGGTGTGAGGCCGCTGCTACCTTGAAGCCTGTTTGGTCTTTTTCCATTCAGGGAAAAGCTTTGTATCCCCCTCTCTGGGGACCTCCAGCCCTGCCCCTCTGCAAGGCCAGCATCCTTGAGATGAAAGGCTCCAGCTATTCCATCTCCAGAGCCCGTCCCAGCCCTCCTTTTTTCCTCCATCACCCTTTCATGTGCGCTGGTTTGCCTGTCTGAGTTAAAAGTGCAGCTGGAAAGCTTGTCCTTTTTGCTGGTCTCAGATGCTTTTTTTCCCCCCATTTACACTTTAGTGAGGAAAATAGCTCGCTTCAACGGGAAAGAGACATCAAACTCTGTTGCACATAGTGGGGTAAATATGGAGTGTGATGCGCTGTTAATTAGCCACACAAAGCCGCTTCGCATTAACGGGACATGCCGGCGCGGCTGTTCCCTCGGCAGGATGCACATTGAAGGTTTGGCCCTTAGTTCTTCCTAAGGGGCGGTATGTTTTGCATTCTGGTTCCTGGCCCTTGTATCGTTTGGTCTGTCTGCCGGCAGCTCTCCTCATATAGTATGCCTCAAAGGCATTTTTTTAAATGTTGTTTCAGACCCCCAGGCCATGAAAGACCCTCTGCTCTGTGCGACATCATGAACCAGGGTCCCTTCACACTTGTACTGGGAATGCAGCCTTGGGCTTGGCAATGGGGTGGGAGGTAGCAAAGTCCACCTGGCCTGTCTCTTCCTCTGACTCATCCACCCAGGTCTGCCTCCAGGGCTCTGGTTTCCTCCTGCTGCAGTGGGTAAAGTAAGCATCTTAGAGCAAGGATCACTGGAAAAGTTCCTCTCGGGGTGGCAGAGTCCAGGGGAAATGCAGGAAACCCATATTCAAGCCTGGTCTGCATGGGGAATGCTGTGCTCCATTTCCCAGAGATTGTCTCCCATGCTTAAGCAGCTCCATAGAGCTGGGATCATCAAGAATTGCTCCTGTCTGGGTCACAGCATTGTACCAGATCCCATTTCACTGGAAACCGCTGATTGGGAGTAGTCCCTGGGGATGCACGGACTGGGAAGATTGGTCTCAAAAGGACGGACTGAGGATATTTGCGCTGCTCCTAACACATTCGACACCAGCCTGTTCAGTAACCAAATTACACAGCTCGCTGTTTTCACCTGAGCAGTTCCCGACGATCGGCCAAGTTCGCAGCTGGTATAAGTCTACCGACTGACGCCAGCAGAAAGTTTGGCCCTCTACCCTACCTTAGCAGCACAGTCCCTGGAAGCCAGTTAATTGCTTCCTGTCAATGTACAACATGAGGAGTTCTCCGCAGCGCCAAAGAAAGGGCAGCTCGCCTTCCAGACTGTGCATCGGTCTCCGACCTCGTTAACGCCGGGGCCAGGGAGGGGAGGCCTTTCTTTGCTTTTGTTAGGGTAGGTGAGATCCATTACAGGGAACGCCACTGGTTCTTTCTTCCTGCATTGAACGGGATTTAATACTGTTTCTCCTAATGACTTGCCAAGCACTTTGAATTGTTTAATGTTTTTAGAACTAAATAATACATGAGCTCATTTAACAAAGAAAGTAATTAGAAGAAAATCAATAGTTCTTGGCACCTGTTGGGAACATAAAACCAGTGGTGGGGAATGTTGAGTTATATTCATTGCTTGGCCTATGCTGGTGAGCTGTTTGGTGCCAGAGGTTTCCAGCGAGCCAGGTTTTGCTATACTCATGGTGCCACTGTAGTGGGAGCCAGGAGACTTCCCAGCTCTGCCACCGACCTGTGATATGGCCTTGGGCAGGTCACTTCACCAATTTTGTCAGGACCAGTTTAATGCATAGGCAAACTAGGCACATGCCTAGGGTCCTAAGTGAAGAAGGGGCCCAGCTGCACTTATTTCACGTTATAATTATTGAGTGAAAAAAGTAATATAAATATACAGTATTAAGTAGGGGCCCATGAGTTCGCTTGCCACTAAAAGGTTAATCCAGCCCTGAATTTTGTGCCTCTGTTTCTGGTCTACCGTTCATCTGTCTGATCCATTTGGACTGTATGCTCCTCAGGGCAGAGCTTAGTCTGTATATGTAGAGCACCTAGCCCAGTGGGGCCCTTATAAGAACACAATATAAATATATGAGATTCATTAATATGCATTATTGTATATTGTAGAGAACGATAATAGGATGATGATCATGGTGATGACAGTGCTTATGGTGGTTGTGGCGGTGGTGGTATAGGGGTGGTGCAGTGAGCATCAGCACATCTGCACTGAAGGCCAGATGTGTCCGTGCAGATGCCTTTGCAGGGAGGTTGGACACGCAGCCCCAGAGGAGGCTGCTGGGAACCAGTGCCATGAACTATATAGGTCATGGTGAGTGCCGGTCAGAGGCTCCCTCTGGATAAAGCTTTGCTGCCTTTTTTCCAGGTTGTGGTTGTTTGGAGCATCCCTGTTAAACTGAGCCCTATTTTACTATGACACCAGGCGAGAGGCCTGTTGATGGCCAGGAAGAAGACAATCAGACAACAAGTCCCCAGAGGATGAGGAGTGGAGACCGGGACAGCTGCTGCTCATGGAGGAGCAGGCAGGTCCTGGTCCCTTTGCTCCAGCGCATGGAAGTAGTGGGTCCAGCCAGCCCCGGCCCCGGCCCTGTGGCATGTTGCGTCCATCCATCAGCCCTCTGTTGTCTCGGCCCTAGAGATGTCTCAGCACGCACAGCCCTTCATCCCTATGATTTATGGAGACAACACAGTGGAAGTTGTGTGACCCTGGTCTTGGAATCTGGTCCGTTTATTAATTAGCGCTGTGCTTTATGAAGTCATTGCTGGCTCCATTGCCTTTGCTTGTGGTTATAAACAAGGGCAGGGAGAGGCAGGGACTGGGAGGAACGCCTCCCAGGTGATTTCCTTTGCTCTCCTCTATTAAGTGTGCAAGCTGCAAGAAGCAGAAGTGAAAAGCACGACCCAGATGCAACTGGTAAAACTTTACAGCGTGGGATAAATCATTATAATTCCTGTGGTATCTTCTGTAATCGCATTAATCATGATGGATCCTTCTGGGGTCTGTGCTGTAATTTCTATTGCTGTTCAGCATTAGTCCACTTAGAGCCCATTTTCTGCAGAGAGTTTCTAAGCAATTAGTATTCTTGTCCTTCACCTGAGAGGTCAGGGGTGGCTGTGTATTACTGAAGGAGGATGGGCTGGGGGCAGGGGAAGAAGCTAGTTCAGAAAGAGTTGCCATGCATAGCAGCACTTATCAGTGCAGCCAACAGTGCTCTTTAATCCTTCCCCGACACTGCTGAAGAATAGCTTTGTCTACTGCATAATTAGTAGAAGGGGATGTGCGGACACATGGCATCGGTCACAAAAATGCTGGCCTGTCCCACCCGGATCTCAGCTGACCTGCCCACAGCTAAGCAAGGGAAATGATGTATGTAAAACCAAATACTCTCTCATCTCTGGCTGGTTATAGTGCCACGTTTCAACTCCACCCCTTCCAAGCGCTGCCAGCAATCACCGGCATTTATATCCTTTTAGTAGTGTTTAAACCTGGGTTCAATGTAGGTAAACGCTGCTGAGGCGAAGGGGCAAAAGGGCTGGACGCACATCCTTTGATCTCCAGGGTTTGGGACAGACATTGCATAAACCAGTTTGACCCTAATCAGTTAAGTCTGATACTAGATTCAACCAGGTTTATCTGAAACCTGTTTCAGCCATTTTCAAAGTGGTTTATGTGCACTGAACTTCTGTTCGGTTTCAGGTTTAAACCAGTTTCTGTTCACTTAAACCGGTTTACGTGTCATGTCTGCCCCTATCCCAGAGAACTAGAACAGCCCAGGCAGTGGCAGTGTTCACGGATGTGCTTTGTCCCTGGGAGCAGCGCGAGAGGGGCATTCATGCCCAGTGACTCCTTCCACCCTTGACCTCAGCTAACAGAAGTGGCTTGGATCAGCTGCCAAAGTGGTTTTGGGGCTATAGCCACTCCAAACAGGCACCGGATGGGAATGGTATCCTGGGAGGGATTTGAACCCGCAGCTCAGGACATGTGGACTGGGAATTATTTGGGGCTATGAGGACCTCTTTTCATGCATGTTTGAACCGTGTCTAGCCCAAAGAGGCCATGAGGATTATTGCCACATGTGTTGGAGCATTGGAGACACGTCTCCTACCTGGCGGTGCACAGCAAAGGCCTCTCCCTCCTGCAGGCCGAGCAAGCTGTCAGTGTGCGAGTGCTGGCAGGGGGGGGGTGTGCATGTGCATATGTGTAGGGGGGAAGGAAGGGGGCAGAGGTTGGGATGACAGCTCCATGCCTATAATTTATTAATTCCTAAGATGCTCTTGTGTGGTGCATGCAGGTTTTTTTTTAATCTAAACTGGCAACTTTAGAAATATTTAAACACACACTAATCTGCACCTGAAAAGCCTGGAGGAGGATGAGTGGGAGCAGGCATTTGTCCCTGCCCATAGGAGAGACTGAAAATTCTGTGCCTCCATTAAGGTTTGGAAATAATCAGCAGGGTCTTCGCTGCAAGTGCCTTGTTTTGAGTGTAACTGTGGATGCTGCTTGCTATGTAAAGACCACAGGACTGTGGGAAGCAGGTAGTTTCCCTGCTGCAGCCCTAAGAAAGGGGCAGGCATCAATCCTGTGTCTGAATATGAACCAAGGCAGGTGTCAGATCAGGGGGAAACCAACCTACAAAGCGTTTGCTTTGCTTTTCAATGGGACCAGGTCTGGAGCATCACAAACCCAGGGAGATTTCTGCGCAATTTCTCGGTTACCTCCTTGCTTCCCCTGCAGGCTGGAGTGGAGCTCAGTGTGCATGCAGAATGCATTTGAATGGCAAAGTACCATGCAAGGAGCTGCTCTCGCCCAGCCTTGCCAGGACAAAGCCCTCCATCAGCAGTGATGCATTCAGCTTTGGAGGGGGCCTCTTCCCAGATCTGTGCTCAGCCCATCTCCCCCCACACACACACACACACTGCTGGCACGGTACAGCTTGTTCGGTGGTGCAGCTCTTTGCACCCTTTGCAGCACTTTAGATTGCTAGCAGGTCCCTTTGCAAAGCAATAATCAACAGAAAATCCATTTCTCTCAGAACAAAGGTTTGAAAGTTGCCTTAAAAGCACCATTTTTGGGTTAATGCAACAGCTGGTTCAATCTCAAGGCCTCCCTGACCTGGCTGTATGCGACTGCAGAGGAGGTAGCCTGAAATCTCTTGCCCTGTGCACTTGCAAAAAGCCACAGCAAACATAATTTCCAAAGATTTCCCTCTTGTTCTGGGAATGCAGTTTGCACGAGTCTCTCGGAGCCAAATGGGGAGACAAGCTGCCTCGTTGGTCTGCGAACCTTTCTAAGAAAGGAGGTCAGGGAAATCTGCCTGCCAGAAACCTGGTTATGGGAAGTGCCCATTAATCTCCTAGCATGCTGCGCTAGGGCTGCATGAGCATATGTTGGCCACATGTTCTGCTTTCACCATGGAGGCATCAGCGGATATGTGCCATACAGGTCACCAGAGACCCACTGAGCTTGTCTGAATGCTGGAGTTCAGGATTGCAACCTTTAATTTGTAGGGCTGCCAGCTCATCCACCTGTATACCCTCCTTTTGCTCCCAGCACCTTGGATCGCGGTGGGTCAGGGCTTGGGAGAGCAGGATAAAGCTTCCTCCACAGTGCAGGAGAAAAGACCCACCAGAAAATGGACTGAGGGGCCCCAAAGGGCAGGGACCTGGGTTAACAGCCTCTCCATTTCCCTGTTCAGTGGAGGGCTTGGAAGGACCCCTGGGATGGAGGTGTGCAGCTGGCACTTCCTGTACCCTGCCTGCCTCCTGCTAGTGTTGTGAACCATCTGTAGGGTTCACCATGGAGAAAGGAGATGGTCTAGGTGTCTCCTTTCCCTGGCAATCCCTGCCTTCAGCAGCTATGCAGGGATCTGGGCCTCAGAGCGCAGTAAGGACTGCTGCACGCCAAGCTGCGTCCAGTCTCCAAAACTACCATTTATGCACGCACTGAAGCCAGGTGCAGCCTGCGGCTGACAGTCCTGCTGACCATGCAAGTCCATGGTCATCCATCTCTGCCCATCAGCTGCCCCCTATAAAAGCCAGGCCTGCAGCACATTTCCCCAAAGCAGCTTTCCCCAAGCCAGTCTGCACCTCCCCCTGCAAGCCAGGAAACCACTGGCCCTGGGGAAGGCTGCGCTGCGTCTGTCTGATGGAGCCTCTTGTCCCAACATACTGTTGCATTAAGCAGTGATTCTGGGCAGCTGTTGCATTGTCACCAACAGGTGCTGTAAACATTTTAGACACGAAACAATCATCGTAGGAACAAGGTTACCTAAAATTGCCATTAAACCTAAGGAAAGAAAACACAAAGCTGGAAATTGCCTTGCAATCTGCCGAGTGTCAGACTAATCAATGTTGCCTGACTGCTGGGGCATTGTATGAGTTGCTTTGTCATATTCGGTTTGTATACAAGATGATAATTAATATTGATCCTGGCTCCTGACACACATAGGCTTTGTTTATATTAATATGATGGATGTCTCGTATTCCCCTCCCCTCCACCCATTTAAGAGACTAAAGTATAGAAATTGAGGATTGACTTTTCTCCAGGTAGTGGTCAAGCCCTTTTGTAATACCGTTGTTAGGAAAGAAAACAAGGTTTATAAATGAGTGCACCTCTCTGGCTGTTACAGGCTTAGGGATTCAGGGCTGGATTTTAAAGAAGATCAAGTGCCTTAAATGCAGGTTGGTGCCTGGTGAGGTTTTCAAGAGCTCATCAGCACTATTAAGCACTGGTGTGAATGTTTTGGTGCCTGGACACCTTTAAAAAAAAGGTCTGATTGTTCAGGCCTGAACTGTGCTCCCACTGAAGTCCTTGGGAGCCTGTCTCAGGGGCTGGGTGCTCTTCAAGGGATGCTTTGTGGCCACTGATTAGGTGCCTTCTAATTAATAAAGGAAAGGGCCAAGGATTAGCTGGATTAAGAACGGGGAGAAGGGGGAAGCAGTTTGCCACCCCAGGTGGTGAGAAGCTGGGCTGCAGCATGAAAGGCAGGAGCAGGTGAAGCCAATTAAATCAGGGACCCATGAGAGTCCTGGCAGCAGGATTCACGGCTCTGCTTGCACTGATGCTGAGCCTGTTTGAGCAGGAGATGCAGCCCTGGGAAAGCGACTGAAACCCTGAACCTGGGCAGGCAGGGTAGGGAGTCACCAGCCTGGGAATTAGCCTCTGTGATGTGGGTAAACTGAGGCAGCTTCTGATGGTGGGCCTGAAGAGCAGTATTGCCAACTCTCATGATCTTTGGCATTGTTCTTAAAGCCTATGCTTTGGGAATGTGAAAAACTTAAGCTCTTTCTTTCATATATATGGATGTCCCATGGAGCCGTGCCCACACAGGAAGTAATGGGGTTTGTGTTACACCCCGGCCCTGTGCCCTCTTTACGTCCCTAGAGCAGCACAAAGGGGCCAGGACAAGTCACGCTCAGGGGAAGGCTGGGAAAGGAGGGCACTAAAAACAAGTAGCAGGAGATGAAACCTTCCCTGTGAGTTTACAGCCTAAACAGCTCAGTTCTTGACAGGTAGCTGCAGAAAGTCTCTTAGCCTGGAAGAAGCGAGTGAGTACCATGTCAGTGGGAAACCATTGACCCTAACTGGGGAGGAGGAGACCTTTGCTCATAGGAAAAGGGGCCTGATCCTTCTGCTGTCAGTGCCTCCTCACCCCATCTACACAACAGCCAGCGGATTCAGGTGGTCCAGATCCCCGGAGACCGTACTTCTGGCTGGCAACCAATTCCTGAGAAGTTCAGAAAATAACTCCTGATGAAGCACTTTGTCGTAGCTGCCTGGCAGCTGCCTAAACTATAGAAATTGTCAGAGGAGATGAAATAAACTTGCTTGCCGCAGACTCCCCTGCCTCTCTCCGCTGTAAGTCAGAGTGATGGATGATTGGTACCTGTGATCTTTGAGAAGCAGCCGTAACTTTCAGAAGCCTAACTACAGCGAGAGCCTGGAAACACCACTGTCTCCTGCACCCAGCTGCCAATAAGCAACAGTCTCTAGCAGGCCCACAGAGTCCTTTACAAGTGCACAGCACCGCACAAAGCTGATCCGAGTCTCCAGATGTGCACAGGAGGTGGATATTGCTTTCCCCATCTCGGCGGTAGGGCGAATGAGGTGCATAGCAAATAAATGAGGCTGGGATTTTCCACAACCCTTTCCCACTTCCATTGAAAGTTGTGTCCAACCCTTCTTGATTGCTTCCCTGCAGTTTGCATTAGATTATAGGTTTGAATCCTGGTCTATCTGAGACCCCCCTCCCCCCACAACACATGCCCTCATTTTATCCCATTGTACCCCTGCTTAGGCTGCAAGCAGGGTGAAAAGAAGTCATCTTATTGCTGCTGTGATGCAGAAGGAGCTGGGGGCTGGGCTGCTGGATTGGAAATGTTCAGGCTGATTCTGGAGACCTTGCACAGAGGGATTGCCAGGCCTTGACAGACAGGCCTGGGGGGATTAGCAGAAGTCTATGGGGAAGAAGGGGTGAAGGAAAAACAGGAATCAGAGTCAACTGATTCTTCTCTCTTACCCTGCTGATCCTTGCCAGGGAACAGCTCATGTACATTGTAAATGAGAGGCTGCAGAGCCAGAGCGTGACAGCATGAAGAGAAGGCTGAGGCAGAGGCTTTTAAATATGCAGGTGCTGTTGCCATACAGGCTTGGTCTCCACTTGTTGCCCAAAGAGGCCTGGGGGCCTGGGTCTCCACTTCTCTGTGCCTTGTGTCACTGGTTATATCAGCACAAAGCAGGAAGAAGATGCTCCTGCTGGGATTTGGTGGCATTTTACACCTGCGTTGCACTGGTGCGGGGGATGCCATGAGTTGTAAGCAACAGAGAATTGGTGGGACGGAGAGTGCATGCGAGTGTGTGCACGTGTGCGTGTGAAGGAAGGGCATCCCCTCTAGAAGGGGTGAGTGTGGGGGGTTATGGTAGGATGTGGAGAAAGGGTTTGAGCTGGGGGCAGTGTTTGCAAAATAATGGCTCTAGATTGGGGTTGGTAATGTTTTTGGGCAGAGTACCGAAAACACCCGCAACCTCGACTTGTAAGATGTTGGTGTGCCAGGGGCAGACAGCGGGGGAGCCACGAGCAGCCCAATTCTTGTTATGGCAGTGGAGCCCCGACCCCTTCCCTGCCATCCAACCCAAGGCACGGGTGCCAAGCAAAATACCTCCAAGTACCACACTCTGGCACCCGTGCTGGGGCTTGCCTACCTCTGCTCTAGACTTCCCCACCCTATGGGCATGCTGTGCAGAGATATCTGTTCATGGCTGTGCGGTGCTCTGCTACTGGAGCAATGGGCCCATGAGAGAGAGTGTAAGCTGCAGAAGCTTTGCAAGACAGAGCTGAATGGCTGCCTAATGGGCACGCTGGCCGTGGACAGAGTCGTGCAGCTGACCTGCATGTCGTACATATGTGCGAGCATGATGATGTGGCCATCAAACCCCTCTTCTCTTTAGGGCACCAGCCACGCAGCAGCTGCATGAGGCTCTGAAGAGGCTGGAAGCAGCAAGGCTCAGCTGCAGCCTGAAGAAGGTACGCTAGAAATGGCAACCCAGCTCCATGTGCAGCTTGCACAAGGCACGGCTGGTATCTGGAGCCATGCGGCTGTGGGATTTGTTCCTCACAGATGCTCTTTCATGGGCTGCCAGTTGATTTGGAGCAGAAAGCAATGGCATCAACCTGGTATGTCAAACCAAGACCAGACTCCGGTGCCTGAGGGACTGAAACACCCCACCGAGATGGGTTGGTTATTGGGCTGCTGCTGTTCAGTACCTTTATCTAAAACGTGGAAGAAAATATCAGTGCAGATGGTACAAAAATTAGTAGAGGGTTAGGAATGACAAGGGTAGGTTACTTAGAGACCAACGAGGATCACTTAGCTGGCTTCGTTTGAATAAGATCCATGTCCACACCATCAAATGCAAGGCCCTATGTCTAAGAACAAAGGCAAGCCCTTGCTCAACAGGTGGGGGCTGTCTCTTGGAACGAGGGGGCACGGGAAAGGCCTTCGCAGATGTGCTATTATTCAGCAACCAACTAAGCACTGGCTCCCGGGGGGAGCTGTAGCTTACAGGGCAAGTGTGACCCCTGGGTGAGTAAGCAAAGGAAGATCAAGTGTGAGTAAAGCGGTGGTGTTATTTCTGTATGCAGCGTTAGAGCAGTCATGGGTCCAGGCCCGTATTTCAAAGAGGATGTGGATCAGTCATTTCAGCCCCGCTGTGCAGATGCCTCTCAGTTTGGGGAATATCATTTTTTGGCGCTGAACAAACTTTTGCTCTTGGCTATTGCACCAGTATCTCATTTTTGGCCACGCTTTTCAATTAGAATCTGTTAATCGATGATGAATAGCTGCATTAACATGTTATAGGCACAATCAGTTTGCATTATAGATGGTTATACAGCATGAATTTACATCATTGGACTCCACTTGAAAGACCAGCCATGTACTAAGGCATCTATTAATCACCTATAATCTTTTATATAATGTTTATACATGGACATATCATTATGTTTGTCCTGTTTTCTTTACACTTTGTTTCTCATGTCCTCGGCTTGCAGGGCTTTTCTTGTCATTCTGCCACAAGAGATTTAGGCCTTCGGTGGGCTGAGCATGTGAGTTTGATTGTCACAATGTTTTCACGGAGGAAAAATAACCTGCTTTAATAATAATAATAATCATCATAATCATAATGATTATTTCCATTGCGTGTCACACACTGACTTCTTGGTACAATCCCTAGCGCAGCCCTCATGGAAATCATTTTTTCATGTGTCCAGAGTACAAAAGACAGGGACTAGGAATAAGACTAAGAGGCAAAGAGTACGGGGTGCTAATGAAAAAGTATTCCTGTTTGTTGGTTAAAAAAAAATCATTTTGATCGTGGATCTGAATGGATGTTTAGTGCCTGTTTCCATAGCTACACATAGCAAAACAGAGAGAAAGCAAAGCAAAAGTAATTGAAAATGCTGGCGCTGGCATCAAAGGAAACATCAAGATAAAAGCGGCGCTAAAAATGGGGACAAAGGCAGAGAAAATGGGGCCGAAAAAATGGAAGAATAAACAAACACTGAAGTTTCATTTATCTCCAGGAAGCTCTTAGCCTTTGGGCTGGGAAGAGCACCTGCAAGAGGCAAGAACTTACAAGTGCCATAAGCATGTTTGCCGCTGGTTTTTATTGCTGCGAGGAGACCAGGGCCCCTGTCTTCTGGGAGCGGTATGTACAGACTGGGACAGACACCGAAGAATTTATAAGCGCATCACACGAGGCAGACAAATGAAGATGTTTGATCCCCATTTTATAAATGGACAGACTGAGACGGAGAGATTTTTAAGCATCCTGCCCAGTTACTTGGTAACCCGCGGTCGCCCATGCTAACCCCGTAGCTCTGACATACATCACCTGGAGTGTGTCCAGGAAGAAATATATATGGGCGAGTGCACCAGGATCAGGACTAGATCCAGGCAGCCCAACTCACCGCTGCCCTGCAATTAGGACAGTCATTGACAGTAGTGCAATGTGAACTGCAACTGCTGGCATCACCTTCGAGACTTCTCTTTTTGTTCCCATCCATCATTATTGCTGGCAAAGGGGGGCAACTAACATATAGCAGGAGGTGCAACCTGCCGCGTTGAGTTTACAGCATAAACCTCCCCCCGTTTATGCTGTAAACTCGACAGGGCAGGTTGCAAGATGGTGCAAGAGGAAGGACAGTCACAGAGCAGAGAAGTGACTTACCCAAGGTCACGCAGCAGGTCGTTGGCAGGGTGGGCAACGAACCCAGTTCTGGGTCTCAGTCCCTCGGTTGGGCAGTGAAACACTGAAGCAGCCAGAGTCACTTCCCAAACATTTGTGACTGGTGGTGTTACATGAAGTGCAGGCTTATGCTCTTTTCATTTGCTATGCTCCTGGTCACTTGCTGCAATGTTCCTTTGATGGTAATTTAATTAGGGGTGTTCTTTTTCTGTTCAACCATTAACGAGGTGTTTTGAACAGCAGACTCCTCCGCCTCTCCCTTTTTGCAGACAAACACACACATTGTCTTCCAGACTTAGCGGCATATATTTTCTTCTCTCATTTCTATGTAATTTTGCTCTGCTGCCTAAAACTGCCGGGTGTAAGGGTAAATATTGTGCAGCCAGCATTTAATTTCAGAAGCAACGAGTTGAAAAATATTGCGTAATGAGTTATAGATCGACTTTCGCAGAGCCCAAAATGGTGTTGGCTAATGAGTTATTCCTGTTTATTGCACAGTTGTGCCTGCTCTAGATAGCACGAGCTAGTCTAAAGCATTAAAGCTGCCTTTGCTCTAATGCATTAGGAAGGAATTCAGATGATAGCAAGCTGCTAAGTTTTCTCATTCACCATCAAATAGGAGCCAAAGAGGCTGCTGCATCTAATATCTCAAATAATGAATCCAACAGGCTGAAAGTGCTCTATTGTCCCTGGGGTATCCTCTCCCTATTTCTTACCGTGGAAATGCAAATGGCCCATCCCAGGCTGTACTGTCATGACTTTATCATTTTAAAGTTAGCTCTAAATGTAGCGCGCAGAGCCTGTGGGTAATCAAGAAAGGAGTCAGCCAAAGTAATTCTCTTCTCTTTAGTTCCCTTTAGGGAATCCGTGTCTCTCTATATGTGCTTCTGGCCCTCCTCGTTGTCACATCTGAGCCTTGTCTTCTAGATACTCCCACACTGTACAGAGAGCAAAAAGTGCTGAGGAGACCCTGCTTGATTCAAAAATAATAGTTTTCAAGGGGTGAGGGGGACAGGACGCAGGGAGGAAATGTTTGCATTATCTTCTATGGCTATTATGTGTGACTTGGTTTCCCTAGTCGGTTTTGCACTACTGCCTGGCTGAATTTGGAGGACTAGGTACTCAAATCTGCTGCTTGACATAACACAAGTCAGTTTATGGGTGCAGGGCAAAATCCTAGCTGTTTGCAAAGATGCCATGCACTAGCCACATGGCTAGTAATGAGACTGACCTCCAGCTAGGATCACTCAAAGGCACAAAGACTTCCCAAACCAAGGCTGACCGGCTGCCGTGTCTGACCAAGAGGTCACGTGCCGATGCACAGGACTGTCACCGCTAAGTCACAATAAATAGTGATCGCTGGGGTGATGAGACCCCTCCTGATTTCCTGCTCCTTGGGGCCGGGGGCTGGACTCGATGATCTCACAAGGTCCCTTTCAGCCCTAATGTCTATGAAATCTATGATTGCAATACTTTCGTTAGTGCCCCTGCCAGAGGGTCACAGGTATATAGGCACAAATGGGGAAGACCTGCTTTACACATAGAGAAACGGAGGCACAGAGAGGGGACGTGGTGCATGGAGGGTCACACAATGAGCGAGTGGCAGAATCAAGCACAGGCCACCCCCCAGTCCCGTGCTCTAACCACTGGTCAATACTTCCCCCTCCTGGAGCGATGGCTACGAATTATACATCCTGCCCCACTGCTGCGTGAGAGGAACCTTTTCATCGGCCTTCTGGCTTCGATCCCCCATGTGCATTCATGGGCAGAAAACTCAATTCATGTAAAGGCTTCCCATAGCCACATCCACTTTTGGAGGGGAAGAGATTAAGGACACCTCGGATCCCCGGGCTATTTCCCGGACAGAGGCTCTGAAAGAGTCTGGCAGACCAAAGGTACGACTGACAATGTAAATCATAGAGGCAGCGGCTGTATCCTGTGGGCACGCAGCTATCTGCCAAATACACTTGCCTTGAACTTTCAACTGCAGAGCAATGACGGCTGCCCAGCTGTCCTGGCTGTCAGCACGCCAGCGCCCTATTTTATGTCTGCATTAAGGGGAGTGAATATTAACCTCTCTTATTCACACGGTTGGGCCAAATCCTCAGCTGGTAAAAACCAGTGGAGCTCCATTGATTGCAAGTAAATGATGGTGATTGATACTCCTGAGCTTCTGGCCTTTTTCCTCTATGATCCAAGGCCGATTTGACTGCTGTATTTTGCTGCTGACACGTCGGCATCCCTGAGTGGGCCAAATGGCACCAGAGAAGTGATTGCCAACTGAACCAGCTATCCTCTCTGCCGCCTCTGTTAGGTCTCTTGAGGGGAAGCCTGCATCGCTAAAAGTACTACATAGACTGTAATTTAAAATCTATTAACTCTGAACACTGGTACAGCACATAAACTTAACTGGCCCTTGCAATACTGCAGCAAGTTCCTGTTCCTAGTTATTTCTATAAATCACACCAGATAGGCCGGGGCCCGATCGATGGGAAAAAAATTATACCACAACATTAGATTTCATCATACACGACTTGAACTATTACTTTTCTGCCTTGTGGTATGAAGAATCATGAAAATTAATAGTCTCCCTCTGCCCAAACGAAGTGTTTATGGGACAATATTACCTATCTTGTATTTCTTGCTTAAAACCATCAATTAATTTTTTTGCGCTTGCAACTGGTCAACGGGGTTTTTTTTTTAAATTGCTGGAGTACCAAAACTACTGAAACTTCATGGGATTTTTTTTTTTTTTTGGTTTTACAATCTGCTTCTCTAGAAACCTTGTCTTAATGCCCATCCCATAAAACTGTTCTGCCCCATTACATCTCCTCCTATGTCTTTGTACATGAATGGCCAATTCTCACGGCTGACCAAAAATCTGCCAAGTCAGTCCCTCTTAAAACCTGGACCAATTCTGCTATCTACAGTCTGCTCTCAAGACACCAGATTGATTTTGGGATGCGCTTTCCCACATAATGTATAGTTAGCCTTGTAATTTGCTGCCAGGGGCTCTCTCTGAGGCCATCATGATCTTACCAGGATTAAATAGGATAACTGGACATTTGTACAGATAATAGGAATGTCCTGAGTTAAAGAAACCCAAATCTAGTATTTTAAAGGGTTTATCAGCCTTTCTGTCCATGGTATAAATAGTGGGGGCAGTACTGGGTGAGGGGAAATATCTTCCCTTAGGGGCAGGTGACCTGATGGCTTCCTTGTTTCGTGGAGCATCCTCTGAAGCAGGTCGTGGCGATGCAGGTAGAGAGGATCTGGGAGCAGGGCTCACTCATCTCAAACCCAGGGATCAGCTCCAGCTAATGAGGCAAAGTTGCCGATGGCCACCTCAAATCTCTGATTTTAGTTAGTTTATAAAGTGCAAATCTATTCCTGCCTCCAACCAGAAATGAGGCATTAAAAGGCCACATTAGATTTTTTTTTTTTTTTAATTATGGGAGCAGCCTCGGCCACCTTTTACTACTCACCCTTCAGGAGCTGCCCACACTTTATAGGGGCTGCAGCCCAGGCAGGTCAGGCTTTGGGCTTGTCCTGAGTTTTTTTTAGTAAGAAGGAAAAACAGAGCCTCCTCCAAGCAAAGTGAGAACAAGTCTGTGGACAGGCAGTGATGCGTTAGCATCTCTGCCAGACAGTGACCTCAAAAATGAACTAGCTGAAGTGATATATAAGTGCGACTCGTCCAAAGGCTAGGCGTTAACCCGGACACAAGGAAGAGGAGTCACATTTGACAAGAGAAGCTGGTTATGTTAGAAGAAGGACTCATATCCCCTGCTTGATAAGACCACATTAGTTGTTTCAGACACTGGATTTATCTCTTCTTCTTGCAAAATCTGTGGCTAAAAATACAGCAAAGGAGAAACACAACCCAGTCCCTGTGGGGAGCGGAAGGACGTTCTGATTGCAACGTTTTTAGGCAAATATTTCCTGATGTGGATTTTGTTTTAAACCCAAGTATAAAAATCATGGACGAGAAAGAAGAGAAAAGAGGGAGGAAAAATGTTTGGAGCCAGAGCCTGCTTTCCTTGTTTCTGGCTGGATGAGTGTGTGTTAGTCCCCAAAGCTGACTTAAAACTCTTCTTTATTCTCCTTTATTTTCACTGTTAAAAAACGCAACTACAAACTGACAGATGCTCTATACGTTGCAGCATTTTATTTCTAAGCCGGTGACATTTATTTATTGCAGAGTTTTGGGGATCTGTAAACGTAAGAGCGGGCAGCAATGAAACGCAGTTTAGAAAAACCCTCAGCAAACTTTTTCAACCTTGAAAAGAACGCCGTGTACAGCCTGGATATGCGTCTGCAAGAGGGTTGTTGTAGCCATGTTGGTCTAAGGACATGGGCAGACTAAATATAGACACTGGATTTATGGCACATTATAACCCTCCTGCCATCTGATAACCTGTCTGCATTTTACCAGCTGCATTTTTCTATCACCAGTTCAACAGTTCCCCTTTCCCCCCCTCACCTAGGCGTCTCACAGGCATATTTTCTCCTGTCCCCCTGATCCTCACTGCCACACATTTGCATTTTCACAGACCTGCATTTTGGCTTCTATTCTACCCAGGAGAGCACACAAACACCAACAGACTCTCCCTATGCCTGAAGAAGGGTGTATGTGCCCGAAAGCTTGCAAAAAAAACATTTCCCCAACCATTTAGTTGGTCTAATAACAGATATCACGTCTACCCAAAGAACCTTGTCCGCCCGCATCTCTGCAATGCCTTCTTGCCTTACAGCTAGCCAGCAAGCACTTTGATTCAGGCCTTTCTTCTTGTTCTGTGCCCAGACAATGCTCAGCTCAGCAGGGGAAGCTGTGATTCGGGTCTTAGGTGCTCCTGCAGTACAAAGAAACCAACAACTCTTTGTACCAACTTTGCTTCAGCTGCTTGTAATCATTTTAGCTTCATTGGTCAAGGCAGGGTGGGTGCGGGGGAGCTCAGGCTTGGAAATGGGATTTCCCCATTGGGGAGGAAAGAAGCTCTGGCTATTTAGCAACCGATTTTGACCTTAGCGAGAAGAGTTGGGTTCTCAGCGTGGGGCCTGCTAGACGCTTGCCCAGCAGCACTAAACTGACCTACAGTGATGCTGCTTTGGGTCTGGGACAGAAGTTTCATAAATTGGTTCAACCCCAATCAGTTAACTACATTCAACCAGGTTTATCTTAACCAGGTCCAGCCATTTTGAAACTGGTTTCTATGCACTGAACTTCTGGTTTGTTACAGGTTTAAATGGGTTTCTAATTACTTAAACTGGTTTATGTGTAACTTCTGTCCTTAGAGAGGACAAAGAATGAATGTGCTCAGCACTGTCCAGGACAGCCCTGCTGGGATATTTGTGACGCACCATTGTCTGGAGCAGGTTTGGGATATATCCTACTGGGCATACTGGTTCTTGCTTTGGGGTTGTCAGTCTGGCCCAGCCTCGCGTGCAACGTCTGCAGAGTGTAGGATGTTCGCCCTGGATAGGTCATTGGGCTGAAACAGGTTTTACTAAACAGTTCAACCCCCAGGCTTTTGTGATAAAGCAAGTTAAGGACTCCAGCTGCGGTTTTATATGGCAAATATTTATCTGTCTCGTAAAATGCTTTTGACAACGTGCGCCAAGTAACTGGGTATTTGCAGCCTTGTAAAAGAGAAGCCAGATGTCCCATTTTGTTCCTCGGCCCCTGTAGTCTCATGCTGGTTGGCATGTTTAAAACTAACCCACCTGTGAGATTGTACGGGGTGGAATATTTTGTACAGCTGCAAAAGAGCCGATGATATTTCACCTCTGATTTTTTAATACTGTATTTTAAAGCCAAATCGATATCAATGCAGCTTGGGGGGCTGGGAGATTTCTACTGACAGCAAGTATAAGAGCCACTATATCAGAGGTAGGGTGCAGGCACTTGTAATGTGATACTGGATTCCCAGCCGAGGTGAGCTGCGTTCATTCCCTGTAGTCAGTTTGACGCTAGCAGAAGACTGCCTGCCCCTTGCTCCTCACCCCGAGCTCACAGCTGATCGCTGTTGCAGAGAGGGGTGGCGTGGGCTGCATGCTGGGGTCAGTCACGAGCTCCTAGGAAGCTTGCCGGCTCACAGGTGGGCATGTTGTGCAGTACTTGTCAGACATAGCCCCTCTGATCAAAATGCTTTCTTTCAGTCTATAGCTGGAGAGATACTCGCACGTATGAGACAGAGGGGAAACTTTTCTGGTTGCGACCCTGCACCGGGGCTCAGGAGAGCTGTAATCAATCCTTAGCTCTGCCACAGACTCCATGTCTAGCCTTGGGCAAATCACTTAAGGCCATATTTAAGATATTTAAAGTACTTCAGGCATTCCCATTGACTTGAGAATGCTACTAGGGCCCTACCTCTAGCTTTAGAAATCTGGGCCTTTTCCTCTCTAATTTTTCCATCTTTAAAATACTTCCTCAACCTCATTTGTGAAGTTACATTGCTTGCATGTGTGACACAGTCAAGTGCTGACGTGAGAGAAGGATTGCATGTGTCATTATACAGAGGCTGAGCAAAGGATGACACCAAGTACCTGTGGGGTTGGAGACAGAAGGGCCTTTGGAGTTGGGGAATTGGATGGGAAATTCCCTAAATTCAGAATATCCGTTAATTTTTCCTTTCCGAAATGGAACCAACCCAAAGCTTTTTGGGCTTTCCCAGTAAAATATAGATTCCAGAAATGCATGGAAGTGGATCAAAACCTTTTCTTTCGGTGAAATCAAACCCTCTTCTTCTGATTTCGCCCTTTCAAAAAGTGATGAAAAGGCAGCCAATTCCATTTAGAAAGCTGACTCTGAAATGAGAACCACGTCGCAATCGGATGTTATCTATGCGCTCTCCCCCCACTTTTTTTGTTGTAAAAATGGAATTTTGGGTCAAAACTGACACGCTGGGTTTATAAATGTGTCTGTCGCCAGAAAAAAACAGTGTTTTCTATGGAGCGCATTTCAGCGCATGATTCCCCTGTGGCTCCGCTCGGCGAGCATCAGAGCGAAGAGCCCTCCCTGAACCAGCCCCGCTCCAGTGACCTTCGTTGCCTGGGAAGAAAATGCCGAAGTCTCTGGAAGTTTTTCCTTTCTGACATTTTCTGTCTTCTTCGCCCACTATCTGCACAGTGCACAGGATCCCTCAAGAACCCGCAAGATAACTTGAAGGACAACACAAGTAATGGGAGCAAAAGTGGCTTCTGCAAGCTCCTGTGAAAAGGAAAGATAAAGGTCCCTAAAGCCCTTGGGCTGGAGGGAGATCAAAGCCTGGGCAGGACTGTTGGGCCAGAGGGAGTCTTGCCACCTCCTTCGTGGGTGGGAATGTCACAGGGCAGGAGGGCAGATCACCTTGGCCCGGCAGTTCGGGCATTTCCCTGACCCCCAGCATCTCCAAACTGAACTTGCCGAGGCTGTAGACCTTCACCTGGATTAGCACGAGGCCTCTTGCCTGTCTAATCCCAACCCCACCTCCACCCAGTGAAGCAGAGTGCGGCCAGCGTTTGGCTGTGTCTCCTTTTACTGCAATGCTCTCGCTCCTGGTTAGAGAGAGGTGATGGCCCACCCCCGGGTACCCCGCACTTAGGGCTGGTGGTGTGGGAAAGTGGCTACCGTAGCAGCGAAAGCTCAGCGAGGTGCCACCTCCCTCCCCACCTGCCCTTACAAACCAGCAGATCTGTAATTAGTGGCATTCCCAAAACGGGGGGTTTGCAGCCAGGGGAAATCAATCCAGAGCCCTGTGACGGCATGGAAAATACCGTCGAGTATTCACCGCTTTGTGCCCTTGGTGAAATGTTTTACTGGATGCTCCAGGTCCCGAATTACAAGGAGGGGGCTCAGCTTTTTACCCCGGCTCCTTCTCGCTGGGGTGCTCATCTCTATGGCTGCCATGGATGCACAGCGTGCAGGCGACCGGGACAAAAGGAGGGGCTGTGGGTGCATGAGCCACTTCCCCCCCCCAAGTATTGACCTGCTCTAGGACAGCGAACAGCTTGTTCTGCACCTACTTCCTTCTACATGCCCACACCTCATGTCTGGCTATTGTGCATGGGGACAAAAGCTAAAAGCCCAGCCGAGACGACTGGCCCACTGGGACTGATTGAGATGCTCCAGTTTCCATGGCTAATGGTAAAGAGCAGGGTGGCAAGCAAGCACCACATCCAGCTGCCTTTGGGTCTCTAGGCAGATGGCCAGACACCCATTCGCAGCTGGATGGGTGGTTGGGGATGCCCAGAACCAAGCTTAAACTCTCAGTGGAGTGAGCAGTGAGACGCCGGATCTGCTCCGCAGCTGTGCTTCTCACAGGGACATAAAAAAGGGAGTTCTGATTTCCTTGCCTGGAAGCTCTTGCTCTTTGACGAGCAGGGAATGTATAACCTCAGCCTCTCACCTAAGGCTTTTCTCTTCCCCTTCTGGATCTGTGCATCTCCTAATGTTCCCATTAATTTCTCCATTCAGGCTTCCTCCCCCTGCTAGAGAATATTGCTCCCTAGATGTCCCGTGCCCCTGGGCAGCAATTTGCACATTCTGGGCTCCTCATCCAAATCTATCATCAGTCATGCCTGATCTGCACCAGCTGTTGAAAACCTGATATTCTTTTCATTTCATTACTTTTCGGTACCTGTCCAAAGTGTCTAAATGTCTGCATTTTGTATGTGTGCGGGGGTGGAAGAGCTGTGGTTTAAAAAAGAAAAAAAAAAGAAAAGAAAAGAAGAACCTGTTTCTCATCATGAAAGATTGTTAATCCTTTCAACTGTTTGTAAAACAGCCAGCTCGCTTTAATTTAGAACTGAGCAACAATCCCGGGCAGATAAATGACAACACCTCCCACTAGCTGAGATGGCTTCCAAGAGAGAGACTTCCTACAGCTTGGGTCCAACTCTAATACTTGACCTAAAAGATGTCCAGATGCTTGAGCTAAAAGAGACATCCAGTTTCCCCAACTCTCATCCCGCCCCCTCGCTGCTTCTTTATGCTGGCTTCAGGGTCTATCGTGCACAAACTCATCCAAAGGCACAGTCCTTGTCCTGAAGACTGTACCGAGGGGGACACTAAACTTTCAAGCTGCCAACCTCCAAGCTGCTCCTTCTGCTCCGCACCTGGCCAGCCCTGCCTTGCATCCAGCCAAGAGTCTGTGCACAGCCCCGATCTGTGTTTCTGCCTCGTCTCCCATCGTTCCCACCCACTCCTTCCTACTCCTCATGTCACATTTGTTTTAAGTTTAGTCGCTACTGAAATTTCAAGTTTTGCAAATGAAATAACAATTTTCTGTCTCAAATATTGAGGTTTCCCTTGGCAACTGTCTCCGCAGTGTACGATGGTGACCTTTTGATGGGGGAGAAGGAGCAGCTGTAATGCAGATGGAATGCAAGCTACCGGGTCCAAGGATCCTCTTGGAGTAACCCAGCGCCTTCGCCTGCTCTTCCTGGAGTAGCACAGGACCAACAATGACACATCAGGCGTGGGCTTAGGAGAGGAGTCGGCAGTGGCTCGGTGGCTCTCATACAGCAGCGTGCAGACTCCAAATGGCACAAGTGTCTCCCACTTTGGATGGGCTGCGTGCTTTTCCTCGGAGTGGCAGAAAGGGGTGCTCTCCCTGTTAGGAAAAATAATGCTCTACAGACTAGGTGGTGGGGCTGGGCTAGAGTGCCCTGGGGGCCCGAACACCCATTGGGACTGGTAGGGCCAGTGGCTGCCCTTGGAGAAGCCAAGTCTGGGTGTTAGGGTCCCCTCCCAACACCCAAAAAAGGGTGGCAGCAAGAAACCCCCAGCTCCTACCTGGGAGCCAGGGGTGTACAGGTGGTGCCTACTGCACTTTTCTCCTCCTGTCCTGCCCGGAGCTGCCCGAGTACGGGCAGAACAGAGGGCTGGGTATGAACCCCCCATCGAGATGAATGGGGCAGGTCAGCCTGTCAGGGCAGCATTTTCCCAACTGTCTGGAGGCTCTGGCTCAGGTGGATGTAGCTTTATCCATTATGCTCCACTCATGCATTTCTTCCCAAATTCCTCCTTTTTTGTTAGGAGACACTATTGTGGTATAATCCCCTGACTCCAGGAGCTGGGATCCTCGACACGGACCTATTACGTGGAAACCTTAATACAGCCCCTTTGATCCTGAGGACTGATAATAAGGGAGAAATGGTCCTTTGCCCACACACAGTCTCCTACCTTCCAACCTTAACCTCCCTGCTGTCACTCTAGAGAAGCAGCAACACCAGCCATGGGTACTGAGCCCTTTTTCTTTCCCACTAGAGTTGTCCAAGTGGAGACCACCTCCTGGGTGTGGAATGAGTGTGCCTGCTCACCCCACAGCTGTTATCCCCCCGATGTGCCCCCAGATGTGCATGGCCACCACCCTGCTACTTTCCCCATGAATATAGCCATGATGGTACGGCTGTAAAGAGCATAGAGACAGAGCAAATTGCTCTGCAGAGCTGAAATCTGCCTGCGGTGTCTCCCTGAAACTGTCAACCCCTTTCTGTAGGCTGCTGAAATATCCCAAGTCACCCATGAGCAATATGTTCCACGGGAGGAGAAGCAGCTATTATGGTAATAGTTATGTTGGCATTAAACTTAAGGAAAGACTGTGCTCCCCCACCCCCTCCAAGTGTGCACAGTGATCGAGACATCCCTCGCCCCCTCAAATCAGGAAGTCTCATTCGGGTGATGAAGCCATCAGGCATTCAGAAGGGAGGAGGTGATGATATATGGGCGTTTCATTCATAATGCCGACCAATCTATCCCAGCAATAAGGACGTCACTGTGATTCATCTAGCCATAAAATGGATGCTGTCTTGGCTGCAAATCAAAGAAGCAGATCCTTTCAATAGGAGCCGAAAGCCAGGGGAGAAAGAGCGTAGCAGAGAGAGTGGCAGCACCTTGCTGTGCGGATGACTTTATCCGCTGTCACCTGAGTGTCGTTTCACCTGTAAGCCACGCCATCTAGGATCTGGTGGCATAACAACTTACTACTGCAGCCAGCCGGGAGCAAGCCCTTTATCAGAGTGTAGAGGCCTGGGTTTATGGTCTCCAGTTAAAGCCTCTGGAAATCCTGTGTGTGGGAGGGAGGTGGGGTATTGCATACCTATAAGCAGTAAGTAATGGTATTGAAGGGGTCTCTCTAGTAATACAATTTAAGCAGCTAGATGCAATGCAGCATGGGAGCCCTGCCTCCGTGGCGTTAGGAGGCTTGGTGGGTGGCGTATCCCAAGGGATGATAACTGAGCCGAAGACATGAGGTCAGACTCAAGTGACATTGAACATCTCGTAATATAGGCAAAATGTCTTGTCCAGGCTGCCAGCTCTGTTTGAAAAATGGGCAATTTTTAAGTGGCACCAGCTGGGTTTTGAGCTCGATTAACTTGTTGACTTTGCTCTCTTACACAGAAAGCAGCCACAGAGACCGATTCAGAGACCACCTTTTAATAGGCAATTGACCCCTTGGGGGCAGAGCTGGGTGCTCAGCGCGGAGTACAAAGCAGCAATATTTCCTGTTTGGATCCAAATTTCAAAGGACTTGCAGAGCCAGATGTGATGATGGGATAATACTGGGAACGTGGCACTCCACCGTGACAAGTCTTCCCAGGGTGAGAACTCCCCCACCTTGTTTGCGGGTAGCAAAGGCTGCAGGATACACAGTCGGATGCACAGACTTGACTCTAAACAGATTTTGCTGCTGTTCCTTTTGGGAAAAAACAAGCCTCCATGTTGAAAGACTGCTTCAAAGGGAACGTTTTAAGCTGTCAGTGGATGGCTCTTCAAATTATTTTGATTACACTGAATTTATTTTCGGGATGACAACTCAGCTTTCCCTCCTGGCAATGCAACCAGCTCCTGAGCAGACACTGCAGGGCTGAGGTTAGCTGCAGCTAGTCCTGAAAGAGGAGGGTGACGAGCAAAAAATGAAGGAGCAGGGGGAACGAGGATGGGATGCAGGCTGAATTTGCCAGGAACAGCCCCTGCCATGGCAGATAACTTCCATGACACAACACTTGAGCTGGATTAAGGTGACAGGATACTGATGATTCATTCTGTAAAATAATACAGTGTATAAATTTCAGGAAAGAGCATGTGGGTTTCATGAGCCATACAGAGCATTCGTGCTTTGACAGCAGGGCATACAATAAGGAGGTTACTATGTACTAAATGCATCTCATTAAACTGTATAATACAAAGGAGCTTGCCGTGCAGAACAGAAGAATTTCATTAGGCAATATAAATATTTCATCTGCCTGTGCAACACATTGCATATACATTCAGCATCTAACACCGGCTTTCTAGAGGTTGAAGGGAATTGGCCTCCTGACTTCATCATTGTGGACAAAGTGGGTCAAGATCTCAGCTGGTGTAACTTGTCACTGTGCCTCCGTGGGCAGAGGTTTACACCCCGGAGAGTCCAGCCATCCGAATCGAATCGAATCGGCTCTTGTGCCAGCGTCTTCAGGAAGCATCGATTTGATATGGGCCGTGGCAGAAGAGTTTTCTGGCAGAGAAAGAACAAGTCAGCTGGAGGAGGAAGAGGCTTTTCAGGCTGGCAGTGCAGGGCAGAGGTGGTTACCATCTGCGGGAGAGCAAGTCTGCATGCATCACTAAGGGGACAGAGGTCCACAAAGAAAGAAGAAAACACCATCCCTGCTTAAAAGAACTGGCAACGGGTGGGTTGCCTGGACACAGAAGCCTGTAATGAAGTGGTTTTCCTCTGCTGGGGTCAAGGTGCGTTGGCAGACAGCATCGTGCCAGGAAGAGATGCTGGATGAATAGAGGAATTCAGCTGACAGGGTTGTCAATCCTGCACCTCTCGCTGCCACAGAATTAAAACAACAGCAGAGCTGGGAGAGAAGGGGAGTTGTATTTGGGTTTCAAAATGTGCTTCACAGCTCTCGCTCTATAAGGTGCATGGCACTGCAAGGAAATTTTGCAGAGCAAAACGTGCGAGGAGTCAAACTCAATTTGGATCCCCAGCACTCCTGATATATATCAGGCAGTGGCATCTGCCTTTTACGCACCTGGAAATGCTGCAAATGCTGCTTCCTTGTTAAATGTCCTGACATGGCAGGACTCTTCAGAGCTGATGAACTGAGGTATTGGGGGCTAGGAAAGCAGCTCGTTCGGAGAAGGGCTGGGAAAGGGCTGTGACTGTAACTCGGGGGTAATGCACATTGATTGCACCTTATCCAAAACTGGTTTGGGGGCTCAGGCACATGACTTGTGAGGAGAGGCTGAGGCAACTGGGCTGATTTAGTCTGCAGAAGAGGAGACCAAGGGGGATTAAATAGCAGCCTTCACCTCCCTGCAAGGGGTTGCAAAGAGGATGGAGCTGGGCTGTTTTCAGTGGGGGCAGGTGACAGAAAGAGCAATGGGCTCAAGCTGCAGCAAGGGAGCTTTAAGTTGGATATTAGGAATAACTCTCTCACTAGGAGGATAGTAAAGCACTGAAACAGGTGCCTCAGAGAGGTTGTAGGATCTCCATCCTTGGACCATTATATCCGTCTGCTTGATTCCCCTCTGTAGCACAGAAAATAGGTTTACAGGCAAATCCAAATAGGACATAAACTTCACCAGAGATGTAAGAGCTCCTTTCACCCTAGGAAGGATGTACCAGGTGTACTAACATCTGGGATGTCCCCACCTCCAACACCCGCAATGGGTGCTCACATGCAACTTGTCACATTTTCTTTTCTGATTCATGTCCCAGCAGACCAAGTTTCACTCTGAGCATCCCAGTGCACAGCCCTCCAGATAAGAGAGCAGCCAGCGTGGATCATGTTTCCTACAGCTCCAGCAATATCTGGAGAGGAGAGAGAGGTGGGGGGATATTAGCCAGAAATAGATGACATGTTATGTAGGCAGTGGGTGCTTAACAGTCCCCTTGTCACTTCAGATGAGGGTGGCAGCTCTGGGCAATCTCCCAGGCTAGCAAGCCCCAGTTGTGAAAAGCGAGTGGTAAATGCAAGCAAAGAAAGCTCTGCCAATAGCGTGTTCAGTAAAACCCAATAGCAGCAAATTGTTTCTTGGGTTCTTGGTCATTATCGACCTGTTTGGCATTAGGCAGCCAACAAGTTATGTGTCTGAAAGGCGAAGTAGCTTGGTCTCTGTGTTTGTGTGCACACCCTGACCTCTTCCTCCACAGTACTGGGACACAGATTCCCACAGCTCATTTACTGGGATGCCAGTCTACATTGCACATGGACGACATCCTCAAACTAGCCTCCTTGTGCACCCTCCCTTGCTGCCTATCACAGTGGGAAGGAGCACCCCCATTCAATATATCCAGAGCTTCCTCGTTGTCCTCCCACAAATCCCTCTTTAAAACTCTCCTTTACCATGATGCAAACAGGAACCCCAGAACGACTGGGCAGTTGCTCTGTTGACAGCATTGTCAGTCATGCTGATCTGTCTCGTCTTGTCTCATCTCGTCTCGCCTCGGGGTCCTTATGCTACCCACATCCCTCGTGGTATCTGAGCATCGCTAGTGATGCAATGAAAAGAAGGTGCATCTCACACGGCTCATCTCTCTCGTCCTCTCTGCATGCAAGGGGGAACGCCGAATGCGGTGGAGAGTTTCATCTTTTTCAGTGAGCACTCTGCTCCAGGCCTGTATCAGAGAAAAGAGATCAAAGAAGTGCACCTTGACTTGGAGCAGAACAGAGTGAGGTCTGGGCTAGCCCCTTCCTCCTGTGGGAGTTTGATCCACCATCTGAGAGAGGCCCGTGGGGATGGTGTCTCCCACACTGATGAGTTTTCACCTGCCTGCACTGTCCCCCAGGAGCAGTGCTCTCAATTACAATCTTCTCCCTGGAGCTTGAGCCAGCCTTTCCAAGATCCCAGGCCTGTACCCTCAAGTGACTTAAAGATAAAGACTTGAGGCCTTGGTGCCAACTTGATAGGCTACGGGAAGCCCAAGTGGAGGGGGAGGCAGGTCCGACGAGCTCCCGACCACTTGCTTTGCTGAGGAGACATCCTGCGCTAGCTCGGCTTCTTAATAAATTCATAGGCAGTCCTCTCATTTGTTTTGAAGAACTGCTCAGCCCCTGCATGGTGTGCTTGAAATAATAGCAGGAAAACCCTGCGGGAGATCAGGTGTTCTTCACAATCCCAGAAACAAACACAGGATGCTAATGGGAAGAGGAAAAATGGGACCACACATTGTTACTTTTCTTATAAAGGCAGCTTTGCTCCGAGGTGAAGTGCTGTGACTCTATAGGTCATAAATCAATCATAATTACACTGCTCACCACCAGGCTTATAATAGGCTTATAACAAGGCTTATAATCTAATTGCACCGCAAGGCTTATAATAGAAATCACATACATCCAGCATCTTTGGGTTCAACTCACCATGGCAACCCAGGCCTGAGATGACTGAAGCTGGTCCAAGCTTTCTTTTTTCGCTGTTCCTTGGGTCTTTATGAGTTGGGGTTTGCTCTGCATTTCAGGATGGATGAAACCTGAACATGTCTGGAGGAAAGCAAAAGGATCCCTGAAGATCTGCACCCCTTCCAGCTCCAGGCGTACACAGGCGGCCTGGAACTAACCCCCTTTGCAGTCGAACCCTTCATTTATGATGCTACCATCCCAAGGTGTGCTTGTAAAAGTATAATCATAGGTTGCTCTTTTGTGGCACCTTTGATGGACAGCTCATAAAGCACTTTGTGCCTCTTGATTAACACGGACAGCTGGAAGCCTGAAGTCCTGAGCCATGGGAAATGCTGAAGATTTTTTTAAAATGTCATTCCTGGTTGGAATGAAAATTGGCTACTTTGAAACTTCCTGGGGAACCTGCTATTTTTCATGTGAAAAAATCAAGGTCTTAACTCCCACGGGAAGTTGATAAACCCCCAGACAGTCCGGGGTGCTGCCAGGAGGGCTGTGAGCACCCTCGATAGTCTTGGCCTGACCTGGGCCGCAGGGCTTCCAGGGTCCTGGCTGTGCAGGAGTCTGTGGGATAGATCCGATGGGAGGAAACCAAACCAGTTTCCCACTGGCAGAAGGTTTTGCTTGGAAATCTCCTCAGACTCTGCCAGCAGCTTGGGAATCAATAGACTCTGACAAAGTGTTTCAAGTTTGATCAAACAAAAGCTTTTCGAGAGAAAAAACATTCTGTGAGAATCCACGACCAACTGTTTGGCTCAGCTTCATTGCAGGGAGGGATCAGGCCTTCCACGATACGGAGGAGGAAGCAGAGGCATGGCACGGTGGAGCATCCTACCCAAGAACACCTTGTCTGGGGAGTCGACGGCAGAGGTGAGAGCGCAGCCCAGGAGTCTCTCCCCTAATCCCAGTGCTCATTTCCCTAGACAACATCTCGCTCCCTTTCTGCACACTTGCAATATAGCATCCTCTGCTGACATCTGCCAGCTGCACAATGATGTATTTATATGGGATGGAAACAGTAGGGGAGTTGGGATTTTGAGCTACATTGTGACTGCAATATGTCCCTTTATTTCCCTCTGCTGATTTCCAGGTCAGCTTTTCAGTGGAGTGGGACTCTGATCTGTGTTTACGCTTTTGTTGAGGCATGAACACATTGGAAGACCGAGGGGAAGGTGTGAGGCAGAAGAATTGATTTATCTTGCAAGGGGCTCTGCAGGGATAGGGAGAGAGGTGGCAGGAGAGAAATCAAGCATATGTGCTTATTTATTACGGCTTTTACTAGTGAAAGCCAGTTGTATCTGAGAGCTCATTAGAATATCCCAGGCCCCAAATTCTCCCCTGCACAATCTGGATCCAGGTTTTCTGCAAATTAGATCCACCTTCCCTCTGCTGTAACATGTCATTAGAGCCTGACTCCTCAGGACATGTTGCTGTTGCCACGTGTTACCCTGATGAGCTGTGAGGTTGTCCTGGTTATTGTTTTAATTGGGATGCAAGTGCTCGCATAGCGCCAGAGAGTGGGAGGGAACGTTGCATCTTGTAGCATAAAGGCTGTGGCTCACTTCTGAATGTCGGAGGGCTAGCAAGGTGAAGACCGCGAACGCATTGTGCTCCTGGAATAACTGCCTGGTGATCTCCCATAGCATTGTTTACCAATAAGATTAAGGCTATGGGTGAAGCATCCTTTAATAGCCTTGCTAAAAGAACCATTTATCCCAAGCTGCTCTTTGCAGATAGTGTCGCCAGTATATTCAATAGGCTTGGCTGAAACTAGTGGAAGTTGGCCGTACAGCGGAGATATTTCCAGGCAGGGCCAACCTCTACCTGATGGAGGCCAGGAGGGAACTTCCTTGGGGTGCAGGTTATTTCATAACTGCTGAGATAGTTTCATAGTTGTTAGGATCCTTGGCCCTTTCTCTGAAGCAGCTGGTCTGGCCATCAATAAAACCCCAATTCTGCAGTTTGTAGAGAAGGAGGTATTCTGAGAGTGCATCTCCTGACCCCGCCACCCAGGCTTACTTCCATCGCTTCTACACAACTATGCTTCAATGGAGTTATTGATAGGAATGGAGGCAGGATCAAGCCCACTGTATTTAACCACCATCATTACACCTATGCTTTGCTGCAGGTGATATTTTCCAGACCATTCTTGCTTAGGGAGTTAATATGATGCACGCCCCTGGGACAGAGCATCTCCTGCCCAATGTCTGAGCTGAATCCATACCGGCGAGTCCTTGTGAAGACATGCATCCAGGCCTTTGTCTGAAGCCCACCCAACATCACGGGGACAACTCCCCGGATAGACACAGGCTCAGCTCAACAGGGAAGGGATTCCTAGAGACGGTTGCTTCTGGTTCAGTCTGGGGTGTGGAGGGGTTGGCAGATTTTGAGTGCCTTTATGTAGCTGCTGTCTGTGCTGCATCGAGCTGTGGAGAGAGGACTCCAGTCTTCAAAGCCCTCCGTATGCTTGTCGTGATCCACTTGGCAAATTTCAGCTCCAGAGCTTGCTTTTAGCATTCCCCCGTCCCTGTGGCAAGCCTGCGAGCCCAGATGGCTGGCTCCGCTCCCCACGGGCACTGCACAAGCTGGCCTGCGCCTGCCTTGCTCAGGCATGTTGCCTTCCCAGCTCTATAGAAACTTCTGTGGAAGTTTCTTTGAAAAGTTGTTCTCAGAAATGCTTAAAGCAATCACTGGGTTGCATCAGGCTTTTAACTCTAATAAAAGAGACATTTGGTGGCATTTTCCACTTGGGTGTTTATTTTTTCTTTCCTCTTCTTCTTCCCAGTTGCCTTTAACTGCACATCTAAAAGCTATGTTTTAGCGTAATTTTTAAAAGTTCAGTATAAATGCTTTAAAAATAAACCCAGGCATATGAATACAGAAGTGTTTCTTTCTTCTCTGTCAGGGGCTTAAAGTGAAGGTTGCTTTTCTGTCTGTGCCACTACACTCACCAAGGAGGTTCAAGGAGGCTTTGCTGTTGACAATGGGCTTTTCTCGGCTAGCTCTGGAGTGGCTTTGCTGTTGACAATGGGCTTTTCTCGGCCAGCACTGGAGGAATGTGAATGCATATAAAAAAGCATAGTTTCCTACCCCTTGATCTCTGTTATGTACTTCTTGTGATAGACACCAGTGTAGCCTTTAAATCTGGTAGATTTTAAATCTGGTAGCCTTTAAATCAGGGTGTTTTATAGACAGAGCTCTGGAGAGAGACATTGAGGAAAACTGAGGTCAAGTCCAGGACCCACCATGAACTTCATATAGGACTTGAGGCAAGTCCTTTTCTCTATCCGTGCCTCAGTTTTCCACCTGGATCTGGGAGTAATTCATTCTTTTCCCACCCCTTATCTGGCTTGCAAGTTCAGTTTGGAAGCTCTATGGTGCAGGACTGTCCCTCCCTGGGTGTGCGAGTGGGGCCCTGCCCCGAGGTGATGCTTTTTTTGCAATAAATAGTGGAAGGTCTTTTATCTTGGCTTTCTTAGTTTGGTTCATTTAGTCTTGTCTGCCACTGAATCTGCTCATTCGCTCCCAGCAGCTATGCTGTACAAAGGGGCATGTACCTGCACGACTTCTCTGCTGCTGCAGTGGCAGGACATTGGCAGTGCCCTTGTACTCCCTCCTGTTCACTGGTGGAGGGTCTTTTGGGTGTCTGTGGCTTTGCACGTTGCAGATGGTGGTGTAGAGAAGGTTTGGAGCCAACAGTTTTAAAGGCTCGGTGTAAATGGTTGTATGTGAACGCAGGGCACTGGACTCCGTGGAGGCCCCTCTGAGTCCCCTGTTCCTTCATTTCTAAGAAGGGATGGAGGCCATCAAGTGTGAGGTGAAGAAACGGTGGAGGATGGATGGAGGAATGGTGTGAGGTCAAGAAATGGGGGAGGAGCAGAGGCTGCATGGATGATATGAAGCTTGACAAGGGACTGGCTGGCTTTTATAGAGCGTGGGAGTCAGTGACGGGAAGATGGTGTGAGAGGAAACAGCAAGAGGAGAGAGGAATCCAGTGAGAACTGCAAGCTGAGATAAGGAAATATAGAAAAGAGCATAGGGACATGGAGCAGAGAGGGCCAAAGAGAGAGAAACACTAAAGAGGAGAGAGACTTGGGCCCAGAACGGAGCAGTTGCAAGGTCTTTGTGCAAATCGCTTTAGAGATTCTTTAGCCTTTTGTCAGAGCAGCTCTCCGCAGAGGCGAGCATTCAGCACTCACTCTCCCATGGGGATTTGCTGACTCTCCTTCAACTCATTGGAGCAATTAACCTCTATGAGAATATAATTAGCTACAATTAGAAATTAAAACACAGGGTATTACAGCAACTGAGAGGCAGGAGCTACAGTGAAGGCTCCAGGAGAAAGGGAAAGGCTATTCTTCTCCGGGGATTTGCTCTGGTTCTGGTGAAGGGTTAGTTATTACAGGCTGAGAACAAGCAAGATAAACCCTGTTCACGCAGGAGCTGTGACTTAAGGGCAATGGTTATATAACCACCACACAGCAGCAGGGTGCATTCCTCCTCTGCCTTGCAATGGCTGAAGTGAATTTGCTAAATGCACAAAAAGCGAGTGAATCATGTTGGCTGGGGAGAGAGCGGGAGGGAACAGGTTGCCTCTGCATATGCCCTGCTAACACTG
>NW_005842202.1:1089271-1090740 GCF_000455745.1 Alligator sinensis | reverse complement strand
TCAGCAGAAAACAAACAGAGCAACTTTCATTTGCAAAAGCCAAATGATGGGCGGAGGCTGGATCATTGGGAATGAGCACAGTTCAGCTGTCTGACCTTCGGCAGAAGTCTCGGGAGAGAGCAATTGTTCTTCCTGCAAGGAATGGAGGGAATAGTCCGGTCAGCAGCTTTGCACGGTGCTGCGTGAGCAAGAGCAGGACAAGATATGCTGTCAGTGGTGGCCTTAGGGTTGTTGGGGCCCTGGGCAAGAGTCACTAGGGGTCCCTTAGAGCCTTAATTTTGATGACCTATAAGCAAGTTGGACGTTTTCAATTTTATTGTACTTTGCCCTATTCATGAAACTGCAATGAAAGCCTCTTAATACAATATTGATAATACAAATATTCAGTGCAAAATTTTGGCGTCCCATAAAGCGTGGGGGCCCTGGGCGGTCACCCGGTTTGCCCTCCCCTAAGGCTGCTACTGATGCTGTTGTAGCATTTCTGACAGTGCAACCTGGCTGCGGCGCCTTTGTCCATGTCTTCATCGGGCCTTTCAGCCCCGATTTATTTCTGGCTGTTACAGCTAGTTCCCTAATCTTGTGCAGATTGCACTTTCTGCCATTTCTAAGCAGCTTATAAAGGGTTACTAGATGATCAGCTGATGTTATAAGGATGCTCCAGACACACATCACCCGTGTTTTACATGGTTATGGGCCATTTCACTAGAAGGCATCGGAGATGGTGAGGAGCAACCTACAGATGCCATGCGGAGAAAGTTGACTCTTTTGCAGGGGACTCTGATCTTTCCAATGTTGTTGTGTCCCAGTTTGGAATGAACAATTTTGAAGCTCTCTGCAAAGTAGAAAGCCTTGGGCTCCACCGCAGGGCAGCCCACTGGGTAGGCTGCCCCAGAGTCATGGGTGCTAGGAGGCAGGGCTCTTTGGGGCTTGGTTTACAGGCCAGCAGCTCCCCATCAGCCTGCCAAGCTCACTGCTGATGACCTGAAGGGGGGAACTGGCAGAAAACTTGTCTGCCATCCTCTTTGCAGAGTACTTTAAACTTGGACAGATCTATAGGAAGGCTTCCAATTGCAGTCCATGAACATGCTGGACCTTCTGGGCATTTTCCTCTTGTCAAAGGACTGCGCTATGGAGTGCCCTAGGGAAGGACAGCATCCACTTTGAACACATGCCGTACCCTGAAAGGATGTAATGGGCTGGCTTTAGTACAGCACTGTGGGTGTAGCTGAGCTGAAGCCACTGCAGCTGCATGAACTGAGGATTTTGTTAGGTCTAAGGGGACTCTAGCCCAGTTTGGCTTGGGAGAACATGGCTAGCTGTGGTAGGTACAAGTTGGTCCTGTTGGAGGATTTGTTTTCTGATTTCCAGATCGAAGACCAGAGCTGGATATTGTGAAGTGGTGAAGGAGGTGCCCTGACTTCCCAGACAAGGGGCTCTGATCGTTCTCTTTTAGGGACTATACTTAGTAC
>NW_005842202.1:1081253-1089240 GCF_000455745.1 Alligator sinensis | reverse complement strand
AGCAGGATGATTTGCAAGGCAAGGTGGGGTCTCTTTTTGTAGTTTTGCACCATGGAGCTAACCACCCAGCTCCTTCCAATTTCACTTGAAAACTTCTGCAAATGACCCTATAAACACAAATGGACGTTGCCCATTCGTGGTCAGGGATGTGTTTAGAAGAACAGAGCTGTTGGCATAAGAAGCCCTGAAAACGTGGCCTCCAGTCTCCTAATGAACCCAGTTGTAACAAACTGGGAAGTCCAGCAGAAACCAATTTTGTGCTTGCACTGTACATTTTTGGCTCAGGCCCTGATTTGAAATTAATCTATTAAAAACAAAAAAGTGGTGGGGGAGGGAAGAAGGGGGAACAAGAGCTTGGCAACTTCCACGCAGCGCGTGTGTAGAGTTCTGCTCTCCAGCTGCATTGATGTGCATGGAAAACCTATGTTGGATGCACAAGAAAGAGCTGACGGACTGCCAGCTCCGAGAGGGAACGCGGCGTTTTTTTAAAGAAAACGAGGGATATTTTTGTTTTGCCTCAAAATGGAAACATTAGCAAATGGAATTGCTTTCTCCTGTGTTATCTGCTCATCCTTTCTGAGCCACACAGCCACCCATTTCCAACAAATCCCCTCTGCACACCATCTGAATTTTCCCAAATTACTATCAGCTGTTTTTCAATGCTGTCCTTAAACAAGAAAGTATTTGGCAGAACATGGACCTGCGGCCAGGGCTTTTCTTGTAAAAAATGTTCAAATTCAGAAGTGAAATTCATGGTTTGCATGTATGTGACATAACACATTTTCTAAGTGTTGGGGACAGGGCTGTTTTTGAGACCAGCTACTAACTGGAGAGCAGAGAAAGGAGGAAGAAAAATGCTGGCCTAGTTTCCATTGTCTTTTGCTCCTGATGAGAAGAAGTGTGTCACTGAAACAGTCTACATCTCAGATCCTGTATTTCACAGGGGATCGTTCAAAGCCGTCTGCACTGCTGTGATGGTTCCCCTGCCCGGCTAAACAGCCTGAAAAGGATTTGCTCCCAAAACGAGGAATCATGCAGCTGAATTTACAAAAACTGTTTTTTGCAATCAGGGAAGGAGCGCCACAATGTTGGCTTTACCTTCGGGGTAGAGGTTTTGCAGCATTTTTGGCCTTCATCAAATATTATGTCTCATATCTCGGTCCTGACAGACAGAAAATTATACATAACTGCACAGATGTCACATACCACCCCAAAAATAGAAGGGTGGGTTATTTTGGAGGGGGGGCAATGTAGTGCCCACAGCACTCTGCACAATGCGGCTGCGGATCGTCATTGAGATCTGAAGTTCTGCATCCTTGCAAGCAGAGCTGGACAATTTTTGGTCAAAATAGTTTTCTGTGGGAAAGCGTTCACTTTAGCTAAACCGTATTTTTAATAATACGGAATTTGCTGGAATAGCTTGTGAAATGGCAATTCCAAATTTCAACCAGATAGAGATATATTCCCACCGCTGATAACCCTTTGCTTGTTGGTATCCCATTAGGATACTGATTGACCAGGCATTTTTTCTCCTTTTGTTGCTTTTTCCTGATACAAGTGTGCACAGGGCCTTCCACTGTGCTCATTCAGGACAAAGTTCTTCTCCAGCACAAATAATAAATAACAGCCATAAAAGACTTTCCTGAGCCTATTCCAGATAATAAGTGTTGCTCCGCAAGTACAAGGGTGCAGAATCCAGTCTGTTTTGAGATGATTTTCGTTGAAATGCCATTTAACAGGCTCTGCAGCTGGATTTCATTAAGCACGGGCAGGTAAAGCAAAACACCTTTATGTATGCAAATTAAAAAAAACAAACAATTTTTAACAAATTATTGTAGAAGCTTCTTTGGAACTGTGCGAGGCGACCAGTGGGCTACGCAGCTTGAGCGTAGATTATTGGTTTGGTTCGAAAAGAGCATGAGTAATGTTTTAATTTCCATATCATCATCCGGAGAATGAAACATTTTAAAAGTTGCCTTTGACAATGCAGGTCCATTCCTGTTATCGGCTTTCTGAATTTTAATTTTCTTTGGCGAATTTAGCCTTTTATTACCTTGAGCTGCCAAGGAGCAAGATACTGCAAAATAAATAAATGCAATTATGAACCTCAATAAAATAAAAATTAGTTGATGCCTATGAATAATACTCTCACATTTCCAGAGTGTTTTATGCCAGAGGATCTCAAAGCACTTTGCAAAGATGAATAGAGGTGGAACTATTTGCAAAGTTACACCAGTCCATTTAAAGACGTGATGCTGCTTGGGTTTTGCTAAATGGACGCGACTGTGTGTGAACACATGACTGGTTTACATGCACTTTGCTATTTAAATGACTGCAAGCTCAACTGCTGTAAGCCAAGTTGGATCCAGTATCAGGGTCCACTCAGAAAGCTGCACTTGTTTCACTAAACATTGTCCTTTCAGTCAAAGGGATGTAGCTTCTGGGTGGAGGCAGATCCATCATCTTGGCAGCCTCTGGGGGACAGTCTCTAGGAATAATTCAGGCTGGTGCGAGTATGGAGTCCTTCTTGAGGGAGGACGTGGGCTATCGGTGCTGTGCAGGGTCTTTTATATAGGGATGAATTAAATCCAGCGTTAATCCTTTCCTAAACGATGTAGAAACTAGGACAAAGTGGCTTCTCCAGGCTCCCACTAGTCTGTAGCAGGGAAGAAGATGGAACCAGGAACCTCATCCCCTTCTCTCACCACCCTTGTGTCTGGTGAGTTAGTCTGTGGATGAAGCAAACGCCCTGGGGAAACCCATGTATCCTCTGTGACATACTGGCCATTTGAGATCCCAAAGTGAGCAGAAAATTCTCCAGGTCTTATCAGCAAGCATGGGATAATAAAAGCAGATTATAGCAAAGTCCTAATGGGATCACAGCGAAGATTATTTCTCTGAACCAATTAAGTGCATGAACTCATTTCCTGAGCAGATAGGTATTTTATTTGGAAATATCTTTTGTGAGCCGCATGGAGTTTTCCTTGCTGGTGAATGGTCTTTTAAAAGACTTTGCTGTGAATGCAGCTATTACATGCAGGAGAAGAGATGCTTAGTCAGTCTGTATTTTTCCAGGGCAGCTCCTTAGTGAAATTGCAGGAAATGGAAGAAATCGCGGGGGCCTCGGAGAAGGAGGGTGCATGACTGAAATGTAAAGGCTGATTCAGAATGCAGGGATGACATTTATTTGCATTAAAAATAGTTGCACTTCACCATCACTGTAATTCTTAGCCATTAAACAGTACATTTCCTGTTTGTCTCGAGTGCTCTACAAAGGAGATCATTTGCATTATCCCTGTTTTACAGACGGGGAAACCGAGGCACATAAAAAAAAAGAAACCGAAATCAGGGCTGCTGAGTCCCAGTCTGGTAGTTTTGTTTGTGTTTCACAAGTCCAAGCAGGCTGGCTCCCTATTCCCTTGTAACTTGTGTAATCACTGATCCTGCCAAGGAGAGCAAGGTGCTAGTGCATCAGAGCGGTGGTGTTTTGCACACGCTTATGCCAGCGTAGAAGATTGCACAAGGTTTGAGACTATGCATAATTAGACCTTACCTGATGGTCTGGTCTGATCTCGTGTGTCTCAGAGATGTCCAGCGTGTCAGGACCAGTTTAATAGTGTCCTGCGTGAAGTGTCATCATTGATGGTGCGAGACATTCTGATTGCACACTCTTGTTCACATCCTTCTTGAACTGGGGAAGATTACCATGCACAATGCTGGGCTCTAATGAAGTGAGCCTGTTAGTGGGTACCAACGCATGATGAAGGCACCAAAATCAGGTTGCAACCACGCTGATTAGCTGAAAGTACCCTACCCAAGCTATAGGGTGCCACTAAAGCTGTTGGTTGACCAGCTCACCTGTTCACACCAAACAACACAGGTAGAAAGAGCTGCCCTTGGTTACCTACATCGGTGCCCAGGGTCAGGTCCCAGAGCATGCACTGCTTTCCATTCCTCTCAAATTTTAAATTGCTGGCTGCTCTCCAGGCACGCTTAGCTCCGCAACCCACCATTGAACTCAAGATCCTCTCCCCGAGGAGGAGAATCAATACGTTTAAAAGAAGCAAGCAAGTTACATGAATGTGTAATGTCCTATTGAGGTATCGGAGACATTGTTAGCCTATCTGTCAGCATCTAAATCTAGAAGTTGTCCAGAAAGAAAGAAATGGCTTATCTGGGGAATTTAACCCAGTTCCTCTGGCTTCTGGCCAAGACTCTCTTAACTGAGCTCTTTGGCGCTCAGACTTGCTGGCTGGAATCAGGGATTTTGAGACTTAATCCACAGCTAGGTGCTTTATTTCCTTTTCCACTAAACATATAAAAAAAAAGTCCACATTGCTGTGCAGAACATGCCTTGAAGCAATCTGTGCTTCAGGAAGAGACCCAGGGGCAGCTAATGACCCATTTGGCCAAAATCACATTGCTGAAGAGCAGAGCACGGCAGCATCGCTTCTGCCTTTTAAGGTAGCATCCATGCACACCACCCCTTTCCTTGCCCCACTTCTCACAGCACAGGTTTGCAGCTCTTTAATCAGTAGGGAAAAAATTAAAGCATGCAGGGAAGCTTCTGCATCCCCTAAGCTCCGCTGGGCTGTCAGTTGATTCACAAACGCCTTGCGCTTATAGGGCTGTTTGGTCCCTGGTCTATTTATCTTCTAGTCTCCGTACTCAGCCACCTGGTGAAATTCAGAGAGGCTGTCGCTACAGAGCGATTTTCTCTATAGGCACCTGCACCTGAGTACGGGAGGAAGATCTATGAGGTTCAGGGGATGGTTTCAGGAAAGATGAATCTCGCTCCTTTGCAGCATACGTCACCGTCTAACAATAGAGTGAAGCCGAGACCTCAGTGTCCATCAATCAGGGGCTTTCTCCAAAGGATGAAAGGCAAACTGTGTTTTGCAAGGAAATGGCTTCGCCTTCCTGCTCTCACAGTTTGGTGAATAAATGTGACCAGCGTTTTGCATCATAGAGAACTAAATGCTAGAGAGGGAATAGAGAGGAGTATATATTATGTTGCCTCCTCTCCCCATTGTCCCAGTTGAACCTGGTGCAGTCCCATCCTGACCTGCTGAAGGGCTTCAAAAGGTGACACTTCCAACAAGAGCTTCTTCCAAAGAATCAGATGCAATCACATGGGGATAAGAGACAGACTTGATAATCTCCTGCTAATTAGCTCTGAAAAGAGAGGCTCTGAGGCATGGGTGGGGGCACCTGCGTGTGTAACCGGTGACTAACTTTGATAGGAACTGCGTCTTGCATACAGGTGCTGGGGCGGCACAATTGATTCCCCAGATGCTGAAACCCCATTTCCCACTGATTCACTTGGACAGGTGCAGCTCATTAGACTCCAGATAAGGAGCATGCAGAAAGGATGAGGAATTGGGATGCAGTACAGAGAAGGGAAGAGGGTCTCTCAGTGTGGAGGGAGGAAGAGCTAGTGCCATTTTACTGGCGGTGGGCCCAGGCCTCAGGAAGATGCAAGCTTTTAGCCCTTGCATTGCCAGCTGGCTTGTGATTGCATTAGGATATGGGTGCCCAAACAAGGGGCCGTGAAGTGAATGCGGATGAGGATGGGGATTTACAGTGTATTGTGGTTGCTTCGTGATAACCGTCTAGGTGTAGGCTCTCAACCCATGGTACAGGAAAACTGCCCTGCTGCTGTTTAGCTCTCACTGAGTGCTTCCCCCTTGGAAAAAGAGGGCTGGGGTCCCACAGCTTGCACAGGGATTTCTGACTCCGAATCCTTGCCCTCTTGTACCTCATGGTCACTTGCTTGTGGGCTCAGCATCATGCTCCAAAGGACTCTTCTAAGTACAAGCCTGGGAGTCAGCAACAGCAACCCCTTTGTCACAATCCCTGCTCTGAAGCTGCTTCCTGGCGGTGGGCGAATCGTTTAATTTTTCATTGCCTTATTTCAGCCTACCGCGGATGAGAAGGGATGGTGTTTCTGTAGCTTGTAGCAGGGTTGGGGTGAAGAATAGCTGGAGTGTGTGAAATACTCCATAAATGCCCAGAGCTGTGAACAGGGAGATATAGCTTATAAATGGCAAGAATGAAATAGAGACAACTGTTTTGCTTCTCAGTCAAACACAATGAAGCAGCCTGACTTGCAGAAAGAATCAGGAACTCATCTCAACTTAGCTTGCAGTAAGTGGAGCAAATTATGCTTTATTCATTTTAGTTCAACTATTTTTCCTGAGCTGATCGTTCCCAAAAGGAAAGCACAGGAAAACATGAATAGGCTCAAATAGATCCTCTTGGATACAGCTTCTCTGTCTCTGTCTGCCCCTTAAACCTTGAGGATCGAATTAACCTTCACCTAAACTTGTGCACAGCTCCTTTCTTCAGGGACACGAAGTGCTCAAAGAATGGCTGGCTGGCTTCGCGGCCAACTCGGAAGTTAAAGGCCGGATCCAAAGTTTGTGGAAATCAATAGAAAGACGCTCGCTGGCTTTAATGGGATTTGGATCGGGCTTTAAGGCTGGGTTTGGGAATAGTGTGGAATGATGGCAGTTCAGGTTATGTGCAGCCTTTTAGGAAGTGTTTAGCCCAAATGACCTCTTGTAGTCATTCATACAACTAACCCCCCTTTCAGCAAGGCCTGGCTGCAGAGACTTCTGCTCCAAGGGGGACTGGCGTGTGTTATAGACAACTGAGCACTCGCCTAATAGTTCGAGCTGAACTATGAACTTGAGTTGGAAAGCAACCAATACAAAGACCAGAGAGACATTTTAAATCCCATTTACAGACTGACTTTTCTGCGTGTGCAAATCATACTACAATGTGGAATTGATGGGGGAGACCCCGCAGCATTAACAACGTTACAATGAAGGATCTGTGCGCGCTTCCAAACATAACAGCCAAGGGCTTCTCCCAAGCTGGGTAAGAAGGTGACTCTGCATATTTCCAGACTTCATGCTTATTTTTCTGAGATAAGGAGTTTAGGTCACCAACAAGTCAGCTGGGCTGCAAGGGGAGAAGCAATCCCCTCCAGCTTGAGGCAGAAATCCTGCATACATTGCTCCTAAATCTCCTGCTCCTTAATGCATACAGATAATGACATGCACCAGGATGCTACACCCAAGACATCCAGGGAACCTGGCACTTACTAGCTTGATTTAACCTTTTTCTAAGTTTGATCTAAGCTGAGAGAGTTTTTGCAACTGTTTTCCAGCAGCAGCAGCTTTATAAAAGAATAAATATTCTTAATGAAAAGATGTGAAACAAAGAATCCAATGTTCAGTATATTGGCTATAGCAGATTTTGTCTTCATTGCCTTGACTATAAGAGAGCACGAGGGATATGTACCTGATGAGCTTAATCCTCAGACCAAAAGTGCCAGCAGGAACTGGTGAGGTTTGGGTACCTCCGAAGTGAGCCTTATGCTCCTAGCAACAGAGGGAATGGTAGGTCAAAGAGTATAGGACAGGCTTTTCAACCCTCACTCTTATTTCCTAGGTTGTCTTGTCAGACTATTGTCATAAAACCCTGAGCCCTGCCTTCCCAAAGATCCTGGCCTTCCGAGCACGAGGTCTGATGCTGATGACAGAAGAAACAGATATAAAGAAAAATGGCAAAGACAAAACTCAGATGCTGATCCCAGCACATCTAAACCTGCATAATCAGCCACCCCCTTGTCTGGCTGCAGCTCTCTGCCGGGTGGGTAACGTTTCCCACTCGCTCCGCGGAGGAGTCTGTGCATGTGGGGAGTGGAAAGGAGTTGGTGACTCTAGGCTCTTGCTTCCTAGTTCTGGCATTTGGCTCACGTGCTTTAATTAAAGCTTGCTCTAATGGTTTCCTTGGGGGTTATGCATTTCACATGGAATTTTCCAAATCTACTTCTCCGCAGAACTGGTTCAAATGAACCTTGACTGTTACTGAAAGCCCTGGCTTTCAGGACCCAGCTAAGCTCTTCCCTCTCCCAGCCTTTATAGGGCATTTATAGGGCATCAGTCACTGTAGTAAAGCCCTGGGACTTAGAGCTTCA
>NW_005842202.1:1081015-1081243 GCF_000455745.1 Alligator sinensis | reverse complement strand
CTCTTCCCCTAGATCAGCCTTGGCACTCTCCTCCTAAAGCTTTGTTTATAGAGATTTTACAGCTTCTACCATTTTAGAAAGGTTCCTGGGCCATGAATATGTATATTTTTTTGTGCCCTGAATAAGTGCATCCAAACTAAAGTGCCCCCAGTCCCAGAACCAAGGCCTCTTTTGCAACACATCCTCTTCCCTTCCTTCTGCTTTTGCTTGGATCCATGCATACTCACT
>NW_005842202.1:1075496-1081005 GCF_000455745.1 Alligator sinensis | reverse complement strand
GGCTTTCCCGCTGGCCCCATTTCCGTTACCACTTATCTGGCGGGGGGGTTGCACTTGCCGAGCTTCACTTCCATGGTTGCGGAAAGTCAAACTTGCAGAGTCAAACCAAGATTTCTTTCTTCAGCTGTGCTCTTGGCATAAAACCATTGGGCCACGATGACACTGCAGGCTGCTGAACTCAACCAGCTTTGCTAGGAGCCTGCAGTTTGCAGTTGTAATGAAGTACAAAACCAAACGAGCGTCACCACATTTGGGGCCCTGTTGCAAACATTTTGTCCTGCTATACTCTGAGCAACCCTCTTAGAACAAGGAACAGGCTCCTGTCAGAGAAAACTGCTTCCTAATGATTCATGGCTTTCCACAGGGGATATCAATTGTGCTGCTTAAGGGCTGAGAGAGAAACTTAAATGGGGAACTGTAAAAGTTCCTGATGCTGCCATGGACAGCCAGTTGGACTGGACGTGGATTGAAGCCTACCTCTTGCAAGACCATTGAGGGTCAAGTGATCACTGAATGCCACAAGCCAGAAACAACTTTGGATGCCCAGAGAGGACCCATCACAGCAAAAAGAATATGAGCGTGTGCCATAGAGATCAATGCTGCAATTTGGGAAGGGCTGAGGCATGGTTGCCCATCTATGAGTAGTTTTGACCCGTCCTTGGAGCACTGTACAGAATTAGGTCGTGTCCCCACTTGTGATTGAACAAACATAACCCTACAGAAAGGGGAGATGCTACTTAAAGTTTAAGCTTTACTTAAAGGCATCAGGTGAATGGGAGTCTGTCCGTACAGTCCGAGAGCGCTGCTCAGCAAAAGGTGCAGCGACCAGACAGATGAACCTTATTAATAGGATGCAGCTTAATGAACCAGCGCCCCAGAGCTAGTCCCCTTGGCTTTGTTTTCTTCCCTTGCTTTCATAACCTTTCCCTGATTTCTCTAAGCCCTCCTAGCTCCCTGGTGGATCACAGATTTGTTGACAGACACATCATGACAGATGCTCATTTTAGTCTTTAAGACTTCAAGCCTCCGTTCATTAACCCACCAGGTTTTTCCAGCAGCCCTGCTTGCTTTCTGAGCTGAGCACGTTAAAACCAGAGCGATGCTGCTGAGTTCATGGAATTGCCTTCGTTTCCGAAGCTGGAAACCAGAATTCAACCACGGGAGCAGCTATAGAGCAACAGCACTGTTAAAAAAAAAAATTGACTTGGTCTAGAAGGCAAACTTGGCCTGCTAAAGTTATTCCTCTAGCGCACAGGCTAGCCGCTGCTTCTAATTTTGATCCCAGAGAATATTTCTGGCTGTGAGTGGAGAGGTAGACGATTGGGCCCATCAGCAGGGAACTGCCAGCTTCATGACACCTGCCGAGGCTGATGGAGAGGTACTCCGCGTTTCTGGCAGCTCGGAGGCTGGGGTGGGTGCAGAGGAGGTGGGCTCGTCACCGCACATATGCACGCTACATTTAAACAGCCTACAAAAATATGACCCTTGTTTATTGTTGTAGTTATAATGGTTTGTCATTTAGATGGGCCCGTATAAAATTTATGCCCACTTAATATCACTTTTATTATGCAGTTAATCACAAGGAAGAATAAAAAGGGAGAGCGCCTGAATGCCTCTATTTCATTTGCTTAATGGAGCACTCAGAGTGGGAGAGGGAGAGTCTGCTAATAATTTATTTTAGTAATCTGCGTTATATTTGAGGGTTTCTGACGCTGTCACCAAAACACACTATGCTGAAAGGTAGCCTTTTCCCTGGCCAAACCAAGAAGAGACAGGTGTAGCATGAAGGCAGGCAGCGTCCTTTCGAGAGGTAAATGCAGCTCATTTCAAGGGGTACGAGGATGGAGGGGTGTCCCCCCACCCCCGAAAAAGTAGCCGGCTTATACACTTAAACTAGCTTTTCTGATCCTTGGGCGATCACACACCTTTTGCAGCAGTCTCTAGTCTTCAGTTCACCAGGCACATCACTGCTGCTGGGTCCAATTTCCTCTCTGTTGTAGGTACCTCTGTGCCAGCACTATTTCTATACAAGGAGAGGAAAGCTGAGAGTCTGATTTCATCACCTGACTCCAGGAGCTGGGGCTTTAAGAAAAAAAAATCACCAAGTAGCACAGGGCTTGTCATACAATACCAAGTGCCAGTGATGGCCTTAGTGTTATTGGGGCCTTGGGCAAGAAAGTCATTCAGGGTCCCTTAGAGGCTTAATTTTGATGACCTGTGTGTCATGGATCTGTTTAATATTCTCTGGGGGAATTAGATAAATAGCCGAGTGTTAAAATGCAAGTAGAGCCACTAAAAGCTTCACCCCCCCAAAAATTGTTGCAATGTTTTGGGGCATCCTAAAGTGTGGGGGCCTGAGCAGTTGCCCGGTTTGCCCTCCCCTAAGGCTGCTACTGCAAGCAGTGTCAGGGGGACGTGGGGTATGCCCATACCCCTCAAGTATAGCATCAAGAAGAGGCATCTGAGAGATTAGCATGCCCATTGTGCAGACACCTCTCAGCAGAGCTGCGCCGGGGCGGGAAACACTGCTCATGGAGCAGGCTCTGAGTTTCTCAGTACGTGGCTGTATCTTCAAGCCTCCTCTTTCCTATGCTAAGTGCTTTTCTGGCCCCTCTTAACCAAGCTCCTCAGTGTCTTTAATGTGTTATCCTCACAAGTCCCCTTTGAGGACAGGCAGTGCTAATGCCCCCATTTTACAGAAGGGGAATGTGGATGCAGAGCCATCCCAGGTCACACAGGAACTGGCTACAGCGTGAGCCTCTGGGCCCTCCTCCCTGGCTCTCACTGCTTGTTGGCTGGGTCGCGTTGGCTGCTCCCACGGCTCGGGGAAGCACAGCTCTGGTCTTTCCTTTTGGTCCCCTGCAGCATCACCCCTCTATCCCCCCGGCAGCATTTGCACACACAGCCATGCCACTTAGCAACAGAGCCCGCTGGCAAGCGAGCCTTATTGTCAGTCGCTCCTCACTTGGATCGCAGAAGCCCTCGCAGACCCGTCCCTTGGCAGGCATCTCTCTGGAAAACCTTCCTCAGCTGCCCCTTCCTGAGCTCGGCTGTCCAGGGTCGCCTCCTTCGAAACATAACTCAACACTTTTTCATCCTATATTTACTGCTGCTTCAAAGTCCTGCCAGACTGAGACAGGGCCTGAACTTTTGATCATGTAGTGCTGAGCCAAATACAAATATTTTTACTGCAAGGCCAAGCGGTGACTGACTCCAGTTGGAGATCTGCCTGCGTGGGGATGGGAAGAAGCATAGTCCAGGGGAGACAGCTCTGAACCGGGCTGCATGGGAACTCAGCTCACCTCTCTTTTCCTTCCTAGTCCTTTATCCATCTTGTCTATTCAGAGTGAAGCTTCAGGGTAGGATCTGCCTCTGCCTAGGTGCACAAGTTGGCGCCTCTAGCTATCAGCGTGATCAAATAATGACAAGAATCTGGCCTCTGGCTCTGGGGAGGCCCGAGAGTCATTTCTGGTGCTGGTGGCCGGCTCACACTAGGGTGCAATGAAACAGGGATAAAGAGAGGCAGAGGCATGCACCTTTTCCACAATGCAGAAGACAGGAATAGAAAGAGCAAGTAAGCTCCATGCTCTGTCCCTCGCAAGCTGCTTTTCTTTCATTGCTGTGTTTTCTCTCTCTTTCTTTTAATTAGGTTGTCCAAAGTCTTTAAAACAGACACATGTGCCTTCCTCCTGTTTCTCTCCCTGGGGCTTACGGAGGTTTGTAGAGAAATAGATTTGGGGAAAATAACCCTTTGAAAAGGTCATGTTTCCCAATAGGGATTGAAGGCCCATGACTTAGGAAAGCTCCTTTTGAGGTGCAGATCCTGTCTATCAGTGCTGCTCCACTTCCATTTCCTGGAGGCCCGCTCCAGTTCAGAACTGGAAGAGATGGAAGGAGCAAGTGGTGAGGGAACAGCTGGACTCTGGTGTCCACACTGGTATGATGTTAGCAATGTGTGTGGAAGAAGAGGGGCGTTGGTTTCTATATGTGAGCCGTTGGATGTTCCTCTCACTGGACACTTTTCCCCCTCTGTTCAGCACTGGGGAGGCCACATCTGGAGTCCTGTGTCCAGTTTTGGGCCCCCACTATAGAAGGATGTGGACAAACTGGAGAGAGTCCAGTGGAGGGCAATGGAAATGGTTCGGGGGCTGGAGCACATGACTTTACAAGGAGAGGCTGAGGGAACTGGGCTTATTCATTCTGCAGAAGAGAAGACCGAGGGGGATTGAATAGCAGCCTTCACCTCCCTGCAGGGTGGGTGCAAAGAGGATGGAGCTGGACTGGTCTCAGTGGGGGGCAGAGGACAGAAGGAGCAATGGGCTCAAGTTGCAGCAAGGGAGGTTTAAGCTGGATATTAGAAAAAACCTTCTCACAAGGAGGGTAGTAAAGCACTGGAACAGGCTCCCCAGAGAGGTTATGGACTCTCCATCCTTGGGGGTTTTGAAGACACGGGTAGACAAAGCCTTGGCTGGGATGATGTAGTTGGGGCTGGTCCTGCTTGGAGCAGGGGGTTAGACTAGATGTGACCTCCTGAGCTCCCTTCCAGCCCTCGTTTTCTATGCTTCTGTGATGTACCCCCCACACGTTCCCATTTATTCTTGATAGGACAGCAAGCCACGTGCTGCATTCCTGCTGTTTGTAGCAGCTGCATGTAGTGCGGCCAAGGAAAGATGCCAGGCCCGGAAATCCCATCCCAATCTGCTGAAGAGGATTAGAGAATGTGTCTCTCCTCCTTCCTTTGCAGGAAGGTAAAGCTCTCAGCAGCAACTTCAGAGGTTAGCCACGAAGGCCATTATCACTTTATGAACCAGCATTTGACAGCTGCCTCTAATTCTTGACAGCAGGCTTTTCCTCATGGTCCATTTGACCTTTCCCAGTAGCCTGCATTCTCCATCTCCATCTCCCTCTCTTTTCCTCATTTTCCCTTAATCATTATTCTGTCCTGCAATAAAGCTTACTGTTTGTGTCCTGGGGATTATTTCTGCTTAGGCAAGTGAGTAAGAAAGCCCATCCTAGAGCCAAGCTGGAAAGATGACAAGAGAATGCAAGTCTGAAAGAATTTGGAAGAACCCGCTGCTTTTGTTTAATACTGGTTTATCACCAAGTAAAACCTTCTGGTTTTTTGTTTTTTTGGAAATAAAGCCCTGGCTCCCTGTTTTAGCTCCTGCAAACTAGGTCATGTATGGACGAGGCATTGCTGCAGGGAAACTTTTTAACTTTTGAAAGAGTTACTGGGATGCAAGTAGAGGACCTGGCAACCAAGGATATTTCATTCCTATAGGTATTTTAGGGCCCTGATTTTTGGGCACATCCTTTGCACATGGGTGAAGTTTAGAGTATTGGAACAGGCCAATATCTTCAGAGAAACTCCATTCAATTCCTTGTCTCTCCCCCCACCAAGAGTGATCAACCCCAGATGTTTCAGAGAAACCATGCCCTCAGCTGTGACCTATCGAAGCTCCCAGGAAGCATTGAAGGGTTGCTTAAAGCAAAGCTTGTGAGCCACATA
>NW_005842202.1:1074569-1075465 GCF_000455745.1 Alligator sinensis | reverse complement strand
CCTGCTGCTAGCTTCGGGGTTCCCATTGCCCTGCTCTCCTACAAGATAGCTTGATGCGGGATTCTTTGGCACATTAAGCTTATTTTAGCAGGAATACATCAGTTTGGCCAAATCTAGCTTAAGCCCACTGAATAGGACCTGGCTTTGAGGCATCAGCAGGGTCAAGGGATGCTAGTCACCAAGCCCCTGGTTGTATGCCAGGCTCCTGGCCCCTCTGTGGCTGTGCTCAGGCCCTGAGCCTGGCCCCAGCAAGGCTCAAAGCAGTCAAGTCCTACCCTGGACACTAATGAGGCCTCTACCTCCACTATAGGCTCATCTGCAAACCACCATTTAAACCCAACATAAATACAAGCCCCTGGGCTATAACATAAATACCCACATGTAACAGCCTTCCACCCCTGCAAGAGTATAACTCCTCACTAATCCAACATCCTCAGCTCCCCTAGGCAGGCACTCCTTCCCTGAGAGCAGCCAGGAAAAGACTGCCCTATTAGCCCCAGCCCTGAGCTTATATAGCCCTGCCTGCATCCTGGCATCTGGCTGCCTGCACGTGTTGGCTATTTAACTCATTAGCTAATTGCCCTAGTGAGCTATAGTTGCACCCTGCCTGCCTGGGGAGAGCCTTGGGCTTTGTTACAGGCTGTCTCAGTTGCTCCAGTCTCTGTTCTCCAAAGGGATGGGGGGCATACCAGAGATAACAAGGATCTCCAGAGCTACAGGGTGGTAGAAGAAAGTAAATGTGAAGCACTTTTCATTCCATGTTGAATTTCTCCCTCTTAATATCATGTCAGTATTTCAATTGGGTGGCACTTGCTAAAAAGCCTACTGGTAGACCAAGGAGACAAATGATACAAATACATGCTGGTTGCTATTTTACAGAAGATTTGGACAAGATG
>NW_005842202.1:1039753-1074538 GCF_000455745.1 Alligator sinensis | reverse complement strand
CCTGCTGGAAGAGATCTGAGGCAGCAGAGAAGGAGACTAGATATTATGGTGATTGCCACAGAATTAAAACCTGAAACAGAATGAGATAGGAAATAGGAGATGAATTTAATGAAGCCTCAGGTATATTGAAGTCAAAGTAACAACAGCATCATTCTCTTCATGGGCATCAGTGGCTATAACAAAGATAGAAAGAAGATGTAGTGATAATATAGATCCTGGTTGCTGAAACAGAGCCGCTGAGTAATAGATTTTTTAGTTTGCTGCTTGTTCAAGTATATACATAAAATACTGTTCAATATATATATATATATATATACACACACACACACACACACATATCTATATATATCGATTTGATATCTATATAGATCTCTATAGATCTATAGAGCTATATATATTTTTTCTATATATCTATAGATCTAAAGATATATATCTATATTTTAAATATATATATAAATATATATATATTTCTTATATAAATATATATATTCTTATATATATAAATATATATATATATCTTTTCTTTTGCTTAAAATTGTGTGTGTGTATATATATATATACACACACACACACACACACACACATACATACATACAATTTTAAGCAAAAGAAAATGTTGAAAAAATCATTTCATTTTGGTGTTGACACATTTAATGTCCAGCCTATATCAAATTAAATGCAAGGGACAATACACAAAGTCATTTGAAACCAATAGTTTAGTTGAGAAAATATTGAAATTCTAAAATTGTGCCTGAATGACATTTTTTCCCCCCAAGATAATTCAGCACAATTGACACACTCATGATTTTTTTTTGTTTGTCTCTGAATCTGGATTAGTTGTCAAATGAAATTTCAGTCAAAAAATTTCACCTAGATCTCAACAGAAAACTCATCTCAGCAGGTAGCTAATGGTGTCAGACTGAAAGTGAAAAGTATATTAGTCGAACTCAGCGTAATGATTTTATGTTGTCTTTCCCAAGAGAAAATGTCTAATATTAACTGTGCTATTCTGTATGATGCTCGTATCGCTAAGCTTCAATTATTCTGTATTGACTTGGAAGGGAACTCAGTCTAATATATGTTTATCCCCAGAAAAAAATAAAAGTAAGAGTAAATTATCCTCAAGGCAAAGTAGGAGGGGGTGATGCTCACTTACTGCAGTTTTGCTGTCGTTCTCTCTCCTCTGCTATTCTCTTCGTCTACCTGAAACCCACCTGGCCAAACTCTCTCAGGGCGCCCTGCTCACCTCCTTTAAACTCACTTCTGTTGAATCCACTGAATGGGTTTTTAGACAGCAGGTCCAAGAGAGCAGATAAAAGAAGGCAGCTCACCTTCTAGCTGGAGGCAGCAATCTCTGTTTGTGGGACTAGTCCAGCGGGCACCCAGAGCTGCTGGAGCACCTGAGGAAGCTAAGCCTGACTTGGTGACCTTCACGGCATGGTAGGGTTGTAGAAAGGTAGACTTGTATTGGCAGTTGCTTTAAAATCCTTTTCTCTAAACGCTTTGGCTGTTCAGATAGACAATTTTGGCTGAAAGAGCTCTTGGGTCACGATACGCCAGTGGTGTCTGAGGGAAAGTCTACAAGTGCTGGACCCACTCAGACCTAATGGCCAAGCACATTAGAGACACAGAAGGTGCATCTACACATGTATTAATGTGCTTTAGTTAATGTGCATTAAATCTAATACCTCCATAGTGAGGTACTAGGAAAATGTGCATTAGCCGGTCTTAATGCACATTAACCAAAGAGCATGGGGTACCCGTACACGAGTGCGGAAACTGCTCTGATGCACTGTAACTCCAGTGCATCGGAGCAGACTCAATTAATCGGACTCAATTACTGTGCTCGTGTATCATGTATCAGTGTCCCTGTGCCTCAAAATGATGGTGGGGCACTTGAACTAAAGCTCATCGGATGAAGTGGCTCTTGGAGCCGGTCTAATTAAAACACCGCCTCCCCCCTCCCCTGGAGCACGTGTAAAAGTGCCCACAGTTTTTAAGTCATGATTAATGCTCATAAGCCTATTTCAATGTGTATTAAGTAAATAGCACAATTTAGTGATGCTTTAATGCACATGAAAATAGGCTAATGCGCATTAAAGTGCACGTGTAGACACGCCCAGAATGCTGTAGATCAAAGTGTGAGTGGGTGAATAAGGGGACTCTGCCCTAGGAGAGGTAGAAGCACAAGACCTGGCATCTGAGGAGGCAAGCTAAGAACAGTTGCAACGGGGAGACAAGAATAGTGAATCTTCTCACTGCGATGTATGCCAAGTCATTGTCTTGGGACTCTGGGGATCTAGGTGTGATTTTCAGAATCCATAGGAAAGCCACATGGGGGTTCAATCCTCTTGGCATTTAGATAAAATAAAGGCCTCGCTGTTTTTACACCTTGCTTCTTCCTCTTTGAAACTGGAATAAGGGAATACACTGTTCTTTCTGGGTTTCTGGATTGGAAGCACTTTGGGATTGGGGTCAGGTGTATGTGTGTTGCAAACACAGTGCATTTCTCATCTCAGTGGAGACTGGTAATACCAATAAGTGTCCCCTTCACAAAATGCTGCGATGGTCACCTCTAAGACAGGAAAATGAAACAAGAAATAAAAGTAAAGACAAATCCTGCTCCTTGCTGGCAGCATCATCTCCCACTGCTTGATCGCACTGCTGTGCGATAGGGTCACTTCCCTATCACTATGGCAATGGCTCTTCATAGGCATGCTCAGGTGCTTAACTTTGCTCACGTACCAAAAAATTGCACAGGCATCAGGACCTGTGTCTGCAGGGTTGTCTGCATAGGTCATAAACTCCTGGAGATGGGGTCTCGCCCTTTTTATTTGTGCACGTTGGTGTCACTGTGCAAATAAGCCATCGGGAGGAGAAGGCAAGCACTTGACTTTCTTGGAGAGCTGGAAATAAACTGTGGCTGAGGTTTTATTCCTACAGCCATGGTAAACATGGCAATAATTTTTTATTCTCTGCTTTATTTCAGCTAGGAGCTGTGCACAAGTGTCAGTAAAAATAAAAGCTATTAATCACGGAGCATAAAGTTTCAGAACAGATGTAACTGGCAGCAAGGAATGGGGGGCCAGGAACAGGAGAGAGGATTTAATGCACCTGGCTTCTCAGGAGTGGCTGTGGATTTCTAGCGTACAGTTTCCTTTGCCTCCTTTGAATTTGGTACCAGGCTGCTCTATTTCTTGCACTACATGTATGGTCTCCCCATAGTACCTGGGTACATCCCATATGGACCATTAATTCCTTCCTGTAGCAATCCTATGAAGGAGGGATGTATTAATCCCATTGTATGGAAGGGGAAACTGGATGACAGAAGGTTTGTAGCCTGAGTCTTGTTTAGGTGTTAAGAGGAAGGTGACCTAAAGGATTTGCTAAGGTCACAGATAGATGTAGGCAGAGGCAGACATTGAGTCCTGAGACCCAGCCTAGTGCCTGGGTAGGAAGATAATAATCAGATGACTTGCTGCCACTATAATGCTGCTTTCTACTGGGGGGGACACTGGAATACATCCCTCATTTTAAAGTTAACAAGAACTAGAGCCCTTGTATTCATTATTCCAACAGGATGACCCAGAGAGCTAAGGGGTCCTGGAGACACACAGAAATCCCCCCAGTCTTGGAAAGGAGCAATGCAAACAATTTGCTGCAGCTGTTGTGATACATAAAGCAGGTAACAAATAGAAAACAGCAGCCAAATCTATGTGCACCTTCCCCCAGGGTCTTTGTTTTATGAATGCAATAAATGTTGATTTAAAAATACATTTATATGTCCTAATTATGGCTGGCATTAGGAAGAAACCAATGCTAAGGTGAGATTGAAGCTCATGTCCTTTTTAGATTTGGAAAACAGACACAAGCTTTCCTGCAACTCTAGTCTTGCAGTCTCCATTTTAAAATGTATTAAATCTGGACGCATGTTTTTGACCCTATGAACTGGGCAATGAATGCACTTCCTTTTGGTTTTTTAATCTGGTTGTTGCAGGGGGAACGTGCATATGTCCCAATACCCAGAAATCCCCTGCAGATGAAGGTGATGTTGGATCATAGGACCAAGCTCCCTCCGTGGAGCTGCGATGCCTCGAAACCAGCATCCAAGCCCGATGGGAATGTGAGAAGGGTCCCAATTCCAGATTGAGAAGCTCGCATCCAGTCCTAGCAGGAACTGTTATTTAAAATCCTTTGCTCCCTGCTATGGGGATACAAAAACTCAGGTGCAGACATTGTTCTCCGTGATGTCATACCTGGTCATCATGACAACGCCTGTGTTGTCACAGACGGAAAGTTTTTGGTTTTGGGGCAAAGGAAAGCCTCAGAGATCTGATTCTCGCATCATTAAAGTCAGCAGAAAAACTCTCTTTGAGCTGAATTGGATCATGGCGCAGGAGGAGGGAAGACTGTTAAAACACAAAGACAGGGGCTGCGGTTCACCTTGGGCCCCTGCTGAGCGATCACAGTCGTACACGTCTGAATCTCCGTTGGCTTCAAAGTCATGAGCAAGCAAGGAGGACACACGTCTCCAAAAGGGATGGTTGCCTGTGAGAGCAGGAGGCTGGACCTGATGGCCCAGGATGTCTTTCCAGTCTGAGGTTCCTCTGAAGAGAACAGAAAGTACATGGGACGAGGGAAGAAACGTCTTTGAATTAAACGGTTCCTCCAAGTTTTCCAAGTGACTCCTAAATGCAGCAGAATGAGTCCTGGAGATCTTTGCAGGGCGCCAAGCAGCTAGGAAGAAAAACACAATCATTATTTGCACTGTATTCATTCCCAGCCTTTGCTTTTATATTGGACACCTCTTTAATGAGAATTCTGTGATAATGAAATTTTGCTTGGGGAAAATTGATTTTGCTATTAAAAAGTTGCTCCAGAAGTAACTAGGATTTGAAACTGTAATAGGTGTGAAAGACCACAGCAGAAAATAAAACGTATCTGAATATAATCATATTATGGTTTTCTATTAGAACTTAAATTATGTGGTGAATATAGTCGCTTTGAAGGATGTAGTTCCCAATCCTTGACCTGAAAAGGACCATTGTCTCGGAGCACGATACTTAATGAACCGCTTTAATAGCTTGGAACCTCTTTGCTGCTAAGCTGACACCTAAAATCTAGGACACCACATCTTTCTGGTATTCATTTTAAATGAATATTAATGAAACTCTGGATGATCCAAATCTGACAATCGCAGGTGCCTACAGGGGAAGGAGATCTGGGTTCGCATCTGGTCCAAGGACTGGCTCATTTGTGCATCAGCTCACCTGATGGCATCTGGAAGTTAACTCCTTACATGGCTGTGGTCTAGGTACCTGAAATGCTCTGGTCATTGGGGTGTCTGGGCACGTTGCAATCCCACATGGATTTGACCCTCCTAGTGCAGAGAAGAGGAGATGAGGACCTGGGCAGTGACTCAGCCAGCGTCATACAGGAAATTTAGAACTGAGCAAGGAATAAAGCTCAGATCTTCAGAGCCACAGGCTGGTACTTTCATTCCCACACCATGAAGCCCATCTTGAGAGATGCTCCTTTCCTGCTCCTTCAGTGCATGTTACCCTGGTGCCTGGCTGAGTTCATGCCACTGGCTGCATGCAACATAGGGGCAGCAAATACATCCGAATTAATCCCATGGTGTCATTCCTCCCTGCGTGCACCCTGCACTGCTCCATCCCACATTTCTGTCCACCCACTCAGCTCTCCCTATAATACGGGAGCTTTGTCCGAACACCTGCCCTGTTAGCCTGCGGCTTGGTCCCTGGGGCTGTGGCATGCAAGATGCCTTTTCCTTTGAGCCTAAAGTGATTAGATACCAGTGCTCATCTTGCTGTCTGCTTTCTATCACTTTAAACTCCAGCCTGTGACATGAGCGCGTGGGAAAAAGTATGTCCCCGGGGAAGGCTGCGGATGTTAAGTCTGTGCCGTTACTGTGACATAGGATGAGGCATCAAATCGGGTACAGTGACCAAACTCCCACAAAGGGAAGGGATTAACCCAGCAAGCATTTCTATGGCACCTTTTACCCAAAGAGCTGGAGGTGGCATTATCCCAGCCCTGAATTCCCTGCTGTCCTGTGACAATAAGATAGCTGACAGTCCCTGCGATGAACAGTCTCTCCCCGGATTGGGTTTGGCTATGAGACAATTTCTAATGAGCCCGTGACACCGGCTCGGCTGCTCGCTGTCTTCTCCATGGGTGACAGGCTCCTCTCGTGAATCCCCTTGTCTCCTGGTGCGTGCTGCTGCCCTCCACGCTCCCTGAGCACTTCCCCGCATCCGTGGGCAGCATCTGCTTCTCCAGCAGGCTTGGATGAGAGCCATGCAGGGTCCCTTGCTTCTGCTGGGCCGACGCATCTGGCAGGCTGGTGAGATGGCGATGCAGGTGATGGTCGCAGGATGGAGAAAGGGGGCAGGCGGGTGATCCCAAGAGTCCAGAAAGTGGGGAGCCCCAGGACTAGTCTGCACATGCTTTCCAGGCTCTTTGTAGTGAAACGCGGGCACCGTCAGGGTGGTAGAGAGTGAAGCTGGATCTCCATGTCATCCTTGACAAGTACACCCAGGCTACACCGTCTCAGCAGGCCCCGTGGACAGTGCAGACGCCTGTAACAACCATCTTGAGATGGCTGCTGGGTTTCTATACGGTTGCTTGCCTGGCCTTAGGCAAGCTGACCTATATCCAGGCCTTTCCCCTAGAAAACCTTCTAGTAACTTCCATCTCTGCCTGGCATCTTTTGGGGCGGTATTTCCCAAGGTGCTATGCTGTCCAGGTTAGGGTTGTGCAGGGCAGAAATCCTGCCTTGAAAGCCCAATTCAGCCTATTTTGGGCCTCCTTGGAAGTTTGTGGCGCGGCAAATGCCCTTCAGAGCCCAATCTCCGCTCATGTTCTTTGGGGCAGAAATGTTCACAACCACATTGGTATTTCCCAGCCTGCCGCAGAAGGAGCAAATTATATCTTCAATGCACCTATTATTTGCCACATCCCGGCATGGTTCCCAGCTGAAATTCACCCCACTAAGCCGGTGTGGACTCATAGTCGCACACAAAAACAAAACTAGCCTTCAGCTGAGCAGCTCCTGCATCCGCCTGGGAAACAATACGCTCTTCACCTCCTCCAAAAAACCTTCTTCTCAAAGCTACTGCTGCTTGTTTCAGCCGTTTCAATACAATCTCCTCTTTTCCTCCCCTTCCCCCTCTGATTGTGGAAATCAATGCTTCATACTGGGAATAAACATGAGTCATTTAGTTAGGCAGCGCTGCCTGTGTGCCCTGTGTAAAGTTTCCAATAGAGCTGTAAACCCAGGAGATTATTGGTGTAGATGGCCACATAACTGAAGTATTATCTTAGTAGAAACTGCTCCGGAAACATAGATGGATTTCTGTGCAATAAAATTGTACGATCAATCATGGGATGCAGCCGGAGAAAGCAGAGCCTCGCTGATATATCTCTGCCATTAGGAAGACATTTTGAACAGTTGCCTTCTATCTGCAACGCCGGTAGCTGGAAATCCTTGATGGAAATGGCTTCCCAGCCTAGAGAGGGCCTTGCCTGCTCCAGCAGTAGCTCTTTAATCACGATAAGTAGAAGGGATCCCAATGCATAATTCCTACTAGCGAGATGCATGGCGTTGCACGGGACATGAGAAGCAGGATGCGCTGTTCCTAAGCCACCTGAGACAGGCATCTGTCCAGCTTCTCCTTGAAGACCTCCAGCAAAGGAGATGCCACAGCTGCCCTGGGAAGCTTGATCCACCGTTCTGTTCTTACACCTAGGAAGTTGCCGTTTGGTTTTTTTTTCCCCATGAGATTTAATCTAAATTTGTTTGGCTGCCATCTAAACCTGTTGCTTCATGTCCTGCTCGCTGGGGTGTGGGAGAATGATGCTTCTCTGCCTGCTTGGTGGTCGCCTTTCACACCTTTGACAAGTGCTGCCATGTGCCCCCTCTCCTCTCTCCCCTTCATGTTTCTTCCGTCTCCTTCCAATGGCTGGACCACAGCAGAAGAAACTGGTCCTTTGCCGCTCCCAGCCAATGGATTTAGATCCTCAGAGGTGTTTGACCTTTTCCCAATTTCTGTGCAAATCAGTGTTTCTAAATTGGATCTGGGCCCCCTTCCTGTAACTCAGCTTGGAGGCCTGTTTGTTGGAGCCAGAAGTCCAGGGCTCAGTCCCTGCTACATGGGGCTTGATGTGTTTGTGCATCAGCTTGATACGGATGGATAAGTTGCTTTAGGATCAGTGACAGGTGATGCTCTGGGTTTCCATTCAAGAGGTGAAAGGAGACCCCGTGAAGCCATCCAGCTGTGGCTGCTTCCACCTCCTGGGTGCTAAAGGAGCCCAGCTTCTGCAGAAATCACACCATGATGAGGCTTCTGCAGCTCCTGGCAAGAGGACGTATCCTGCCTGGACTTCTCCAGCTGGTGCTGGCTGAACGCCAGACACACCGACTCTTTGGCCACCACTCCAGGGGAACCACGGCCAGGTGAAGGCCAGACCCCTTGCTCTGAACCTGCCTTTCAGCCATCTCTTACTGCAAGTTTGAATCAAGGGAGACCTGAAATGCTGGATGAGCTCAGAGAGCAGAGCAGCTGAAAAGGCCCATGGAGCAGAGATGTCAGAGGCAATTCTTGCATTCTCTCCCAATGCCCTAAACACCCATGTTCATGGATCAACAGCCAGGGCCAAGGAGAGAGACCAGCCACTTTGCAATCCAACTTTCCAAGAACAACAGAAAGCTAGCCTGGAACGGGGTAGTACCAAAGGACAGTACCCTACAGCCCAGTACCTGTGCCCCAGGAGACAATAGCAGCCTATCATTCTCAATCGCCAGCACTTGGGTTTAATGGGACCAGAGCACATAAAAGTTACAGCGGTGACAAAGGCAGGCATATTTAAATCAGTCACACAGAACACTTCCCATCCCTTCCTCCTGACCCTACCGGAGTACATTTACTGTCTAATATATTATTGACAAGGCTGACTTTTATAAAAGTGTTCTGGCATAAGTGGTAATAAATGTGTATCGTCTGCTCTTTATAATCCATTAACTCATTAAAATAATTGTCTTAATTTGATTGTTAAAGTGATTAATAGGGCAAGCGTTAAAGGAAATTAATACTCAAAGTGAAGCATAACGGCAGCCGAAAAATAACTCCGCTGAATTGGCATGGCGGCAAGGTAGAGGCTTGTGCTTAATGAGCCTTGGGAAGTTAAATATAGAACCGCGCCGGGGAGAGAGAGGCCACTTCATGGAGCGCACATGGGATGCCAAGGTGACTTTAACCTGGGGTGGTCCACGCCGCTCAGGCCATGGCCAGCACTGCAGGATGGTATGAGGCACTGGCTTCTTGACCCTCATCAAGTCTCTGTCCCCACTACTGCTCCAGGGGAACGGCCTTCTTTGGTTTCCCTGTCCCGACGGGTGGCGTGATGCCAATGCTGGAATGATCTTATCCTATTCTCCGCAGCTCCTGGTATGGACATAGGAGGAGAGACAAGGGGATGTGCCTTGCAAATGCTCCCATTATTGCAGGCAGTGGAGGAGCCCATAAGCAACCAAAGGCTGCCCTAAATGATAGGTCTGGGATGCATTTCTCCCCAGAACAGCCCACAATGAAAGGCACGGAGGAGGCATAAAGCCATGGAGATGGGGTAGTAGAGGTGGCTGATGGGGACGGGTGCAGCATGGAGTTGGATCCACTGTATTTTTCTTGAAGGCAAAAGAAGGGGCTAGGACAGGCGCTGGTCCAGGAGGGCAAATGCAGCCGTGTGTCCACACCCGCTGCTGGGCAACCCCACCGTGTCATGCCTCGAGTCATGAACAAAGAGCTAGAACAGGCCTTTGATTTGTTAGGCTCAGATTTTCACCTTGTCTACACCCCTCCTTTTGCAAAGGATCCTTTATTGCTGCCGAACGCTGGTATGCTGAGCCGGAGGCATTATTGCATTTAGAAATATATGAGCCCTGGTGCGTCGGTTAATAAACTGCATTTCATTCTTACCTGTCACTTTCAGCTTTTTGGGATAGCCTTAGATGAAAAAAAAGGCAACTTCAAAAGCAATTCTTTTCCAGCAAAGCAGCCACATCTTTTAATTTGAGATCTAATGTGCTCTCTCGGTAAATTCTGCTCCTTTTCACTTGCTAACAATAGCACAGCCTTTGTACTCAGCATGCCATTTGATCCATGCAAAATGATGGAATATTAAATGTACGCTCTGTTTTTGTTCCTCTTCCCCTGATAACTGGCTGTCAATCAACGTCTTCAGCAAATCAGTGGCAGTGACAGAGATCAGCTCCTTGTAGAAATTACCCTCCACATCTCCTTCAGTCTGGAAGCAAGCTGCAGCCCTCTGCATGGCGGAGCTGAGTGGTACAGTTAGTATTGTGATATCAAACCAGATAGAGGAACACAGAGGAACGCCGAGCAGCCATTTATTACAGGGATAATAGGACCCGGAGCCTGCTTCTCCCTACTTGTCCGATTTCTGTTTATTGCTCTCTCTCCCCCACTCGCAGGGCGCTCGCTCCCCTCTCTCGAGCTCTGCAATCGCTCATATTAAGGCTCATTATGCACTATCTTCATTTGGAAATGGGTTTATACTCAAGCTTAGAAATTAAGGAAGCCAGTCGGCCATTGAGGTTGTAACAACCCATGGAAAGAGTCTCTTTAAACGATGAATATGAAATTGTGCTATGGAGGGAAATGTAGAGATGGAAGGAGCAGGATTGCTGAGCTGGTGGGAATCTGCATGCATCACTTTTCCTAAGCCAGTTTCCCCATGATAGATACAGTGCTGGCACCTAGATACTAGACTGCCTGGTGCACGGCAAATATATTCAACAGAGGGACAGGTTCAGTGCACACAGTCCATGGATTCCCTGTCCAGGACACATTAGAGACAGCTGGGGGTTGCTCTCACTTGTACCATCTTGCTCTTGTCCAGACCCTCCACTGAGAACAGTTGGGCCAGGTGCAGACATTACACAAAAATCAGTATAAGCAATCAGAAATCGAACAGAAGTTTGGTGTGCATAGACTGGTTTAAAAATGGAAGAACCTGGTCTAAGATAGACCTGGATTGACTTGGTCTCAGACTTACTTAATTTAGGTTAGATCGGTATATTGAACTTCTGTACCAGATCCCTAAGGACAGCAGAGTTGTGGCCAGGCTACCACGCCGGGCTGGGGTGCAGCAGGCCTCACTGACCTCCCCCCCTACGCTGATCCATCCCCCAATGGTTCGGGGTGGTCAGACGCTAGTACAGCGCAGCCCTGAGACTCCCAAACAGGGCAGCAAACTTGACCGATACAGTCTGGAGGAGCAGAAGTGACCTCACACCTTCATCAGTCTCGACACTGAGTTCAGGGAGGAAACTGTCTCTTTAGGTGAATTGTCTCACAACTGCCGACAAAAGTCAAATGTTTTGTCCTTGCTCTGAAGCGCCAGTGCTGGCCAGTGATGGAGACAGGATGTTGGACCACACAATGCACCGGGCAGACCCTGTCGGCAATTGCTCGGTCCTGATGGAGAGGAACGTGGCTTTCCAGGCTGTTGAGGACCAAGTAGAAACCTTCTTCTCAGACCGAGTTTTGTCCGGTCTAGCTATAATTTGGGGCTATGGTATCATTTCCTCACAGGCATTATATATGTGTTAGAGTGTGAAAGGACCGGTGTCAGTTTTGTGAAAATGAATGTGTGAAATCTGACATTTCCATTAATTTGATACTGGCTGGAATTTGCTATATTTCTCTTTTCCCTTTTTCACAGGTTTTTGCAGCCAAATCAGTGAAATTTCTCAGCTTGGCAATAGCGTGAATTTGCATTCAATGGACATTTGCCATTTTTTGCAGCAATATCATGGCAATATAGCTTATTTTTTCCCTTTCTAATGCAGACTCCATCATTGGTGTCTCCAGAACAATCCAGGGCAAGAAAAGAAATGATTTCAATTGTTTTGCCTTCAGGGAGATTTTTTTCTGCCTGCTGGACTCTCCATTGCCTGCACCTCTTGACCACAAGATGCTACTTGCACGATCCAATGTGGATTGTCATTCGGGTCATTCCAGCGTTGGTAGATCTAATAGTGAGAAGCACAACGTCTAATACCTGCTTACTCTTAATTTTCAGGAGGTATGGAAATAAGCAGACAAATGCTTGTGATTGGAGGACTATTGCGTATTACTATAAGCAGTAAATTCATGGGAAAATAGGGCTGCATACTGATAACTTTGCAGCTGCAAGAGGTAAAGTTTCTGGAATAGAAATGAGAGGCTCATGCCGGAGTTTTATGTAGTTTACTTTCAATTCCATTTACAGTTATTTCTTGTTTTTGTATCATGTTTTATTGAAATCCATTTTTTACTTTAATGTTTTTGACTCAGGGATAGATTTTTGCTTTCAGAGCATGAATGAAATGCCAAACCGTAACGGGCTGGTTAAAATTATCAATGCAAATACTGCAGAGATGGTTTTGTGAGTCTCTCGGCATCTTTTTCCCTACGAGTTTCTAGGTTAAGAGTATTTATTTTGCTGAGTTCAAACACAGACTCATGCCTCATAATTTGATTAGTATATCAAAAGGTAGTTACCGTTTGTGGCACTTGTCTGCAATGCCATTCTCTCCTGTTTACTTGCTCCCGACTGTTTCTCGAAACACATTTCCTTGAAGAGCGTTTTGTGTTGGTTTAATCACCGGTGGAGAATCAAGTCCTCTGCCTGCCTCCAGAACAGTGCAAGCTCCCAGCCCACACCACCCACCATCACATATCAGCTGCTTTTGGCACAATTACCTCTAGCAAAGAAAGTCCCATATGTCCATTCAGTTCTTTGTGTCCCTGCTGAGGCTGCCAGTAATCGGAGCTATCAGCATCATTTGTGGTATTAGTTGTAATGCAGCTAGAGACCAGCAGCCTGTTGCAGGGGAAATGAGACCACCAAGCCCAGTCTGCAGAGGCTCCCAGACAGACACCACCTACTAATGATGCTATTCCTCCACCAGAACCCTATGGCACCAGTAGCAATCCGTTTGTGAGAGTTAACGGAGGTGGAAGCAAATCTATTTCCAGACGTGTCACATAAGGGAACCTACAGGCAGCTTGGAAGGGGCTTTCCTGGAGAGGAAGCTCACATGAGGAGCATCTTTCTTGGGTGTTACATTCAATGCCCTCTGAGGTTAAAAGAGCAATGGAGAATCAGCAACTATGCTCCGACTCTGTGGTTGTGATAATTAACCGCATTAGCTGTTAGACAAGCATCCACTGTCTGCAGTCATCAAGAGATTGTTGCTATTACTAGCCTTATGGCCCCAAGCAGCAGAGACCTTTGTTATACCGGGTGCTGTAAGACAACACAGTTGCTGCACTGAATCTGCAGTCTGAGACCCCCCCGCTTGTCATTTCCCCTTATGCTGTCCCTCCTGGTATGCAGTTTAAGAAGTCTTTATTCCTCATAGCTTGCACGAGGAAGCTGAGAGTGTGATCCATAGGTGTTAGGGGCTGGAAAGGACTTCATGAGATCTTCAGGTCCAGCCCCCTGCACTTGGGCAGGAAAGACTACTGGGGTCAGATGACCCCAGTAAGGGGTGCATCACCTGGATGATTAATCAGAATATTTACTAGTCACCTGCAGGCTTGGATGCTGTCAATGGAGGCAAAGCCACCCTCACTCGTGGTAAAGAATGTCATTGGGAGGTGCCAGGAAGGCTCTCTTTGTCACCCACTTGCATCTTGTTCTTGCTCACCCATTAAAGCTGCGACTGTATGTGAACTTCGCACCCGGGCATGCTTTCTATGGGCAATGTACATCACCCACCTGGCTTGTCAAAGCCCAGTTTATACAGCCATGATTCGCCGTTAGTGAAGAGCTGAGCTGCATTTCCCTTATTAAACATCCAAAAGCATCCTTCAGAACAAAGACCTCCGGGGTCCAATTCCCTCGCTGTTACAGGGCTTGAATTTGATCCTAAAGGCGAGCTGTGTATGTGAATGAAGGCCAAGGCATGTAACAGGTGAGCTGCCGAAACGCAGTGATTTTTCACAGTCACTGGAGCGCTTGCTTGTAAAAGCAGCTTTGCATATTCTGTATATAATTCCCTTGGGGGGTGTGATACGGCTGTAGCAGTACAGTCGCACCTTCCCCGCAAGTAGCAGAACGGAGAATACACGCAGACCATTCTCGGCGCTCTTTGCTGCCGCATTGAACCTCCAGTAGATTTAAGGGGGCAGAACAACCGGGGCACTCTAGGACATATCAGATTAATTGAACATTTTGAGAGATCGCTTTGCTTGGGTACATGCTAATAAGGCAGGCTGCAGTTTTGCAGCTCGTGGCTAATGGAGCAGAAGATATAATGCAGCTTCGAGCGGATACCCATGCGTTAACCCTAAAGCAATTGAGGGGCCTGCAATCCAGTCTGGACAAATCTACCAGAGTCAACTCATTGAATTCGGAAGGAAAGAGTCAAGAAGAGGGTAATTGGGAAAATAATGAGTGAGGATAAATGCTGGTAAAAAACCGGAAAATAAATGTTTTTATTATTTATACGAGGCAGCGCTGCGCGGCACTACACAAACGCACGGCAAACGAGAACAGGAATGAATTGCAGGTTCTGTGTCAACAGGGCTCTTCACTAGCAAGTCAAACCAGCTCCTTCTCATTGCAATGGAGCTAGACGGCAACGGGGCATGTGGGTGAGAAACAAAGAGGGAACAGAAAATAATCCTGCTCCCCGAGACGGATTTCAGACATATTTTTGGGGCCGTTACGGTCAACTAAAGGAACGTGCTGTCCATTTCCCAGCAAATCCAAGCAGAACATGGCTGTGCACAACCAGGGCTCAGAGCACGGGCAGAGGTTTAGTGGGGGGCGTTATTTCCATGTGTTGGCAATGGGATAATTATTATGATGATCCCATTGGGCTCATTGGGAAATGGGTCTTAGTCCCTGTGGGAAAACTTAGAAGAAAATTTAAAATTTTAGTCAGATTTTACTTATTTTGTTTTTTTGGGGGGTTTTTTTTTGCAATTCTCCACCCCACCCCCAACAGCAACAAAAACAATGACAAACCCCCAGCCAATATATGCTGGGTTTTTGACAACTGAAAACAATTTTTAAAAGCCAGTTTGCACATATAGGATGCAAAGCCCAGATAAGTTTCTGTCGAAAATGTTCATTTTTTCAGAAAAGCCTTTTTCATCTTAAAAAAGATGCGGAGGAAAAAATGTGTCTGGTTCCACTGTTTTCTCTTATCCGTCTATTCTCAATGGCTCTGTGCTATACCGCTTCCCTCCTCGCCTCGAAGTCGGATGTAGACACCCCTCCAAGCCAGGTAGTGTCTTGAATCCCATCAGGCGCTGCTCCCTGCTATGATTCACATCCTTGCTAGCTTGCTTTTCTCTTGATGAGTTTCCAGGCCTTTGGTTCATCTGGGCTTACTGAAGACTGTGGCAAGGTCCTCTAAGGCTCTGCTGGAAGACGTCTGCTAGCATCTTTGTTATTCTCCATTAGACAGCAGCATGATTTATCCCAGGCATTGGCACAGGCGAGAGAACCGGCCGGCTCACGCTGCTCTTATGGAATAAGCTTCTTATGGGTGATAAATAAAGCAGGAGCGAGATCCTGGAATGGCAATCAGCTATGCACAGAGCTCTGTGGCTGCTGCAAATTCTTCGTTAACTAAAGAGCGGCCAAGAGCTCCTCGTTGTGAATGAAGCAGATGTTTCTAGTAATGCAGTATATTGCACGGGGAGCTGGTACGCTTCCACAATGTAATGTTGGCTCCTATGGGGGTAGGGTGCTGGCATTTGCACGGTGGCCTGCTGCTCTACAGATAAAGACCACCTCTATCAAGGTACTGAGGTCCAGACTCCTGCAGCTGAATGGGTTTCAATGGGAAATCACACACCGACAGGTGTCTGTGGGCCCAGGTCTCTGCTCTTCAGGCCCCGACTGGAATTATTTTGTGCTGTGTTAAGTCATGACACCTGTATACATCCCCACCAGCCAGATATTTAGCCCTTGTGTGGAAAATCCCCTGGGGGATTAAATCCACAGCTTGGAAAAGCAAGAAGCTGGTTTCCTTGGAGGAAAGGGACGGCCATCTCTCTCCAAATCCTCCCTGTTACGTTAGGTAGCCGGCAGCTGATCTATGTGCTTGGGATGAAAGCAGCTGCACTGATCAATGGGGGAGAGAGAGGTCCTGAAGCACCTGGCTTTATTTCCACAGAAGGGATCGCTGTACTCTTTGGCCCCCCCCATGCCATCTTCTAGCTCTTGCCCATCCCAACGTCTACCGGAGGGACTTACATGGCCTCCAGTACCTCCAGTCGCTGTCTGCAGTGGGTTTATCCTACACCACAGTCAGTGTGATCACCTCTGCTTTGACAATTGGCATTTACAGGGTACATTGAGCCCATGCTGAGCTCCAAGCTGCTGCCGGCACTGAATGTACCTCATTTAGCTCCACTCTGCTGCAGTCTGCACGGGGGACGGCACCAGAAATGACCTGCCGGGGGTCACCTGGGGAGAGCGTGGCGAAGCAATGAATGGGGCCTGTCCTAGCAAGTTAGCCACTGCATCATCCTTCCTCGTGGCCATAGCTGAGTGCCGCACCTCTGTGCAGTGCCTACCCGGGCACCCTGGGGTGGTGCCTGCTCCCAGGGTACCAGCATACAGATGAAATCCTCCCTGCCCAGGTCATCTCAGTTGCATCTGTGGAAGGAGGCTGTAGCCTGCAAAAGCTCCTGCCTCGTGAACGAGTTAGTCTCAAAGGTGCCATGCTGCCCTGCCTTCTGCCTGACTTCAGACTCACATGGCTCACCACCTCTCTGGTGGAAGGAGTTAGTAGAGAAGGTGCCAGCAGATGGCACTCATGAATAGACAGCATGGTCCCCAGGGCTTTGTAGGACTAATGAAAGCACTTATTACTGCTGAGCATGAGCAATGCACATGGCTTCCTCTTTACATGAGCTCTTAGCACAGAGAGCAGCACCTCTCTCTTGCACACACACCTGGATTCAATGTACTTTAAAGTCTGGACACTATTGTGAGGGGGTACACAGGGGCCAGCTCCTCGACGGGTCAACCAAACCAGCGCTCTGGTTGACTTCAGCATATTCCCAGCCACTGAGGGCCAGGCCTTTCTTTTTGCCCAAGGGAAACCTCTTGCTGTCAGGTATAATAGTGGTAAATGCCCCATTTACCCATAGCTACGAGGAGCACCCAATATAGACAAACCTCAGGATAGCTGGGAGTGAGGAATAAAGGGATTACTGGCATGAAGATGGGCTAAAATGTAGCTCATAAATGGTAATGAAGGAAGTTACTTGTGAGTCTTCGCATGGGGCATGGTTCCCACGCTGTCCCGCAATGCTGCATTTTCTGAATAGGTCTCATCTGTTACATGGGAACTACTCTAGAGCTGGGTCTGAGAGTTTGGGATCGTTCTTCACATCCATGCCCCACCAAAGCCTGTCACCATGAGCCCAGCAATACTAGACATGGGGGAGCTAGAACAACTTTTAAAAGTGCACTCTCCCACGACGTATACCCCTGACAGCGTCCTGACCTCAGTGATCTGCAACAATACAGACAACCGAGGATCTCCCTTTTCTGTGGCATGGGGGTCCTATTTCTAACCCTGTGGGATTGCAAAGCTTTGGGAATGAGTGTTGTGATGTTCTACTGCATGGAAAACCCAGCAGCGCTGCAGCCTGAATTGTGCCTTCCCTTGGCCTTGGGGATAGAGCAAGCCTGGTCTCAGTGGGGACAGATGACAGGACAAGGAGCAATGGGCTCTAGTTGCAGCAAGGGAAGTTGAGGTTGGTGTTAGGAAAAACTCTCTCACTAGGAGGGTGGTGAAACACTGGAACAAGTTACCTAGAGAGGTGGGGGAGTCTCCATCCTTGGAGGTGTTGAAGACCCAGCTCAACAAAGCCTTGGCTGGGATGATGTAGTTGGGGCTGGTCCTGCTCTGAGCAGGGGGTTGGATTAGATCTGAGCTCACTTCAACCCACATTTTCTGTGATAAATGTGGAAATCTGTTTCTCTGGCAGGTTGACTTTATTATATAAATCTTTGGGTGCAAGAAGTGTGTGTGTGCATATATGGGTCTATACATAATATTTTGCAAATCACCATCAAATCTTAATGCCTCTTTATTTTGCATTGCTCTTATTAGGCCTGCAACTACGTATCATGGCTCACAGAGCAGGTATGTTTAAAATAATCGAAGCCCATAATTGTTTTCCTCTCTCCAACCGCACGAAACTCTTTTGGGAAAAAAAAAAAGAGAATGCGGTCAAATAATCTGCGCCAGGCAGGTTTAACGCTGGTAGTTTGAGAGGCATGAATAAATCCCTGCTTGACAGGGGTAAGAAAGTATATTTTTGCAGGGGTGGTTAAGATTATCTAGGCCAAGGACTTCACTTTTACAAAGCGGCCGCATTACCTGCATGGGGCTGCGTGTCGAAAAGGTGCCAACACGCCAGATCTGAATGAGTGACAGCCAACAGCCACAAGACGGATGGAGAGGTGTGGGCTGTAGCAACAGTTCATGTTGCAGCTTGATTGCCTGGTTTCTGTGGCATTACCTTTGTAACGTGAATGTCTTGCTGCCTGACTTAATAGAAAAACACTCCCTCCCTGGGAAATCTGATTTTGTTTGTCTCGAGTATCTAGCCTTTAAATAGATCCTCCTACATGCTCATCCCCATGTGCAATCAGGCCATCGACAGGGTAAGATTTAAAGAAATTACATTTCCCTGGTAGCCCTAATCTAATGAAAAGAGAAATAATTATTACGCCGCATCAGCGAAGCGACTGGGAGGTGGGAACATCAAAAGCAACAAAGCCTCTTTCCCAAGTCTCTAACTAGCTGCTCTGAAATTGGGTAGATGTGATGGCCTGAGGGTGCTTGGGGATGCTGGGCTCTGAGCCACGGAGCTTGGGCTGGGCAGACAGCTCGGGTCTGATTAGCCAGCCGGCTCGTGGGGCTGCTGGGGGCCGGCGTGCATCCATTTGCTTTTCCCAGCCCTTGAAGCCACGTTTTTCCGAGGACAAAGAAGACGGAGGAGGGAGAGCAATTCTGACCTCGAAAAGCTGAAGCGTTAAAGCCTCCTCAGTGCAGATGATAGGATGTAAGTCAAATGACAGACACATCAAGAATCCCACTTTCAGTCCAGAAGTGGAGACTCCAATACATGCTGAGGATGAGACGGTCTCTAAGCCGTGCCCACGTTCAGAAGCAAAAGGTCCCCAGGAGGGAAATAATAAAACTCTGAGGAAGCCTGTTGGCATTTGCTAATCAATAACTACTAATTGTATTAGGAAAGTCTAGTGGTTGGGCCAGGACACGGGCAGGCTGGGCTCCTGAGCTCTCTAGCCAGCTGCAGGAGAGCAGCACGGCTCCTGGATAAAGCCCAGGACAGACAGGGGAGTCAGATATATGCCTGGCTCTCTGTGCAGCCTTGATGGAGCCATTTAAAGCCTCAAGTTTCCCCATATCTACCCGCTAAATGGGGAGGACAAAGGGTATGTGGAGCCTTTTGTTAATTTGCAGAGTGCCCAGCGCATTGTGCAGCAGAAGGGCAAGGTGCTATAAGCAAAGCCATCCCCAGCGCTGCATGCCAGCCACAATCTATTTGCTGCAAAGTCTGTTGCTATCCAGACACCAGCTTGCTAGCAGCTAGGGAAAGCTCTGTAGACCCAAATCTAGTCCTGGCATACGGCCCACGGACGCCAGGAGTCGGACACTGGGGTGCAATCTGGGGCTTGCACGGGAAGGTGTTTAATCAGCTTTGACGCCTGTGGCTCTCATTGCTTTTGGACATCCAGCTGAAGAAGAAGATTGGAATTAGAAAACAAATGTGTTGTGGTCTCAGCGTTGCAAACACTTTGGTGGTGGGGATAAATCCACGGCCAAAGAAAACACAGCGAATCCCATGGAGCTCACTGCTAGGACTGAAATCACTTCCACCTGGCTGTTGTGCCCTCCAGCAACGCTCTGGATGGGACTGGACGGAGCCAAATGAGACGAGGGCCAAAGCATGCTGAAATCTGAAGATGCTGGCACGTTTAAAGGATAATAACAAAGCCTGGACTCTCAGGCCTGGGATGAGAAGCTGAGGAGAGAATGAGGTTTATTAGCAGGGCTCCAGTTTCCTCTAATAGATGTGACAGATCTTCTGAACCCAGCTCCAGGCATGTAGGGAAGCCCATGAGACGATGGGCTGAGCCATTCGGGGATCTGGGTGGGAGCCCCATGCTTGCTAGGGCAGAGCGTGGCTGGCTTTTGGATGCTGGGAGAAGCTGCTGCCACCACCACCGGGATCTGATATCTGTTAAAAGGGAAAGATGACAGTTTTAAAAAGCAGATATAAAAAAGCTGAAGGCTTAAGTAGCTCCTTGGGCCAGTTGAGGCTAGGAAAGGAGTCTGAACCCAAGTAGAGATAGCAACTGCTTGCTTTCTAGCGGCAGCGGGAAACCAGGGCCCTATCTGCAGGTAATCAGAGAGGAGAGATATAGCAGGGGCTTACCTGAGCTGGATGAGGCTCTAGAAAGGGATGGATTCAGCTTCTGGGTCCTTTGCAGACCCCCTGGGTTACTTTGACCAGGTCATTTGATGTCAATGTGCTCCAGGTTCCCTGCTGTAACATGGGGGAATTCCTGCCGTCGTGCTTACATGCGCTGTGCGCCACGTGGACTCAGAAGGTGATTTCTTTGGGGTAGGGCCCAGCACCCGGAGCAACGGGACCTCTGAGCACGCGGCGGTGCTAGTAATAACAGATTGGGTACGGCCTGGGTTCGGTCTGGTGGTGGTTCCTCTGTTATCACAATCACTTTGCCAGTCGCTAATGAAAATGCAGCTTGAAAAAGATCTTCAATTTTTTTTTTTTTTTTAAATGCAGCAAGGAGTTGAGCTGAAGTGAAACAAAGCAATTATTTCCAAACTTGAGCTTTCACAATAGAGATAAATTGTAATCACACCCTTTGAAACCTGCAATTAGAAGCACTTCCCAGTAACCCTTTTGCCCCCTTTGTAGGAGATAAAAATGAACTACAAAGAATTAGCCTTTCCTTCTCATTTTGTTCTTCCCATGAAACTCAGCATAACTTTGCTGAAGTTGCCAGCGGGGTCATTCTCCTTTGTGAAGTGCCTGGTGACTATGTGAAAATCTGAGGCCAAATTTCCTTGATTTTGCAGGTTGCACCACAAGGCTGGGCAGAGAAGATGATGTTGGAAACAGGTGCAGAGGAGAGGATTAGAGCTTCAAGCTCCAGAAGAGCTGTGAGGACAGATGTGACCCATCACCCTTCTTCCCTTCTTCCCCTGAACACTGGCAAGCTTAATGCTGCAGGAGGGAGGGAGGAGGACTAGAGGTCCTAGCAGTAAAAACAGGTTACAGTGGCAGCTGCTGTAGTCTCAGGGAGTTGTGCAAATTAGCATTCATCACCTTCACACCATCCACAGGTTGTGCGCGTGCAGGGAAGTGGGTAATGCCCGGGGGCAATAGAAGTGCCTTAAGAGACCTCCCTCCCTCCATGCCTACTGTCCTTCCAGTGCAGAGATTTCCCTGAAAAGAGGATGTGACCCTCAGTACTAAAGGGAACAAGTATCAGGGGCAGCCCAGCAAGCAGGAAGGGGCTAAGAGCAATGGTGAAAGGCAATGGCAGTCTTCACTGGTGTGCCCTCGGGCATTGTAACAGTGCAATGGAGCAGCACCGCAGGTGCTCAGGTTATGAACAGCACACATCCTGCATGGGGAGGAGCAGGAGGGCCTGGAAAGATCAGCATAAAGGTGGAGTGAAAGTGATACCCCCGTCCCCCATCCCACCGTCTTGACCAGGCTTTGGATGAACTCCCCAAAGCACAGCCCATGCTAGTGCCTTTGTAGGCTCTTCCAACCAGCTTGTTCCTGGAGAGAGGGACTCCAAGCATGGGACCCTCCAGCCTCTTTCAGCAAACCAGGGTCTGGCAGAAGCAGGAGCTTTGACGGAGGGTCAGGATTTGGAGACGGAGCGTACAGTGGTGACAAAACGGTCGATGTTGCTTCTGATACAGTGTTAGTGAGGCCACTTCTCGAATACCGCGTGCTGTTCTGCGGCGCTCACCCTTCAAAGGATGTTGAAGAGGTTGCAGGAGAGGTCGCAGAGAAAAACTTGCCGTCTCTAAAGCGCTCTTACAATAGGAGGCTGCAGGAACTCAAACTAATTGGCTAGCGTGTGAAGGGGCAGTTTAACCGCAGTCTCTAAGTACCCGTGCAGGGAGAAGGCTTTGGATGCGAGAAGGCTTTTTAATTGAACAGACACAGGCACAACCGTTTTTAACGGCGAGGGTAATTAACTAGCGGAACACATTACCAAGGGATGTGGCAAATTCCCCATCTCTTGGAGTCTTTAAATCAAGACTGGATGTCTTCCTAAAAGATACGCTCTAGTTCAACCAGAGGCTGCAGGGCTGCATTCAGGAACCAGCGGGTAGAATTCAATGGCCCATAGTGTATAGGAGTTCAGCTTGCATGAGCCTAATGATCCCACCTAGCCTTTAAAACCCAGGAAACTCCCAATTCCTGTAAGACCCACCTGAAATCTGGCTTTGTTAACAGTAGCAGATGTATCTAGGTTCTGGGTAGAGCCTCCATCTAGTGTCTTGGGTACCTGGAGCTTTCCAGCTACAAGGAACAGCAGCATCTGAGTGTGATGTTCCTCCAGCCAGCCCCGGGTACAATCGCAACAGGTATTTAGCTGTCAACTCTGAAGGTATCGGGAATGGACGTTGGCTCTGGATGGTCCTCAGAAGACACTTAAGCGTGCCCTGAGAACCTGATATTATTGAGAAGGGCAACATGTTTGCTGTCCCAGGTCAGAGAAACTACAGAGACCTTGACAAAGGAGGTGGAGTTTGGGGCTGAAGCTTTGAAAGCCTTAAGCAATGTAGATAAAGCACAGGAAGGGATGGCTATGTCAGCCTTCATACACACTATGTAATGTAGGAGGCTCCAGCCAAGCCTGTACACTTCCTCTCTTCCACCAGCGATACCTCTCTTCTGGGCAGTGGTTTCCTAGCAGAAAAATGCAGACTGGCTGAGTGCTCTCTCACCCTGCTTAGGGCCATGTCCACGATGACAGAGAGCACTGTCTTTTGTGGGCAGTATGATGCTGGAGCAGCTCTCAAGCCCCAGCTGTTCCTGCCATGGGCATGGGTCGCATTTAACCAGGTTACAAAACTGAGGAGTCTGTGGCAGGACTGCAGCGAGAACAGCAAAAACCTGGAGGAAATTGCCGAACTGCTTGGCACAGAGCTCTGCCATCTGATTGCATGGACCCAGGAGGAAATTATTCCGGACTTTGCTAGACTAGGGGTCAGATCCCCAAAAAGGTTTTTGTGCCTAATGCAGGACTCAGCTGGATTTTAGGTACGCTTGCTTGTTAGCTGACAGCACTGCCTGCCTAGAGGCCCTCTCCAATCTAAGTAAGAGAATTGCTGCAGCACCAGGGGGTTCAAAATGGGCATGGGGGGAAGATAGGAAAGAGGGAATGACAATCCTTTAGTCCTTGTCTAGCCTTCTTAGTCTTTAAACTTCTCTCTCTAAATTCAGGGTGCTGGTACATTTGCTGCATGTCTCCTTTGCTTTGCTCTCGCAGCTAAGCAAAGCACTGCTGGTCGGCAAGCCAAGATGTCCTGGGGGCTTTCATGAGCCATGGAGCTCAACACATGACCACATGGTTATGGGTCAAGTCCAAGCCTTCTGCCAGCATTAGATGGACAGCTATGGAAATAGCAGAAAAAATATATGCCCTGATATTGAGAACTACAAGAAAAACCAGGCTGGCCCCACAGTGATGCTATGGGAGCTGCACGCAGGAATGAGACGGGAGAGCAGTAACTGGGTAAGGGTTATGGAAAAGTTGGAGCAGGGCTTATACCGAGAAATGCAATGTGCAGGGTACAAATGGAAATGCTGTGTGTGAATATAGTACCTGGCTCTGAGCCTGCGCACATCTGAGCTTGTGCAACGTCTCACATCATGGGTTGTGCGTCTTGAGGGCAATAAGAAAGGGCCAAAGACGCAATGCAAAGCCTCCCGGCACCTTGGTGCAAGCAGATGCTATTAGCATTAAGCTGCATTTCAGTGGTGCCCCAGGACCCACCTCCAAGATGATGGCCTTGTTGGGATAACAGCCGCACGGACGCTGGGAACTGTATGGTGCAGGGTTTAGTGCTGTGCCTGCAAGCCCACCCTTTGGTACACACACTATACAGCGCAAGCTCCTGCAATAGACTCATTCATCTTGCGATTCTTTCTGTAGTCGACAAGATGTGTCAAATACACAGTTTTACTGCCTTTCCCTTTGCCCTTCGTGTGGTTGATATGCAGCCAAAGGGAGACAGGGACTCAACAGGATCGGGGATGCTTTCTGCAGACCTCAGCCAAAAGCCCCACGTGTGCTTAAAACAACACTCCAAATTGGCTTTGTGTCCCAGCTCCGGTGGCCAGCCATAAATCTAATAGTTGCATTGGCCCACTTCATAGAGAAAGCTTACGTGGAGGTGTGCAACCAGGAGGAATTGCAGAGCCCTCTCGAAAAGAAATCGGAGGGGAAATGAGCTTTTCTGGTATCCAATTTCTTGGCACCCTCCAGTTTGATTTACCCTGGAAAGCGGGTTGTTGACAGAGAGCAGCCACGCTGCGAGCACTAATTGTGTGTCAAGCAGTTGTGTGCGCTGTGCAAGTGTTGCTTGCTGATTTTGACTCAGGAAACCCCCGTGCGAGGTGCAGCTTCCAAGGCTCCAGCTTTGTGGCAAGCAAGGAAGTTATTAACGCTGAAGACTTTCCATGAACAACTGACAACAATAATAAAACTCAGTCCAATGAGTTTATTAAAAGTCCCGGCCTTCTGGGCCATTGCAGGGCAGGGGAATTGAATGTACGCTCCTGCCTCCATCCTGCCTGCTAGCGTAGTTTTTATCAGTTGATTTAGGTATAAGCCCACTTAGATGGCAACACGCCCATCTTAACTCCTAACGAGACCTTGTTCTCAGCAAAGGAGGAACACCTTCCTCTTTCCTCTTTTAAGCATGCTCTGCGAGGATAATACTCTGAATTATTCTGCCACCTGTTTTAAATCACCTGTCAAACCGAATGCCGCTGTTTAGGGTTCGTTCGGAAGCTAGCATTTGACTTGACATTTGGATTTGGCTATAACTGTCCTTCACTGGAGGTACAGGCATGGTGTCAACAATTCATTTAATTTACTACATATTGGGTCTAATGACACCCGTATATCGCATTCAGCTGAATGACTGCTAGGGGGAAAAGGGTGTTGAGATGTTGGGTGCTGGCGTGGCAATAGCTTATGCTCTAGGGGAACGAGCTACATGCTTTTCTGCAAGGTCTCAGAGCAGCTCAGGCCTTGTGCTTCGGGAGTGACTACGGGGCATTAAAAAACACCGGCCACCCTAGTGCATGGGACACACCGAAGAACGAACTTCCAGGCTTGCTTCCTTGTGCACAGAAATTCTGCTTCAAAAACCGCAAGGTTAAACCCGCAACAGGATGCCACAGAGCTCAGTGGAGCTGCTACATCCAGCTCAGGTTGCTGCTCTGTGTCTGTGCAGGGAAAAAAACCCGACTTCACAAGGTTTTCCAAACCTGCTTCAATCTGCTCAACCATGTTTTAACTCTCCTATTTTTTTCTGAGGGGCCAACAGCCACATCAAAGGTGTGGGAGATTATGCAGCTCTCTAATCACTGCCTTCCTGAGCGCAAACAACATGCTCGAGGATGTCCGTACCAGAAGAAATAGCCGTTTCCTTCAGTCACTGGTGCTTTCGCAGAAGGATCCTCTCCGCTGTGAATGTGCCACCTGCAAAGGCCCACTGTGTTTTTGGTTGAATGAGTTTTAAGTTTCACCTGCTCTGGGAAATGCTTACAATTGCATCATGGATGTGATCGGTGCCCACATGAGCATGCTGGAGAAAAGACCCCTTCCTTAGGCGCATATTTTCCCAGGACAGTTCTCTCTCTGGTTCACAAAATGCCTTGTGTGACAGCTTTCTTCTGAAGCCTTTAGGAGGTAACAGAAGAGAGCCCATTGAATTTTTCAGGCTGTTGTCCAGCAGTTCAGTTCAGACACCTGTTTCAGATCTCAATTCAGATCGTCTTTGGGGCTTCTCTGATTGCTGGGGGAAGAGACAGACATGGCGCTAAGAGGAGCAACCGCTGCATGCAGTCAGCAGAGGCAAGTAGGAACTGCAGACTGTTCTGAGAAGCAGTAGAAGTGCTTCAACCAAACGTCCTCCTGCCTGGAGACTTGGGGCTTTGGTGATTATAGCATCAGAGCAGCTTGCAAATCTCTAATGGGGTTCCTCCGAACACATGGAGCAAGTAAAGGATGCTGCTGCTCATGTTATGGGTGGAGAACTGAAGCAGAGACACAACCTACAGTCACCAGGGAGTTTGCAGATGGATCTGACCCTAGCTTTTCAGTGGTGGGCCCAGCGAGTCAACCCCCAGCCCATCTCTTCCTGCTTCCAGCTTTGGATATCTGGTGAAAATGGTCTCTCGTGATGCTTCCAGGAATTGCTGAGTTGCACCATGTGTCCAAACCTCCAGAAAGAGAGAGATAGATGTGTTCTCAGGAGATTATCCATAGATGCAGTCTCAAGCTTGGAAGGGCTAGAGGCCTTCCTGGCAAAGGCAACGAAGCAGGGATTAACCAGGTTGGAAAGAAACTTTTCCAATGAGCAACTTATTCCCCAGAGAGAGCCCAATACCAGCCATGAGAGCAACGGGTCTGACACGAGGGCACATTCAGCATGTGCGCGTGTTGAAGGGCACACGCAATCGTAACTTTTGGAGGTTTTCTTGATTCTTATTTCATTCAAAACCAGTTTGTCCTTAGCAGCAAAAAGCACAAAGTCTCTTTAGGCAAAAAATACCAGGCCAACGCCTCAGCGGATGGAAATCTGCACAGCTCCTCTGATTTACGCCAATGGAGCATTTGGCGCGGTCTCTAATGGGCTCTGCCGATGTACTGAGTGTGATGGAGAGATCATTCCAAAATGCCAGTCCCCCCTGAGCCCGGCGCTCTGCTCTAATCAAGCTTTCCAAGGCCAGCAATTTTGTAGAAATGTGGCCATAATAAAACAGGCATAAAGGGTATTTGGAGATGGCCACTGAGGCCAGCAGCACAGAGAGAAAGAGATGTACTGTGTGGACTCGCCTCCTGCTTGAAATCCGTCACCTGTTAATTGGCTCTCGTAAAGCACCGCGATCAGCCCTGCCAAAGCGAGCCCGAGTATATGTAATAAAAGAGAAATTATGGACTGTCTTGTTTATACCCTTCATAATTCAAACCATAAGTGCACAGCTTGACCTCACTTTTGTGTTTAGACAGTGACATAGGAACTGGTTGCAAAGACTGTTGCCATCCTAGCTGGGGAGGTCCGGGCTGCAGCTTCAGCTCCTTGCTGCTAATGGAAAAGGGCCAGATTTGGCATGCACGTGGGCTCAGGGACAGTGTCGCCTTTGGGGCTCACCAGTGAAGGGAGAAAGGACTCAGGCCCCAGATCTGTTCTTCGCATTGTCCATTGTGACAGCCGACGAGGGGCTCCCGGGAGGAGGAGTTCGGCTCAGTGCAACCTGACGCTGGGTGTTTTAAATACAGGTGATTGCCTATTGCAAAACACCGGAGGAGAAGGGGGAAGTGATACCTTGCCACTAGTGCAAGAAGCATTGTTACATTGGTAATTACATCATGTAGCTTTTAAATGCAACTTGATTAGAGCCTTATCTTCTCCATAATGAACCTGTAACAGACTGCATTGTGGAGAGATTTGATTAGAAGGGGTGATTTCGGTCCATTTACCTAATGTGGAGCTGGGGTGCAGACAGAAGGCTTCAGACCACCTGTGCTCTGGACTCCGAATTCGATTTGCCAGTGCCTGATTACGTTTGTGTCTCTTCCCGACTGTGCTTTCAGTAAATTGCTTTTCACTCCCACACCCTGAAAGTTGAGCATTTGGCATCTGGTGTCACTTATGCTGCCTGCTGCTTGCAGTCTTTTGCACAGGGCTAAAGGCTGGGAGGGTGCCGCGTCCTCGTGCAGCAGATGGAACGGCAGGCCTGGAAAAAGGAGCGCTATGAGCTCCCATACAGCGTGCCATGAGTTAGTGCTGGAGCAGGGCCCAGCAGGGAGCCCACCAAGGCCCGCCGAGGTGCTGGACATTCGGATGTTAAAAACCCCATGGCTGTTTCCTGGGGCAGTGAGACTGTAACCCTTCTGGCAACCAGAGGTGAACCAGTTCAGTTGAAATTGAAAATAGATGTTGTTTTTTGATGGTCCCCCCTATTTTTTTTTAATGAAAAACCAAACAATTTTGTCCTAAGTAGGATTTTTCCCCCTGGAAATCTCCCTGTTATTGGGCACCCATTTTGCATACAAAACATGGGGGCACAAATTGCATTCCAGGAGCGCCGCCAGGCCCGGAGGTCCTGGGATCAGCCAGCCAGCATGGCAAGGAGCATGCAGCCACATGGCAAACATTAGATGGCTCCAAAGGGTGTTTTCCATGGGAAGCAGAGTTGAAAGAATTGCCGTAGAGACTCATCAGTAGCAGTACATGCCCACTGGGCAATCCTCAGGCTGTGCCCACAGTGGAGATGCCGGAGAGGGCTGTCATCACGTTCATGCAGGTGATTTTCCTGCAGGATTGAGTGGGACTGCAGGGGAAAAGGAAGCCTGAGAAACGGCCACCTCTCTGCTGATCTGCTAATTGCAAAAATAAATTACAATAAGCAGGAAAGCTTCCTGCCCTGCAGGAGCCTGGGGGAGCCCTGATGTGAAATGTTCTGTCCCTTCCAGAGCTTAATTAATCAGTTATCAGAGGTCAGAGCCCTCGTTCAAACTGCCCACACTTCACTTGGTGAAATACTCTCCAGGACAGTGTGTGCAGGTGGAGGGGGGGATCGCAGGGGAACGTGAATTCGCACTGCTTTCAAGGCATCTTCTCCCCGAGCTGTTCAGGGAAGCAAAGCGTGCGAGTGTGAAAGCAAAGCAGCTGCCGTGTTTCACAGGACAAACCGGGGCGGTATGAGCAGGGACACCTGTTAAAGCAGCACAGTCGGCAGGCCCAGTCTTGAGCCTCTGATTCTGCTTCCGCTCGGTCTTTCCTTGCTCCAGCCTCCCAGGGATTTCAGGTGACAGCAGCAAGCATTGGCATGGGTGGAAACAGGGGGGTTTCTTTGCTGACTGCAGTGGGATTGCCAGATGTACCGGAGGGTACGACTTGCCCTGGAGGAAGTGATGGTTAATTCAGGAAGTCAAGCCTTCATCTCAATTTTGCTGTGACCAGAGTGATTTTGAAGGGGTTACGTAAGGAAGCCAGGATGCAGACTGTAGTCTGCATCGTATCTGCAATGGCCTTGTTCGAGCATTGGACTTTTTCTGTGGTTCCTCTGCTCTGCCACGGACTTCCTGTGTGGCCTTGAACAAGCCACTTCATCCCTCTGTGCCTCGGTTTCCCCATCTGTCAGTTGGGGGTAATAACCTTCTCTTCCTCCTCCCCCTGGCTGTTTTGTCTATTCAAAGTGTAAACTCCTTCCGCCACATTTTCTCTTCTTATGTGTATGACCCGGTACAGCAGTGCCCTCATATCACTGGGGCATCTAGGTGCAAGGGTAATACTGGTGGTAAAAGAGTGGCGTATTATCTGTAACATGGTGCGGGCCGCGTGATGCTCTTTAAGCCCCACACTTGGAGGCTGGGTGTGATTGGAGGCTTATAGCCCAGCTGTTACAATGTGCCTTGCTTCATTATAAACCTCTATATATCTTGTCCTAGATTAGTTAAAAACAGTTGGACATGTGCTGGGGATAACCCATTTTCCAAGGCAGTTGTTCAACTTCCTAACAGCTCCTATTCTCTTTGAGAAAAGCAAACAACAACTCAACACACACAGAGAAATCTCCAATCCTCGCTACTGCTCTAAGCCAGTGATTATCGTTTTTAAGAGAAATAATCTCCTTGAAAATCAGTCTAACCAACCCGCCTCATCAATAGCCAAGAAGAATGGGAACTCATCCTGGGTTCGCCCTCCAGCAATTAGCTAACAAACCATAGCTTGGAGCAATAAATTTCTTTGGGATTACTGTTTAATAAAAACATAACTCAGAGGGAAAATAATCCATCGGAAGAAATATAAATGATAGGAGATGCTATATATGGCCTTTGTGTGCATCTATCCTCTGTATACATTTAATTAAAGAGAATGCGAGCGGTGGGATGTTTTCCCTTTCCTTTTTGTGACAGGAAAGTCATCAGACAGGAAAACTGGCTTCGTCTGCACTGTGCTCAAAGGACACTTTACTCTCTGGATATAGTGAGTAAATCAAAACCATCCTTCTTGGTAATAGAGGTCATTTCTCAGGGTTTCCAGACAGCATCACTGTTTGTCCAGTCCCCTTCTCTCCCTCCCCCAGTACCAGAGACTCCATTGCGTTCAGTGTTTCATGTCAAATGAGGCAAGGCTGCTCTTTAAACAAGATCCAGCTCTGGACCCTCAACAACCTGGACCCCCAAGGTGCTGCATCTGTGGCGGCTGATCCCAAACCCCGCAGCTTCTCTTGGAAGCAGACTCTTTAATTATTACTTATTTGTATTCTGGTTATACCTGGGGGTCACGAGAGACAGCAGGGCTCCATTGGGCTCGATACTCTGCACAACGTCTGTCTGTACACATGCTCTTGGCCAGAGACTTCACAGGCTAAATAGATAAGGAGACCAAGGGAGAAGATGGGGATGATGGTCTTGTTTGTTGATGGGAGCATGGGCCGTGTGGTTTGCTTCCCACTTCTGCTGCAGAGTCCATCTGTGATGAACTGCCCAGCATTTCGGGCTACAGGTCATAGAGGAAATGCATCCAGGGGGCATCTAATGCAGGGGCAGCAAACAACTTCTTGGTAACAGAGGTCACTCAATTCTTAGCTATGTTTCCATAGCTAAGCCCTGGTGAACTGCTTGACTATCCGCTGAAAAGGAGAGAATAGGTCCTTTGGCAGATGAGCCATGGACATCAACAGGTGCTTTTTGATGGAAATCCCAGAGGGGAGAGAAGGCAGCAGGCTGAATTCATGTCCCGAGCACTGAGGGTTACCTTTGGGGTGGATGGGTCTGGGCAAAGTCATTCTCGGGGCCGCACTCTTCACTAGATGCCTGCGCCAAATTGATGGCATCATGCAGCTGGGTCCCTCACCAGACCGAGGCCACGGGTACTTTCTCAGTGGGTCTCCAAGGCATCCTGCATGCACCCGCAGTAACTCAGGGGCCAATGGGTTTGCAAGAGGTGAGCCCCAGGCTCGTGGCTCCTGACGTGGCACCGTCTTCTCTGCTCTTTATTGCCCTTTAAAGCAGTGTTTTATTACATGACATAAAAACAAAACTCTCACCCTACATTTCTTTGAGAATTGAGTCCCGGTAGCAAGGGGCAGGTCATTCCCAGCTCCCATAAAGGCGATGGCTTTAGCGCTTCCCTGACAGGTTTGCGACAGCCCATGTAATATTAGCAAAGCCAATTTGTTAATCTGCCAGCGCCGGCATTAAATATCCCCTTTTGTGTGCTGACACCGGATTAATGAGAAGTCAAAACCCAGCTCCTGTTTTCCTACTGAAGCTATGAAATTTTGTGTATAATTCATTTGTGCATGTAATGGAAACTTAATGGCATATGAAAAGCATTAAATGGAATTTGCTGTAATGTCTTTAAGTTGTGAAGACACACCTGCCCCTTTTCAAAGCCCGAGTCAAGATTTCCAGCAGCGGTGTAAAGCCTACGCCCTAGGTGCCGTGGCTGCTTGGATTCTGCTTTACCCCTGGAAGTCACAGCAAAGTTAGTCTCCATGCCCCGTCTCATCAAAGTGGATAAGACTTCACCCCAACTTCTCAGCCATCTTGCAGTAGCTCACTGGAACCAGAGGAAGGAAAGAGCTAGCCAGCAGCTTTGTCTTGCTGCTTCCAATATTTCCATTAGTCCAAATGAGCAATGATGATGAAACAGTGAGTAGCAAATAATAAGCAATGTATTGGGAAGGGTTTGGGGTCTAGGAGAGCAGCTACTTCCTAATGGGACGTTCACTACTGGCTCTCTCTGCTTCCTTTGTTGTTCTTGCAAACTTTCTGAAAGCCTTGAGGTTGGGGGCGACTTTGCTGGCATCAGATTTATGTCTTGAAAATCTGATTGCTCTCGTGTAGGCCTGGAACAAAAACGACGTGGGCCCCAAAGGGCCAAGGAAGGGGTACTAGCTTGGAGAAACCCTTCATCAGATCGACCCTGGATTGATTGAACCCCAGGGGCTGATGGATCTACATACAATCCCTCTTCTGCATAGTTTGGAGGAAGGTGCAAATGTTGGGGGTTTAATTGAACAGATCCCTCGGACCAAAACAACTTTGCAAGAGAGCAGAGGTGCGGTGGTGAGATGGGATAGCTGGGAAGTGGTTTGAGAATGGAAATGTCCTCCTTGCCCCCAGGCTAGGTGCTGAAAGCCCTCTGGCTGGGTTTCCAAGCTCCTCTCCAGCCATGTCTCTTGTATATCACCAGAAGCTCCACCCTTCCTCCTCCTCCCCGCTAGCCATTTCCTCGGGGCCGCACCACTGCAACCCCCGGGCACCTCAGAAATGTCAGCCATCAGTAATCGCAGGTGAAGTCTGTGGGAGCTAAGAAGCAGGTGCATGGTGACCTCACAAATGTTTCCAAAGTGATGGATGGTAATGATAGTAACCTGCACTGGAGTCTCATTTTTTGCTAGTGAATGGTCCACTTAAGGGGTTTACAAGCCTATTTCTGCTCATAACAGAGTCATTTATTTCGGGCAGAGGGCTGCATTTCCAGTGGCGAAGGTCTCGTGCTCAAATACGGCTCTTAAACCAAGTGGCGTTGGTGGGAAAGGGGTGGCCAACGTGGGAATGGTGCACGGATAGGTCTCGGGCGTTTGGGATGTCTCTGCCCGGGTGGCAGAAGTGTAGGGGCAGGCTCCAACCCTGCTCTCAGCCTAAATGGTGTAAAGACCTGTAAAGAGCAGGTTTGTTTCTGCATGTATTTTAATTTCCTTTTTTTCCATCCTTAACAATCTAATAAATACCCTCTGAAGTAACCAACAAGGCTGGATGGTAGTGATTATACCGGTAGGCTGTAGTTGGAGGGTGTGTAAAAGGTCCGACCGTGGAAACTCAGCCAGGGAACTTTCATCTCATGTTATTTAAAGACTGGTTTTCAATACTCTTCCCTTCCCCTCTTACTTAATTACGGAACATGCTTCATAAATAAAAGAAGGAAATATTCTCATAACTGCCTCAGAAGCATAATGTTTGCTAAATGCTATCACTCTATCCCATAAAACAGCCTGACCTGGGATTTATTGTGGTCAGAAAACCCCATGTCATGCATATTAATGAATCCACGTTCCAATACTATTGATTGTCCTCGACTAAGAGGCAACAAAAGTGTAGGAAGAACTTGAATGTGCTGAAAGTCTCCAGAGAGTCTTGATTTGAAAGATTCCTACAATAAAAGCGGCTGGAAATTTAAAATGATGGTTTTAAACCAAACCAAAAATTCTGACCCTCAAGACATCAAATATGATAAGTTTGGGGTTGTTTTTAAATTGTTACACAAAACCAAATGCACACTTTGTTTAAAAAACCTTTTCAGTAGAAATTAAGCAACGCAAATGAGATACCTCTTATTGCCGGACTCATTAGCCGAGGAAATATTTGCACTGAGTTTTATGATGTTATTTCACTGCTTTAAAAAAACAAAAATTCAAAGAAGTTTGAGAGTTCCCGGGGGAAAACCAAATGATTCACATTTATTTTACGTTAAAAATCCTGGTGTTCTGACCAGCTCTCATAATTAGACCTTTTGTGGCTTTTCATGACGAAAGGAGCAATAAGAGAAGGTTATGCACAGGCAAAAGATGGGAAGTGGGAGGCACAAGAAAACCAGGGCATAGAAACAGAAACAGATGAATCAGGTGTTGTCCAAGACATATTAGTATCAGGATCACATGCATCCCTGGCATTTTTCCCTGGCTTCTCTTGGCCTGCAGCCTTACGGCTTCTCTCCCGAGAACAGTTGCCCTTATCTCAAGACCCGAGCTGGAAAAGGACTGGACAGGTTGCTAAATAATGTTCCATGAGGTGGGAATACATCTCCGACCCTAAAGAGGACCATCATGTTCTGGGACCTGGTATCTTTTCTGGCAAAGGGCTGCAAAAAAGTCTGTTAAGATTTCAACCCCTTGCCCGTGTGTCTGGAAAGATGTTTTTACACCAATAAAAGGCTCATTTTTTGTTAATACAAAAATGCGTTCCTCACCTTACCATGACATGCTATGAATGCAGGAGCTGATATTCTGCTCAGCTCCTACCACTTCTCAGCCTCTTGGAAAAATGCTGTATTCTCTAATGCAATCAGGACTTGTGGTAGAGATATCTTTTATTGGATCAACTAGATTTTTGCAAAAAAAATTTTTTTTAATCTTTAATTGCAAGCTTTTGGGCACAAACACTCTCCATCAGGCATCAGAGGAAAGATTGTACAAGTTCTCCTCGGTAGAAATGTAAGTTCATATTTCATAGGCGCTCACAGAGGAGTCAATAGATGGAAAACTCTTCTGGGCAGCCGTTTCTCATCTGGTGAGGTGTCTTGGGCAGGGGGCTGGACCCGATGATCTTACGAGGCCCCTTCCAGCCCTAATGTCTATAAAATCTATGAAAATCTAATGAGTA